>NW_027206774.1:0-300000 GCF_032191515.1 Phaenicophaeus curvirostris | reverse complement strand
GTTGCCTTACGTTACGTTGCTTTACGTTGCCTTGCTTTATGTTGCTTTACGTTGCCTTGCTTTACGTTGCCTTACGTTGCCTTGCTTTAGGTTGCTTTACGTTGCCTTCCTTTACGTTGCCTTGCTTTACGTTGCCTTGCTTTACGTTGCCTTACGTTGGCTTGCTTTACGTTGCCTTGCTTTACGTTGCCTTGCTTTACGTTGCTTTACGTTGCCTTGCTTTACGTTCCCTTGCTTTACGTTGCTTTACGTTGCCTTGCTTTACGTTACCTTGCTTTACGATACTTTACGTTGCCTTCCTTTACGTTGCATTACGTTGCCTTGCTTTACCTTGCCTTCCTTTACGTTGCCTTACATTGCCTTGCTTTACGTTGCTTTACGTTGCTTTACGTTGTCTTACTTCACGTTGCCTTGCTTTACGTTCCTTTACGTTGACTTGCTTTACGTTGCCTTACGTTGCCTTACTTTACGTGTCCTTGCTTTACTTTGCTATACGTTGCCTTGCTTAACGCTGCCTTACGTTGCCTTATTTTACGTTGCCTTGCTTTACGTTGCCTTACGTTGCCTTACTTTACGTTGCCTTACTTTACGTTGCTTTACGTTGCCTTGCTTTACGTTGCTTTACTTTGCCTTGATTTACGTTGCTTTACGTTGCCTTACTTTACGTTGCTTTACGTTGCCTTGCTTTACGTTGCTTTACGTTACCTTGCTTTACGTTGCTTTACGTTGCCTTGCTTTACGTTGCTTTACGTTGCCTTGCCTTGCCTTGCTTTACGTTGCTTTACGTTGCCTTACTTTACGTTGCCTTACGTTTCCTAACTTTACGTTGCCTTGCTTTACATTGCCTTACGTTGCCTTACTTTACGTTGCCTTACTTTACGTTGCTTTACGTTGCCTTGCTTTACGTTTCTTTACGTTGCTTTACTTTGCCTTACTTTACATTGTCTTGCTTTACGTTGCTTTACGTTGCCTTGCTTTACGTTACCTTGCTTTACGTTGCTTTACGTTGCCTTGCTTTACGTTTCCTTGCTTTACGTTGCTTTACGTTGCCTTACGTTGCTTTGTGTTGCCTTACTTTACGTTGCCTTGCTTTACGTTGCTTTATGTTGCCTTACTTAACTTTGCCTTGCTTTACGTTGCTTTACGTTGCCTTGCTTTACGTTGCTTTACGTTGCCTTACTTCAGGTTGTCTTGCTTTACGTTGCTTTACGTTGCCTTGCTTTACGTTGATTTATTTTGCCTTGCTTTACGTTACCTTGCTTTACGTTGCTTTACGTTGCCTTGCTTTACGTTGCTTTACGTTGCCTTACTTTACGTTGCCTTACGTTGCCTAACTTTACGTTGCCTTGCTTTACTTTGCTATACGTTGCCTTGCTTTACGTTGACTTACGTTGCCTTACTTTACATTGCCTTGCTTTACATTGCCTTACGTTGCCTTACTTTACTTTGCCTTACTTTACGTTGCTTTACGTTGCCTTGCTTTACGTTGCCTTGTTTACGTTGCCTTGCCTTGCCTTGCTTTACGTTGCTTAACGTTGCCTTGCTTTACGTTGCCTTACGTTGCCTTGCTTTACGTTGCCTTGCCTTGCTTTACGTTGCCTTGCTTTACGTTGCCTTGCTTTTACATTGCCTTGCTTTACGTTGCCTTCATTTGCCTAACTTTACATTGTCTTGCTTTACGTTGCTTTACGTTGTCTTGCTTTACGTTGCTTTACGTTGTCTTGCTTTACGTTGCCTTGCTTTACGTTGCTTTACGTTGCTTTACTTTAAGTTGCCTTACGTTGCTTTACGTTGCCTTACTTTACGTTGCCTTGCTTTACGTTGCTTTACGTTGCCTTACTTTACGTTGCCTTGCTTTACGTTGCTTTACGTTGCCTTACTTAACTTTGCCTTGTGTTACGTTGCTTTACGTTGCCTTGCTTTACGTTGCTTTACGTTGCCTTGATTTACGTTGCCTTGCCTTGCCTTGCTTTACGTTGCTTTACGTTGCCTTGCTTTACGTTACCTTTCGTTGCTTTAAGTTGCCTTGCTTTATGTTGCTTTACGTTGCCTTACGTTACGTTGCTTTACGTTGCCTTGCTTTATGTTGCTTTACGTTGCCTTGCTTTACGTTGCCTTACGTTGCCTTGCTTTAGGTTGCTTTACGTTGCCTTCCTTTACGTTGCCTTGCTTTACGTTGCCATACGTTTGCTTGCTTTACGTTGCCTTGCTTTACGTTGCTTTACGTTGCCTTGCTTTACGTTGCTTTACGTTGCCTTCCTTTACGTTCCCTTGCTTTACGTTGCTTTACGTTGCCTTGCTTTACATTACCTTGCTTTACGATACTTTACGTTGCCTTGCTTTACGTTGCATTACGTTGCCTTGCTTTACCTTGCCTTCCTTTACGTTGCCTTACATTGCCTTGCTTTACGTTGCCTTGCTTTACGTTGCTTTACGTTGTTTTACTTCACGTTGCCGTGCTTTACGTTGCTTTACGTTGACTTGCTTTACGTTGCCTTGCTTTACGTTGCTTTACGTTGCCTTACTTTACGTTGCCTTACGTTGCCTTACTTTACGTATCCTTGCTTTACTTTGCTATACGTTGCTTTGCTTAACTCTGCCTTACGTTGCCTTATTTTACGTTGCCTTGCTTTACGTTGCCTTACGTTGCCTTACTTTACGTTGCCTTACTTTACGTTGCTTTACGTTGCCTTGCTTTACGTTGTTTTACGTTGCCTTGATTTACTTTGCTTTACGTTGCTTTACGTTGCCTTGCTTTACGTTGCTTTACGTTGCCTTACTTTACGTTGTCTTGCTTTACGTTGCTTTACGTTACCTTGCGTTACGTTGCCTTGCTTTACGTTGCTTTACGTTGCCTTGCTTTACGTTGCCTTGCTTTACGTTGCTTTACGTTGCCTTACTTTACGTTGCCTTACGTTGCCTAACTTTACGTTGCCTTGCTTTACATTGCCTTACGTTGCCTTACTTTACGTTGCCTTACTTTACGTTGCTTTACTTTACGTTGCTTTACGTTGCCTTGCTTTACATTGCCTTGCTTTACGTTTCTTTACTTTGCCTTACTTTACATTGTCTTGCTTTACGTTGCTTTACGTTGCCTTGCTTTACGTTACCTTGCTTTACGTTGCTTTACGTTGCCTTGCTTTACGTTTCCTTGCTTTACGTTGCCTTACGTTGCTTTGTGTTGCCTTACTTTACGTTGCCTTGCTTTACGTTGCTTTACGTTGCCTTACTTAACTTTGCCTTCCTTTACGTTGCTTTACGTTGCCTTGCTTTACGTTGCTTTACGTTGTCTTGCTTTACGTTGCCTTGCCTTGCCTTGCTTTACGTTGCTTTACGTTGCCTTGCTTTACGTTGCCTTGCCTTGCCTTGCTTTACGTTGCTTTACGTTGCCTTGCTTTACATTGCTTTACGTTGCCTTGCCTTGCCTTGCTTTACGTTACTTTACGTTGCCTTGCTTTACGTTGCATTGCTTTACGTTGCCTTGCTTTACGTTGCCTTGCTTTACGTTGCTTTACGTTTCTTTACTTTACGTTGCTTTACGTTGCCTTGCTTTACTTTGCCTTGCTTTACGTTGCTTTACGTTGCCTTGCTTTACGTTGCTTTACGTTGCCTTGCTTTACGTTGCCTTGATTTATTTTGCCTTGCTTTACGTTGCCTTGCCTTGCATTGCTTTACGTTGCCTTGCTTTACGGTGCTTTACGTTGCCTTGCTTTACGTTGCTTTACGTTGCCTTGCTTTATGTTGCCTTGCCTTGCATTACGTTTCCTTACTTAACTTTGCCTTGCTTTACTTTGCTTTATGTTGCCATTCTTTACGTTGCTTTACGTTGTCTTGCTTTACATTGCCTTGCCTTGCCTTGCTTTACGTTGCCTTGCTTTACGTTGCTTTACGTTGCCTTGCTTTACGTTGCTTTACGTTGCCTTGCCTTGCCTTGCTTTACGTTGCCTTGCTTTGCCTTGCTTTACGTTGTCTTGCTTTATGTTGCTTTACGTTGCCTTGCCTTGCCTTGCTTTACGTTGCCTTGCTTTGCCTTGCTTTACGTTGTCTTGCTTTACCTTGCCTTGCTTTACGTTGCTTTACGTTGCCTAACGTTGCTTTACGTTGCCTTACTTTACGTTGCCTTGCTTTACGTTGTTTTACGTTGCCTTACTTAACTTTGCCTTGCGTTACATTGCTTTACGTTGCCTTGCTTTACGTTGCCTTGCTTTACGTTGCCTTGCCTTGCTTTGCGTTGCGTTGCCTTGCCTTGCTTTACGTTGCCTTGCTTTGCTTTACGTTCCTTTACGTTGCCTTGCTTTACGTTGCCTTGCCTTGCATTGCTTTACGTTGCCTTGATTTACATTGCTTTACGTTGCCTTGCTTTACATTGCTTTACGTTGCCTTGCTTTACGTTGCCTTGCCTTGCTTTACGTTGCCTTGCCTTGTCTTGCTTTACGTTGGTTTACGTTGCCTTGTTTTACGTTGGTTTACGTTGCCTTGCTTTACGTTGCTTTACATTGCCTTGCTTTACGTTGCCTTGCCTTGCTTTACGTTGCTTTACGTTGCCTTGCTTCACATTGCTTTACGTTGCCTTGCTTTACTTTGCCTTGCCTTGCTTTACGTTGCCTTACGTTGCCTTTCTTTACTTTGCCTTGCTTTACCTTTCTTTACTTTGCCTTGCTTTACGTTGTCTTGCTTTACGTTGCTTTACGTTGCCCTACTTTACGTTGCCTTACGTTGCCTTATTTACGTTGCCTTACTTTACGTAGCCTTACGTTGCCTTGCTTTAGGTTGCCTTCCTCTACATTGATTTACGTTGCCTTGCTTTACGTTGCCTTGCTTTACGTTTCCTTCCTTTAAGTTGCTTTACGTTGCCTTGCTTTACGTTTCCTTACTTTACGTTGCTTTACGTTGCCTTACTTTACGTTGCATTGCTTTACCTTGCCTTGCTTTACATTGCCTTGATTTACGTTGCCTTACATTACGTTTCCTTACGTTGCTTTACTTTACGTTGCTTTACGTTGCCTTGCTTTACCTTGCCTTGCTTTACGTTGCTTTACGTTGCCTTGCTTTACGTTGCCTTGCCTTGTCTTGCTTTACGTTGCCTTACTAAACTTTGCCTTGCTTTACTTTGCTTTACGTTGCCTTTCTTTACGTTGCTTTACGTTGTCTTGATTCACATTGCCTTGCCTTGCCTTGCTTTACGTTGGTTTACGTTGCCTTGCTTTACGTTGCTTTACGTTGCCTTGCTTTACGTTGCTTTACGTTGCCTTGCCTTGCCTTGCTTTACGTTGCCTTGCTTTGCCTTATTTTACGTTGTCTTGCTTTACGTTGCTTTACGTTGCCTTGCTTTACCTTGCCTTGCTTTACGTTGCCTTGCTTTACCTTGCCTTACTTTACGTTGCTTTACGTTGCCTTACTTTACGTTGCCTTACGTTGCTTTACGTTGCCTTACTTTACGTTGCCTTGCTTTACGTTGTTTTACGTTGCCTTACTTAACTTTTCCTTGCGTTACCTTGCTTTACGTTGCCTTGCTTTACGTTGCTTTACGTTGCCTTGCTTTACGTTGCCTTGCCTTGCTTTGCGTTGCGTTGCCTTGCCTTGCTTTACGTTGCCTTGCCTTGCTTTACGTTCCTTTACGTTGCCTTGCTTTACGTTGCCTTGCCTTGCATTGCTTTACGTGGCCTTGATTTACATTGCTTTACGTTGCCTTGCTTTACATTGCTTTACGTTGCCTTGCTTTACGTTTCCTTGCCTTGCTTTACGTTGCCTTGCCTTGTCTTGCTTTACGTTGGTTTAAGTTGCCTTGTTTTACATTGGTTTACGTTGCCTTGCTTTACGTTGCTTTACGTTGCCTTGCTTTACGTAGCCTTGCCTTGCTTTACGTTGCTTTACGTTGCCTTGCTTTACATTACTTTACGTTGCCTTGCTTTACTTTGCCTTGCCTTGCTTTACGTTGCTGTACGGTGCCTTACGTTGCCTTTCTTTACTTTGCCTTGCTTTACCTTTCTTTACTTTGCCTTGCTTTACGTTTTCTTGCTTTACGTTGCTTTACGTTGCCTTACGTTGCCTTGCTTTACATTGCCTTGCTTTACTTTGATTTACGTTGCCTTGCTTTACGTTGCCTTGATTTACGTTACTTTACGTTGCCTTGCTTTACGTTGCGTTGCTTTATGTTGCCTTGCTTTACGATGCTTTACGTTGCCTTACGTTGCCTTGCTTTACGTTCCTTTACGTTGCCTTGCTTTACGTTGCTTTACGTTGCCTTCCTTTACGTTGCATTACTTTACGTTGCCTTGCTTTACGTTGCCTTGCTTTACGTTGCCTTGCTTTAAGTTACCTTACGTTGCCTTGCTTTATGTTGCCTTGCTTTACATTGCTTTACGTTGCTGTGCTTTACGGTGCCTTACTTTACGTTGCCTTACGTTGCTGTCCGTTGCCTTGCCTTGCTTTACGTTGCCTTGCCTTGCTTTACATTGCCTTGCCTTACGTTGCCTTGCTTTACATTGCTTTACGTTGCCTTGCGTTACGTTGCCTTGCTTTAAGTTGCCTTGCTTTACGTTGCCTTACGTTGCCTTGCTTTACGTTGCTTTACGTTGCCTTACGTCGCCTAGCTTTACGTTGCCTTGCTTTACGTTGCTTTACGTTGCCTTGATTTACGTTGCCTTACGTTGCCTTACTTTACGTTGCCTTGCTTTACGTTGCTTTACGTTGCCTTGATTTACGTTGCCTGGATTTACGTGGCTTTACGTTGCCTTACTTTACATTGCCTTGCTTTACGTTGCCTTACTTTACATTGCTTTACGTTGCCTTACTTTACGTTGCCTTACTTACGTTGCCTTACTTTACGTTGCTTTACGTTGCCTTGCTTTACGTTGCTTTACGTTGCCTTGCCTTGCCTTGCTTTACGTTCCCTTGTTTTGCCTTATTTTACGTTGTCTTGCTTTACGTTGCTTTACGTTGCCTTGCTATACCTTGCCTTGCTTTACGTTGCTTTACGTTGCCTTACCTTACGTTGCCTTACCTTACGTTGCCTTAAGTTGCCTTACGTTGACGTATCTTACATTGCCTTACGTTGCCTTACTTTACGTTGCTTTACGTTACGTTTCCTTACGTTGCCTTACCTTACGTTGCCTTAACTTACGTTGCCTTACTTTACGTTGCTTTACATTATGTTGCCTTACGTTGCCTTACCTTATGTTTCCCTATGTTGCCTTAACTTACGTTGTCTTAAGTTGCCTTACCTTACGTTGCCTTGCCTTGCCTTGACTTACGTTGCCTTACCTTACTTTGCCTTACGATGCCTTACCTTACGTTGCCTTACGTTGCCTTCCATTACATTGCCTTACCTTACGTTGCCTTACGTTGCCTTACCTAACGTTGCCTTACGTTGCCTTACTTTACGTTGCCTTACCTTACGTTGCATTACGTTGCCTTACCTTACGTTGATTTACATTGCCTTACCTTACGTTGCCTTGCCTTACCTTGCCTTACCTTACGTTGCCTTACCTTACGTTGCCTTACCTTACGTTGCCTTACGTTACGTTGTCTTATGTTGCCGTACCTTACGTTGCCTTAACTTACGTTGCCTTACGTTGCCTTGCCTTACGTTGCCTTGCCTTACGTTGCCTTGCCTTACGTTGCCTTACCTTAACGTTGCCTCGCCTTTACGTTGCTTTACCTTACGTTGCCTTATCTTACGTTGCCTTACATTACGTTGCCTTACATTACGTTGCCTTACATTACGTTGCCTTACCTTACGTTGCCTTACCTTACGTTGCCTTACGTTGCCTTACATTACGATGCCTTATTTTACGTTGCCTTACCTTACGTTGCCTTGCCTTACGTTGCTTTATCTTACGTTGCCTTAATTTGCCTTCCCTTACGTTGCCTTGCCTTACGTTGCCTTACGTTGCCTTGCCTTATGTTGCCTTACGTTGCCTTACCTTACGTTGCCTTGCTTACGTTGCCTTACGTTGCATTACCTTACGTTGCCTTGCCTTACGTTGCCTTACGTTGCCTTAACTTACTTCGCCTTACGTTGCCTTACCTTACGTTGCCTTACGTTGCCTTGCCTTACGTTGCCTTGCCTTACGTTGCCTTGCCTTACGTTGCCTTGCTTACGTTGCCTTACGTTGCGTTACCTTACGTTGCGTTACCTTACGTTGCGTTACCTTACGTTGCCTTAGCTTACGTTGCCTTACTTTACTTTGCCTTACCTTACGTTGCCTTACATTTCCTTACCTTACGTTGCCTTACTTTACGTTGCCTTACATTACGTTGCCTTACATTACGTTGCCTTACATTACGTTGATTTACGTTGCCTTGCTTTACATTGCCTTCCTTTACGTTGCTTTACGTTTCCTTGCTTTACGTTGCCTTGCTTTACGTTGCCTTACTTTACGTTGCTTTACGTTGCCTAGCTTTACGTTGCCGTGCTTTACGCTGCTTTACGTTGCCTTACTTTACGTTGACTTACATTACGTTGCCTTGCCTTACATTGCCTTGCCTTACGTTGTCTTGCTTGCCTTGCCTTACGTTGACTTACTTTACGTTCCCTTACGTTGCTGTACATTGCCTTAATTTACGTTGCCTTACTTTACGTTGCCTTACTTTACGTTGCCTTACGTTGTTTTACATTGCCTTACTTTGCGCTGCCTTACGTTACGTTGCATTACTTTACGTTGCCTTACGTTACTTTACGTTGCCTTACTTTACGTTGCCTTGCCTTACGTTGCCTTGCCTTGCCTTACGTTGCCTTACGTTGCTTTACATTGCTTTACTTTACCTTGCCTTACTTTACGTTGCCTTACCTTACGTTGCCTTACGTTGCTTTACGTTGCCTTGCCTTGCTTTACCTTGCCTTGCCTTGCATTACGTTGCCTTGCTTTACGTTGCCTTGCCTTACGTTGCCTTACTTTATGTTGCCTTACGTTGCTTTACGTTCCCTTGCCTTGCTTTAAATTTCCTTCCTTTACATTGCCTTGCCTTGCTTTACGTTGTCTTGCCTTGTTTTACGTTGTCTTGCTTTACGTTGTCTTGCCTTACGTTGTCTTACTTTACGTTGCCTTACGTTGCTTTACGTTGCCTTGCCTTGCTTTACGTTGCCTTGCCTTGCTTTACGCTGCCTTGCCTTGCTTTACGTTGCCTTACTTTACGTTGCCTTGCCTTGCCTTACGTTGCCTTGCCTTGCCTTGCGTTACGTTGCCTTACTATACGTTGATTTACCTTACGTTTCCTTACGTTGCCTTATTTTACCTTGCTTTACCTTACGTTTCCTTACGTTGCCTTACCTTACGTTGCCTTAACTTACGTTGCATTACCTTACGTTGCCTTACTTTACGTTGCCTTACGTTGCCGTACCTTACATTGCCTTACGTTGCCTTACGTTGCCTTACCTTACGTTGCCTTACGTTGCCGTACCTTACATTGCCGTACCTTACGTTGCCTTACGTTGCCTTACATTACGTTGCTTTACGTTACGTTTCCTTACGTTGCCTTGCCTTACGTTGCCTTAACTTACGTTTCCTTACCTTACGTTGCCTTACTTTACGTTGCTTTACCTTATGTTGCCTTACGTTGCCTTACCTTACGTTTCCCTACGTTGCCTTAACTTACGTTGCCTTATGTTGCCTTACCTTACGTTGCCTTGCCTTCCCTCGACTTACGTTGCCTTACCTTACTTTGCCTTACCTTACATTGCCTTACGTTGCCTTCCATTACGTTGCCTTACCTTACGTTGCCTTACCTTGCCTTACCTAACGTTCCCTTACGTTGCCTTTACTTTACGTTGCCTTGCCTTACGTTGCATTACGTTGCCTTCCTTTACGTTGATTTACGTTGCCTTACCTTACGTTGCCTTATGTTGCCTTTAATTACGTTGCCTTTACTTACGTTGCCTTTACTTACGTTGCCTTTACTTACGTTGCCTTTACTTACGTTGCCTTTACTTACGTTGCCGTACCTTACGTTGCCGTACCTTACGTTGCCTTACCTTACGTTGCCTTACCTTACGTTGCCTTACTTTACGTTGCCTTACCTTACGTTGCCTTACCTTACGTTGCCTTACGATGCCTTATTTTACGTTGCCTTACCTTACGTTGCCTTGCCTTACGTTGCCTTGCCTTACGTTGCTTTATCTTACATTGCCTTAATTTGCCTTACCTTACGTTGCCTTGCCTTACGTTGCCTTGCCTTGCGTTGCATTACGTTGCCTTGCCTTGCGTTGCCTTACGTTGCCGTGCTTACGTTGCCTTACGTTGCCTTGCTTACGTTGCCTTACGTTGCATTACCTTACGTTGCCTTGCCTTACGTTGCCTTACGTTGCCTTATCTTACTTCGCCTTACGTTGCCTTACCTTACGTTGCCTTACGTTGCCTTGCCTTACGTTGCCTTGCCTTACGTTGCCTTGCCTTACGTTGCCTTACGTTGCCTTGCCTCACGTTGCCTTACCTTACGTTGCCTTACCTTACGTTGCCTTACTTTACTTTGCCTTACCTTACCTTGCCTTACATTTCCTTACCTTACGTTGCCTTACTTTACGTTGCCTTACATTACGTTGCCTTGCCTTATGTTGCCTTGCCTTGCTTTGCCTTTCCTTACTTCGCCTTGCCTTACATTGCCTTGACTTACGTTGCCTTGCCTTACGTTGCCTTACTTTACGTTGCTTTACCTTATGTTGCCTTACGTTGCCTTACCTTACGTTTCCCTACGTTGCCTTACCTTACGTTGCCTTGCCTTGCCTTTACTTACGTTGCCTTACCTTACTTTGCCTTACCTTACGTTGCCTTACGTTGCCTTCCATTACGTTGCCTTACCTTACGTTGCCTTGCCTTGCCTTGACTTACGTTGCCTTACCTTACTTTGCCTTACCTTACGTTGCCTTACGTTGCCTTCCATTACGTTGCCTTACCTTACGTTGCCTTACCTAACGTTGCCTTACCTAACGTTGCCTTACATTGCCTTACTTTACGTTGCCTTGCCTTACGTTGCATTACGTTGCCTTCCCTTACGTTGATTTACGTTGCCTTACCTTACGTTGCCTTGCCTTACGTTGCCTTGCCTTACCTTGCCTTACGTTGCCTTTACTTACGTTGCCTTATATTGCCGTACCTTACGTTGCCTTAACTTACATTGCCTTACGTTGCCTTACCTTATGTTGCCTTACCTTACGTTGCCTTACGTTGCCTTGCCTTACGTTGCCTTACGTTGCCTTACCTTAACGTTGCCTCGCCTTTACGTTGCCTTACCTTACGTTGCCTTACGTTGCCTTTAATTACGTTGCCTTTACTTACGTTGCCTTGCGTTACGTTGCCTTATGTTGCCGTACCTTACGTTGCCTTAACTTACGTTGCCTTACGTTGCCTTACCTTACGTTGCCTTTACCTTACGTTGCCTTGCCTTACGTTGCCTTGCCTTACATTGCCTTACGTTGCCTTACCTTAACGTTGCCTCGCCTTTAGGTTGCTTTACCTTACATTGCGTTACCTTACGTTGCCTTATCTTACGTTGCCTTACCTTACGTTGCCTTACTTTACGTTTCCTTACCTTACGTTGCCTTACGTTTCCTTACCTTACGATGCCTTATTTTACGATGCCTTACCTTACGTTGCCTTGCCTTACGTTGCTTTATCTTACGTTGCCTTAATTTGCCTTACCTTACGTTGCCTTGCCTTACGTTGCCTTACGTTGCCTTGCCTTGCGTTGCCTTACGTTGCCTTACCTTACGTTGCCTTGCTTACGTTGCCTTACGTTGCATTACCTTACGTTGCCTTGCCTTACGTTGCATTACCTTACGTTGCCTTGCCTTACGTTGCCTTACGTTGCCTTATCTCACTTCGCCTTACGTTGCCTTACCTTACGTTGCCTTACGTTGCCTTGCCTTACGTTGCCTTGCCTTACGTTGCCTTACGTTGCCTTGCCTTACGTTGCCTTAGCTTACGTTGCCTTGCTTACGTTGCCTTACGTTGCATTACCTTACGTTGCGTTACCTTACGTTGCCTTACGTTGCCTTACCTTACGTTGCCTTACTTTACTTTGCCTTACCTTACGTTGCCTTACATTTCCTTACCTTACGTTGCCTTAATTTACGTTGCCTTACATTACGTTTCCTTGCCTTATTTTGCCTTGCCTTACGTTGCCTTGCCTTACGTTGCCTTACGTTGCTTTACGTTGCCTTACGTTGCCTTAACTTAAGTTGCCTTACTTTACGTTGCCTTATCTTACGTTGCCTTACGTTGCCTTACCTTACGTTGCCTTTCGTTGCCTTGCCTTACGTTGCCTTATCTTACGTTGCCTTGTCTTGCCTTACGTTGCCTTACGTTGCCTTACCGTACGTTGCTTTACCTTACGTTGCCTTACCTTACGTTGCCTTACATTACATTGTCTTAACTTACGTTGCCTTACGTTGCCTTACCTCACGTTGCCTTACCTCACGTTGCCTTACCTCACGTTGCCTTACCTCACGTTGCTTTACCTTACGTTGCCTTAACTTACGTTGCCTTACCTTACGTTGCCTTGCCTTACGTTGCCTTGCCTTACGTTGCTTTATCTTACATTGCCTTAATTTGCCTTACCTTACGTTGCCTTGCCTTACGTTGCCTTGCCTTGCGTTGCATTACGTTGCCTTGCTTACGTTGCCTTACGTTGCCTTGCTTACGTTGCCTTACGTTGCATTACCTTACGTTGCCTTGCCTTACGTTGCCTTACGTTGCCTTATCTTACTTCGCCTTACGTTGCCTTACCTTACGTTGCCTTACGTTGCCTTGCCTTACGTTGCCTTGCCTTACGTTGCCTTACGTTGCCTTGCCTCACGTTGCCTTACCTTACGTTGCCTTACCTTACGTTGCCTTACTTTACTTTGCCTTACCTTACCTTGCCTTACATTTCCTTACCTTACGTTGCCTTACTTTACGTTGCCTTACATTACGTTGCCTTGCCTTATGTTGCCTTGCCTTGCTTTGCCTTGCCTTACTTCGCCTTGCCTTACATTGCCTTGACTTACGTTGCCTTGCCTTACGTTGCCTTACTTTACGTTGCTTTACCTTATGTTGCCTTACGTTGCCTTACCTTACGTTTCCCTACGTTGCCTTACCTTACGTTGCCTTGCCTTGCCTTGACTTACGTTGCCTTACCTTACTTTGCCTTACCTTACGTTGCCTTACGTTGCCTTCCATTACGTTGCCTTACCTTACGTTGCCTTACCTAACGTTGCCTTACCTAACGTTGCCTTACATTGCCTTACTTTACGTTGCCTTGCCTTACGTTGCATTACGTTGCCTTCCCTTACGTTGATTTACGTTGCCTTACCTTACGTTGCCTTGCCTTACGTTGCCTTGCCTTACCTTGCCTTACGTTGCCTTTACTTACGTTGCCTTATATTGCCGTACCTTACGTTGCCTTAACTTACATTGCCTTACGTTGCCTTACCTTATGTTGCCTTACCTTACGTTGCCTTACGTTGCCTTGCCTTACGTTGCCTTACGTTGCCTTACCTTAACGTTGCCTCGCCTTTACGTTGCCTTACCTTACGTTGCCTTACGTTGCCTTTAATTACGTTGCCTTTACTTACGTTGCCTTGCGTTACGTTGCCTTATGTTGCCGTACCTTACGTTGCCTTAACTTACGTTGCCTTACGTTGCCTTACCTTACGTTGCCTTTACCTTACGTTGCCTTGCCTTACGTTGTCTTGCCTTACATTGCCTTACGTTGCCTTACCTTAACGTTGCCTCGCCTTTAGGTTGCTTTACCTTACATTGCGTTACCTTACGTTGCCTTATCTTACGTTGCCTTACCTTACGTTTCCTTACTTTACGTTTCCTTACCTTACGTTGCCTTACGTTTCCTTACCTTACGATGCCTTATTTTACGATGCCTTACCTTACGTTGCCTTACCTTACGTTGCCTTGCTTACGTTGCCTTACGTTGCATTACCTTACGTTGCCTTGCCTTACGTTGCATTACCTTACGTTGCCTTGCCTTACGTTGCCTTACGTTGCCTTATCTCACTTCGCCTTACGTTGCCTTACCTTATGTTGCCTTACGTTGCCTTGCCTTACGTTGCCTTGCCTTACGTTGCCTTACGTTGCCTTGCCTTACGTTGCCTTAGCTTACGTTGCCTTGCTTACGTTGCCTTACGTTGCATTACCTTACGTTGCGTTACCTTACGTTGCCTTACCTTACGTTGCCTTACTTTACTTTGCCTTACCTTACGTTGCCTTACATTTCCTTACCTTACGTTGCCTTAATTTACGTTGCCTTACATTACGTTTCCTTGCCTTATTTTGCCTTGCCTTACGTTGCCTTACGTTGCTTTACGTTGCCTTACGTTGCCTTAACTTAAGTTGCCTTACTTTACGTTGCCTTATCTTACGTTGCCTTACCTTACGTTGCCTTTCGTTGCCTTGCCTTACGTTGCCTTATCTTACGTTGCCTTGTCTTGCCTTACGTTGCCTTACGTTGCCTTACCGTACGTTGCTTTACCTTACGTTGCCTTACCTTACGTTGCCTTACATTACATTGTCTTAACTTACGTTGCCTTACGTTGCCTTACCTCACGTTGCCTTACCTCACGTTGCCTTACCTCACGTTGCCTTACCTCACGTTGCCTTACCTTATGTTGCCTTACTTTGCGTTGCCTTACCTTACGTTGCCTTACGTTGCCTTAACTTACGTTGCCTTTACCTTACGTTGTCCTACGTTGCCTTTACCTTACGTTGCCTTACTTTACGTTGCCTTACGTTGCCTTACTTTACGTTGCCTTGCCTTACGTTGCCTTGCCTTGCCTTGCGTTACGTTGCCTTACTATACGTTGATTTACCTTACGTTTCCTTACGTTGCCTTATTTTACCTTGCTTTACCTTAAGTTTCCTTACGTTGCCTTACCTTACGTTGCCTTAACTTACGTTGCCTTACCTTACGTTGCCTTAACTTACGTTGCCTTACCTTACGTTGCCTTACTTTACGTTCCCTTACGTTGCCGTACCTTACATTTCCTTACGTTGCTTTACGTTGCCTTACCTTACGTTGCCTTACCTTACGTTGCCTTACGTTGCCTTACCTTACGTTGCCTTACATTGCCTTACTTTACGTTGCTTTACGTTACGTTTCCTTACGTTGCCTTGCCTTACGTTGCATTAACTTACGTTGCCTTACCTTACGTTGCCTTACTTTACGTTGCTTTACCTTATGTTGCCTTACGTTGCCTTAACTTACGTTGCCTTAAGTTGCCTTACCTTACGTTGCCTTGCCTTGACTTACGTTGCCTTACCTTACTTTGCCTTACGTTGCCTTACGTTGCCTTCCATTACGTTGCCTTACCTTACGTTGCCTTACGTTGCCTTAGCTAACGTTCCCTTACGTTGCCTTTACTTTACGTTGCCTTGCCTTACGTTGCATTACGTTGCCTTCCTTTACGTTGATTTACGTTGCCTTGCCTTACGTTGCCTTGCCTTACGTTGCCTTATGTTGCTGTACCTTAAGGTTGCCTCGCCTTTACGTTGCCTTACCTTACGTTGCCTTACCTTACGTTGCCTTACGTTGCCTTTAATTACGTTGCCTTTACTTACGTTGCCTTTACTTACGTTGCCTTATGTTGCCGTACCTTACGTTGCCTTACGTTGCCTTACCTTACGTTACCTTATCTTACGTTGCCTTACCTTACGTTGCCTTACTTTACGTTTCCTTACCTTACGTTGCCTTACGTTTCCTTACCTTACGATGCCTTATTTTACGTTGCCTTACCTTACGTTGCCTTGCCTTACGTTGCTTTATCTTACGTTGCCTTAATTTGCCCTACCTTACGTTGCCTTGCCTTACGTTGCCTTGCCTTGCGTTGCCTTACGTTGCCTTGCTTACGTTGCCTTGCTTACGTTGCCTTACGTTGCATTACCTTACGTTGCCTTGCCTTACGTTGCCTTATGTTGCCTTATCTTACTTCGCCTTACGTTGCCTTACCTTACGTTGCCTTGCCTTACGTTGCCTTGCCTTACGTTGCCTTACGTTGCCTTGCCTTACGTTGCCTTACCTTACGTTGCCTTACCTTACGTTGTCTTACCTTACGTTGCCTTACCTTACGTTGCCTTACCTTACGTTGCCTTACTTTACTTTGCCTTACCTTACGTTGCCTTACATTTCCTTACCTTACGTTTCCTTACCTTACGTTGCCTTACCTTACGTTGCCTTACATTACGTTGCCTTACATTACGTTGCCTTGCCTTATGTTGCCTTGCCTTGCTTTCCCTTGCCTTACTTCGCCTTGCCTTACATTGCCTTGCCTTACGTTGCCTTGCCTTACGTTGCCTTGCCTTACGTTGCCTTACTTTACGTTGCTTTACATTATGTTGCCTTACGTTGCCTTACCTTACGTTTCCCTACGTTGCCTTACCTTACGTTGCCTTGCCTTGCCTTGACTTACGTTGCCTTACCTTACTTTGCCTTACCTTACGTTGCCTTACGTTGCCTTCCATTACGTTGCCTTACCTTACGTTGCCTTACGTTGCCTTACCTAACGTTGCCTTACCTAACGTTGCCTTACATTGCCTTACTTTACGTTGCCTTGCCATACGTTGCATTACGTTGCCTTCCCTTACGTTGATTTACGTTGCCTTACCTTACGTTGCCTTGCCTTACCTTGCCTTACGTTGCCTTTACTTACGTTGCCTTATATTGCCGTACCTTACGTTGCCTAACTTACATTGCCTTAAGTTTCCTTACCTTATGTTGCCTTACCTTACGTTGCCTTACGTTGCCTTGCCTTACGTTGCCTTGCCTTACGTTGCCTTAAGTTGCCTTACCTTAACGTTGCCTCGCCTTTACGTTGCCTTACCTTACGTTGCCTTGCGTTACGTTGCCTTAACTTACGTTGCCTTACGTTGCCTTACCTTACGTTGCCTTTACCTTACGTTGCCTTGCCTTACGTTGCCTTGCCTTACGTTGCCTTGCCTTACGTTGCCTTGCCTTACGTTGCCTTGCCTTACGTTGCCTTGCCTTACGTTGCCTTACCTTAACGTTGCCTCGCCTTTAGGTTGCTTTACCTTACGTTGCGTTACCTTACGTTGCCTTATCTTACGTTGCCTTACCTTACGTTTCCTTACTTTACGTTGCCTTACGTTTCCTTACCTTACGATGCCTTATTTTACGATGCCTTGCCTTACGTTGCCTTTACTTACGTTGCCTTATATTGCCGTACCTTACATTGCCTAACTTACATTGCCTTACTTACGTTGCCTTACGTTGCCTTACCTTATGTTGCCTTACCTTACGTTGCCTTACGTTGCCTTGCCTTACGTTGCCTTGCCTTACGTTGCCTTACGTTGCCTTACCTTAATGTTGCCTCGCCTTTACTTTGCCTTACCTTACGTTGCCTTGCGTTACGTTGCCTTATGTTGCCGTACCTTACGTTGCCTTAACTTACGTTGCCTTACCTTACGTTGCCTTTACCTTACGTTGCCTTGCCTTACGTTGCCTTGCCTTACGTTGCCTTGCCTTACGTTGCCTTGCCTTACGTTGCCTTGCCTTACGTTGCCTTACCTTAACGTTGCCTCGCCTTTAGGTTGCTTTACCTTACGTTGCGTTACCTTACGTTGCCTTATCTTACGTTGCCTTACCTTACGTTTCCTTACCTTACGTTGCCTTACGTTTCCTTACCTTACGATGCCTTATTTTACGATGCCTTACCTTACGTTGCCTTGCCTTACGTTGCTTTATCTTACGTTGCCTTAATTTGCCTTACCTTACGTTGCCTTATCTTACTTCGCCTTACGTTGCCTTACCTTACGTTGCCTTTCGTTGCCTTGCCTTACGTTGCCTTATCTTACGTTGCCTTGTCTTGCCTTACGTTGCCTTACGTTGCCTTACCGTACGTTGCTTTACCTTACGTTGCCTTACCTTACGTTGCCTTACGTTGCCTTACATTACGTTGTCTTACCTTACGTTGCCTTACCTCACGTTGCCTTACCTCACGTTGCCTTACCTCACGTTGCCTTACGTTGCCTTACATTACGTTACCTTACCTTACGTTGCTTTACCTTACGTTGCCTTACCTTACGTTGCCTTACCTTACGTTGCCTTACCTTACGTTGCCTTGCCTTGCCTTGACTTACGTTGCCTTACCTTACTTTGCCTTACCTTACGTTGCCTTACGTTGCCTTCCATTACGTTGCCTTACCTTACGTTGCCTTACGTTGCCTTACCTAACGTTGCCTTACCTAACGTTGCCTTACCTAACGTTGCCTTACATTGCCTTACTTTACGTTGCCTTGCCTTACGTTGCATTACGTTGCCTTCCCTTACGTTGATTTACGTTGCCTTACCTTACGTTGCCTTGCCTTACGTTGCCTTGCCTTACCTTGCCTTACGTTGCCTTTACTTACGTTGCCTTATATTGCCGTACCTTACGTTGCCTAACTTACATTGCCTTACGTTGCCTTACCTTATGTTGCCTTACCTTACATTGCCTTACGTTGCCTTGCCTTACGTTGCCTTACCTTAACGTTACCTCGCCTTTACTTTGCCTTACCTTACGTTGCCTTGCGTTACGTTGCCTTATGTTGCCGTACCTTACGTTGCCTTAACTTACGTTGCCTTACGTTGCCTTACCTTACGTTGCCTTTACCTTACGTTGCCTTGCCTTACGTTGCCTTGCCTTACGTTGCCTTGCCTTACATTGCCTTACGTTGCCTTACCTTAACGTTGCCTCGCCTTTAGGTTGCTTTACCTTACGTTGCGTTACCTTACGTTGCCTTATCTTACGTTGCCTTACCTTACGTTTCCTTACTTTACGTTTCCTTACCTTACGTTGCCTTATGTTTCCTTACCTTACGATGCCTTATTTTACGATGCCTTACCTTACGTTGCCTTGCCTTACGTTGCTTTATCTTACGTTGCCTTAATTTGCCTTACCTTACGTTGCCTTGCCTTACGTTGCCTTACGTTGCCTTGCCTTGCGTTGCCTTACGTTGCCTTACCTTACGTTGCCTTGCTTACGTTGCCTTACGTTGCATTACGTTACGTTGCCTTGCCTTACGTTGCCTTACGTTGCCTTATCTTACTTCGCCTTACGTTGCCTTACCTTACGTTGCCTTACGTTGCCTTGCCTTACGTTGCCTTGCCTTACGTTGCCTTACCTTACGTTGCCTTACGTTGCATTACCTTACGTTGCGTTACCTTACGTTGCCTTACCTTACGTTGCCTTACTTTACTTTGCCTTACCTTACGTTGCCTTACATTTCCTTACCTTACGTTGCCTTAATTTACGTTGCCTTAATTTACGTTGCCTTACATTACGTTTCCTTGCCTTATGTTGCCTTGCCTTACGTTGCCTTACGTTGCTTTACGTTGCCTTACGTCGCCTTAACTTAAGTTTCCTTACTTTACGTTGCCTTATCTTACGTTGCCTTACCTTACGTTGCCTTTCGTTGCCTTGCCTTACGTTGCCTTATCTTACGTTGCCTTGTCTTGCCTTACGTTGCCTTACGTTGCCTTACCGTACGTTGCTTTACCTTACGTTGCCTTACCTTACGTTGCCTTACGTTGCCTTACCTCACGTTGCCTTACCTCACGTTGACTTACCTCACGTTGCCTTACCTTACGTTGCCTTACCTTACGTTGCCTTACCTTACGTTGCCTTACCTTACGTTTCCTTACTTTACGTTGCCTTACTTTTCCTTACCTTACGATGCCTTATTTTATGATGCCTTACCTTACGTTGCCTTGCCTTACGTTGCTTTATCTTACGTTGCCTTAATTTGCCTTACCTTACGTTGCCTTGCCTTACGTTGCCTTACGTTGCCTTGCCTTACGTTGCCTTGCTTACGTTGCCTTACGTTGCATTACCTTACGTTGCCTTGCCTTACGTTGCCTTACTTTGCCTTATCTTACTTCGCCTTACGTTGCCTTACCTTACGTTGCCTTACGTTGCCTTGCCTTACGTTGCCTTGCCTTACGTTGCCTTGCCTTACGTTGCCTTAGCTTACATTGCCTTGCTTACGTTGCCTTACGTTGCATTACCTTACGTAGCGTTACCTTACGTTGCCTTACTTTACTTTGCCTTACCTTACGTTGCCTTACATTTCCTTACCTTACGTTGCCTTAATTTACGTTGCCTTAATTTACGTTGCCTTACATTACGTTTCCTTGCCTTATGTTGCCTTGCCTTACGTTGCCTTACGGTGCTTTACGTTGCCTTACGTTGCCTTAACTTAAGTTGCCTTACTTTACGTTGCCTTATCTTACGTTGCCTTACGTTGCCTTACCTTACGTTGCCTTTCGTTGCCTTATCTTACGTTGCCTTGTCTTGCCTTACGTTGCCTTACGTTGCCTTACCGTACGTTGCTTTACCTTACGTTGCCTTACCTTACGTTGCCTTACGTTGCCTTACATTACGTTGTCTTACCTTACGTTGCCTTACGTTGCCTTACCTCACGTTGCCTTACCTCACGTTGCCTTACCTCACGTTGCCTTACGTTGCCTTACATTACGTTACCTTACCTTACGTTGCTTTACCTTACGTTGCCTTACCTTACGTTGCCTTACCTTACGTTGCCTTGCCTTGCCTTGACTTACGTTGCCTTACCTTACTTTGCCTTACCTTACGTTGCCTTACGTTGCCTTCCATTACGTTGCCTTACCTTACGTTGCCTTACGTTGCCTTACCTAACGTTGCCTTACCTAACGTTGCCTTACATTGCCTTACTTTACGTTGCCTTGCCTTACGTTGCATTACGTTGCCTTCCCTTACGTTGATTTACGTTGCCTTACCTTACGTTGCCTTGCCTTACGTTGCCTTGCCTTACCTTGCCTTACGTTGCCTTTACTTACGTTGCCTTATATTGCCGTACCTTACATTGCCTAACTTACATTGCCTTACGTTGCCTTACCTTATGTTGCTTTACCTTACGTTGCCTTACGTTGCCTTGCCTTACGTTGCCTTGCCTTACGTTGCCTTGCCTTACGTTGCCTTACGTTGCCTTACCTTAACGTTGCCTCGCCTTTACTTTGCCTTACCTTATGTTGCCTTGCGTTACGTTGCCTTATGTTGCCGTACCTTACGTTGCCTTAACTTACGTTGCCTTACGTTGCCTTACCTTACGTTGCCTTTACCTTACGTTGCCTTGCCTTACGTTGCCTTGCCTTACGTTGCCTTGCCTTACGTTGCCTTGCCTTACGTTGCCTTACGTTGCCTTACCTTAACTTTGCCTCGCCTTTAGGTTGCTTTACCTTAGGTTGCGTTACCTTACGTTGCCTTATCTTACGTTTCCTTACTTTACGTTTCCTTACCTTACGTTGCCTTACGTTTCCTTACCTTACGATGCCTTATTTTACGATGCCTTACCTTACGTTGCCTTGCCTTACGTTGCTTTATCTTACGTTGCCTTAATTTGCCTTACCTTACGTTGCCTTGCCTTACGTTGCCTTACGTTGCCTTGCCTTGCGTTGCCTTACGTTGCCTTACCTTACGTTGCCTTGCTTACGTTGCCTTACGTTGCATTACCTTACGTTGCCTTACGTTGCCTTATCTTACTTCGCCTTACGTTGCCTTACCTTACGTTGCCTTACGTTGCCTTGCCTTACGTTGCCTTGCCTTACGTTGCCTTGCCTTACGTTGCCTTGCTTACGTTGCCTTACGTTGCATTACCTTACGTTGCATTACCTTACGTTGCCTTACCTTACGTTGCTTACTTTACTTTGCCTTACCTTACGTTGCCTTACATTTCCTTACCTTACGTTGCCTTAATTTACGTTGCCTTAATTTACGTTGCCTTAATTTACGTTTCCTTGCCTTATGTTGCCTTGCCTTACGTTGCCTTACGTTGCTTTACGTTGCCTTACGTTGCCTTAACTTAAGTTGCCTTACTTTACGTTGCCTTATCTTACGTTGCCTTACGTTGCCTTACCTTACGTTGCCTTTCGTTGCCTTGCCTTACGTTGCCTTATCTTACGTTGCCTTGTCTTGCCTTACGTTGCCTTACGTTGCCTTACCTTATGTTGCCTTTCGTTGCCTTGCCTTACGTTGCCTTGTCTTGCCTTACGTTGCCATACGTTGCCTTACCTTGCCTTACGTTGCCTTACGTTGCCTTACCTTACGTTGCCTTACGTTGCCTTACATTACGTTGTCTTACCTTACGTTGCCTTACGTTACCTTACCTCACGTTGCCTTACCTCACGTTGCCTTACCTCACGTTGCTTTACCTTACGTTGCCTTACGTTGCCTTACATTACGTTGCTTTACCTTACGTTGCCTTACCTTACGTTGCCTTACCTTACGTTGCCTTGCCTTGCCTTGACTTACGTTGCCTTACCTTACTTTGCCTTACCTTACGTTGCCTTACATTGCCTTACTTTACGTTGCCTTGCCTTACGTTGCATTACGTTGCCTTCCCTTACGTTGATTTACGTTGCCTTACCTTACGTTGCCTTGCCTTACCTTGCCTTGCCTTACCTTGCCTTACGTTGCCTTTACTTACGTTGCCTTATATTGCCGTACCTTACGTTGCCTAACTTACATTGCCTTACGTTGCCTTACCTTATGTTGCCTTACCTTACGTTGCCTTACGTTGCCTTGCCTTACGTTGCCTTGCCTTACGTTGCCTTACGTTGCCTTACCTTAACGTTGCCTCGCCTTTACTTTGCCTTACCTTACGTTGCCTTGCGTTACGTTGCCTTACGTTGCCTTACCTCACGTTGCCTTTACCTTACGTTGCCTTGCCTTACGTTGCCTCGCCTTTAGGTTGCTTTACCTTACGTTGCGTTACCTTACGTTGCCTTATCTTACGTTGCCTTACCTTACGTTTCCTTACTTTACGTTTCCTTACCTTACGTTGCCTTACGTTTCCTTACCTTACGATGCATTATTTTACGATGCCTTACCTTACGTTGCCTTGCCTTACGTTGCTTTATCTTACGTTGCCTTAATTTGCCTTACCTTACGTTGCCTTGCCTTACGTTGCCTTACGTTGCCTTGCCTTGCGTTGCCTTACGTTGCCTTTCTTACGTTGCCTTGCTTACGTTGCCTTACGTTGCATTACCTTACGTTGCCTTGCCTTACGTTGCCTTATCTTATTTCGCCTTACGTTGCCTTACCTTACGTTGCCTTACTTTGCCTTGCCTTACGTTGCCTTGGCTTACGTTGCCTTGCCTTACGTTGCCTTGCTTACGTTGCCTTACGTTGCATTACCTTACGTTGCGTTACCTTACGTTGCCTTACCTTACGTTGCCTTACTTTACTTTGCCTTACCTTACGTTGCCTTACATTTCCTTACCTTACGTTGCCTTAATTTACGTTGCCTTAATTTACGTTGCCTTACATTACGTTTCCTTGCCTTATGTTGCCTTGCCTTACGTTGCCTTACGTTGCTTTACGTTGCCTTACGTCGCCTTAACTTAAGTTGCCTTACTTTACGTTGCCTTATCTTACGTTGCCTTACGTTGCCTTACCTTACGTTGCCTTTCGTTGCCTTGCCTTACGTTGCCTTATCTTACGTTGCCTTGTCTTGCCTTACGTTGCCTTACGTTGCCTTACCGTACGTTGCTTTACCTTACGTTGCCTTACCTTACGTTGCCTTACGTTGCCTTACATTACGTTGTCTTACCTTACGTTGCCTTACGTTGCCTTACCTCACGTTGCCTTACCTCACGTTGCCTTACCTCACGTTGCCTTACCTCACGTTGCTTTACCTTACGTTGCCTTACCTTACGTTGCCTTACCTTACGTTGCCTTACGTTGCCTTACATTACGTTACCTTACCTTACGTTGCTTTACCTTACGTTGCCTTACCTTACGTTGCCTTACCTTACGTTGCTTTACCTTACGTTGCCTTACCTTACGTTGCCTTACCTTACGTTGCTTTACCTTACGTTGCCTTACCTTACGTTTCCTTATGTTACCTTACCTTACGTTGCCTTACTTTGCCTTTACCTTACGTTGCCTTGCCTTATGTTGCCTTGCCTTACGTTGCCTTACGTTGCCTTGCCTTACGTTCCCTTGCCTTGCCTTACCTTACGTTTACTTACGTTGCCTTACCTTAAGTTGCATTCACCTTGCCTTACGTTGCCTTAGCTTACGTTGCCTTGCCTTACGTTGCCTTGCCTTACGTTGCCTTACGTTGCCTTACCTTACGTTGCCTTACCTTAAGTTACCTTACGTTGCCTTACCTTACGTTGCCTTATTTACGTTGCCTTTACCTTACGTTGCCTTTACCTTACGTTGCCTTTACCTTACGTTGCCTTACGTTGCCTTACCTTACGTTGCCTAAATTTACGTTGCCTTACCTTACGTTGCCTTACCTTACGTTGCCTTACGTTGCCTTACCTTACGTTGCCTTACCTTAGGTTACCTTACGTTGCCTTAACTTACGTTGCCTTACTTTACGTTGCCTTTACCTTACGTTGCCTTTACCTTAGGTTGCCTTACTTTACGTTGCCTTACTTTACGTTGCCTTACTTTACGTTGCCTTACCTTACGTTGCCTTACCTTACGTTTCCTTACTTTGCCTTACCTTATGTTGCCTTACTTTGCGTTGCCTTACCTTACGTTGCCTTACGTTGCCTTAACTTACGTCGCCTTTACCTTACGTTGTCCTACGTTGCCTTTACCTTACGTTGCCTTACTTTACGTTGCCTTACGTTGCCTTACCTTACGTTGCCTTACTTTACGTTGCCTTGCCTTGCCTTACGTTGCCTTGCCTTGCCTTGCGTTACGTTGCCTTACTATACGTTGATTTACCTTACGTTTCCTTACGTTGCCTTATTTTACCTTGCTTTACCTTACGTTTCCTTACGTTGCCTTACCTTACGTTGCCTTAACTTACGTTGCCTTACTTTACGTTGCCTTAAGTTGCCGTACCTTACATTGCCTTACGTTGCCTTACGTTGCCTTACCTTACGTTGCCTTACGTTGCCGTACCTTACGTTGCCTTACGTTGCCTTACCTTACGTTGCCTTACGTTGCCTTACCTTACGTTGCCTTACATTGCCTTACTTTACGTTGCTTTACGTTACGTTTCCTTACGTTGCCTTGCCTTACGTTGCATTAACTTACGTTGCCTTACCTTACGTTGCCTTACTTTACGTTGCTTTACCTTATGTTGCCTTACGTTGCCTTAACTTACGTTGCCTTAAGTTGCCTTACCTTACGTTGCCTTAAGTTGCCTTACCATACGTTGCCTTGCCTTGCCTTGACTTACGTTGCCTTACCTTACTTTGCCTTACCTTACATTGCCTTACGTTGCCTTACTTTGCCTTCCATTACGTTGCCTTACCTTACGTTGCCTTACGTTGCCTTACCTAACGTTCCCTTACGTTGCCTTTACTTTACGTTGCCTTCCTTTACGTTGATTTACGTTGCCTTACCTTACGTTGCCTTACCTTACGTTGCCTTGCCTTACGTTGCCTTGCCTTACGTTGCATTATGTTGACGTACCTTAAGGTTGCCTCGCCTTTACGTTGCCTTACCTTACATTGCCTTACCTTACGTTGCCTTACGTTGCCTTTAATTACGTTGCCTTTAATTACGTTGCCTTTACTTACGTTGCCTTATGTTGCCGTACCTTACGTTGCCTTACGTTGCCTTACCTTACGTTGCCTTATCTTACGTTGCCTTACCTTACGTTGCCTTACTTTACGTTTCCTTACCTTACGTTGCCTTACGTTTCCTTACCCTACGATGCCTTATTTTACGCTGCCTTACGTTACGTTGCCTTGCCTTACGTTGCTTTATCTTACGTTGCCTTAATTTGCCTTACCTTACGTTGCCTTGCCTTACGTTGCCTTGCCTTGTGTTGCCTTACGTTGCCTTGCTTACGTTGCCTTGCTTACGTTGCCTTACGTTGCATTACCTTACGTTGCCTTGCCTTACGTTGCCTTACGTTGCCTTATCTTACTTCGCCTTACGTTGCCTTACCTTACGTTGCCTTGCCTTACGTTGCCTTGCCTTACGTTGCCTTACGTTGCCTTGCCTTACGTTGCCTTACCTTACGTTGCCTTACCTTACGTTGCCTTACCTTACGTTGCCTTACGTTGCCTTACCTTACGTTGCCTTACTTTACGTTGCCTTACCTTACGTTGCCTTACATTTCCTTACCTTACGTTTCCTTATCTTACGTTGCCTTACCTTACGTTGCCTTACTTTACGTTGCCTTACTTTACGTTGCCTTGCCTTATGTTGCCTTGCCTTGCTTTGCCTTGCCTTGCTTTGCCTTGCCTTGCTTTGCCTTGCCTTACATTGCCTTGCCGTACGTTGCCTTGCCTTACGTTGCCTTTACCTTACGTTTCCTTACGTTGCCTTGCCTTACGTTGCTTTATCTTACGTTGCCTTACCTTACGTTGCCTTACTTTACGTTGCTTTACCTTATGTTGCCATATGTTGCCTTACCTTACGTTTCCCTACGTTGCCTTACCTTACGTTGCCTTGCCTTGCCTTGACTTACGTTGCCTTACCTTACTTTGCATTACCTTACGTTGCCTTACGTTGCCTTCCAGTACGTTGCCTTACCTTACGTTGCCTTACGTTGCCTTACCTAACGTTGCCTTACCTAACGTTGCCTTACATTGCCTTACTTTACGTTGCCTTGCCTTACGTTGCATTACGTTGCCTTCCCTTACGTTGCCTTGCCTTACGTTGCCTTGCCTTACCTTGCCTTACGTTGCCTTTACTTACGTTGCCTTATATTGCCGTACCTTACGTTGCCTAACTTACATTGCCTTACGTTGCCTTACCTTATGTTGCCTTACCTTACGTTGCCTTACGTTGCCTTGCCTTACGTTGCCTTGCCTTACGTTGCCTTACGTTGCCTTACCTTAACGTTGCCTCGCCTTTACGTTGCCTTACGTTGCCTTTACTTACGTTGCCTTATGTTGCCGTACCTTACATTGCCTTAACTTACGTTGCCTTACGTTGCCTTACCTTACGTTGCCTTTACCTTACGTTGCCTTGCCTTACGTTGCCTTGCCTTACGTTGCCTTGCCTTACGTTGCCTTGCCTTACGTTGCCTTGCCTTACGTTGCCTTGCCTTACGTTGCCTTGCCTTACATTGCCTTACGTTGCCTTACCTTAACGTTGCCTCGCCTTTAGGTTGCTTTACCTTACGTTGCGTTACCTTACGTTGCCTTATCTTACGTTGCCTTACCTTACGTTTCCTTACTTTACGTTTCCTTACCTTACGTTGCCTTACGTTTCCTTACCTTACGATGCCTTATTTTACGATGCCTTACCTTACGTTGCCTTGCCTTACGTTGCTTTATCTAACGTTGCCTTAATTTGCCTTACCTTACGTTGCCTTGCCTTACGTTGCCTTGCCTTGCGTTGCCTTACCTTACGTTGCCTTGCTTACGTTGCCTTACGTTGCATTACCTTACGTTGCCTTGCCTTACGTTGCCTTACGTTGCCTTATCTTACTTCGCCTTACGTTGCCTTACCTTACGTTGCCTTACGCTGCCTTGCCTTACGTTGCCTTGCCTTACGTTGCCTTGCCTTACGTTGCCTTGCCTTACGTTGCCTTGCCTTACGTTGCCTTAGCTTACATTGCCTTGCTTACGTTGCCTTACGTTGCGTTACCTTACGTTGCCTTACCTTACGTTGCCTTACCTTACGTTGCCTTACCTTACGTTGCCTTAATTTACGTTGCCTTAATTTACGTTGCCTTACTTTACATTGCCTTACTTTACGTTGCCTTTACCTTACGTTGCCTTTACCTTAGGTTGCCTTTACCTTACGTTGCCTTACTTTACGTTGCCTTACTTTACATTGCTTTACCTTACGTTGCCTTACTTTGCCTTACCTTATGTTGCCTTACTTTGCGTTGCCTTACGTTGCCTTACCTTACGTTTCCTTATCTTACGTTGCCTTACTTTACGTTGCCTTACATTACGTTTCCTTGCCTTATGTTGCCTTGCCTTACATTGCCTTACGTTGCTTTACGTTGCCTTACGTTGCCTTAACTTAAGTTGCCTTACTTTACGTTGCCTTATTTTACGTTGCCTTACGTTGCCTTGCCTTACGTTCCCTTGCCTTGCCTTACCTTACGTTTACTTACGTTGCCTTACCTTAAGTTGCATTCACCTTGACTTACGTTGCCTTACCTTACGTTGCCTTGCCTTACGTTGCCTTGCCTTACGTTGCCTTACTTTACGTTGCCTAAATTTACGTTGCCTTACCTTACGTTGCCTTACGTTGCCTTACCTTACGTTGCCTTACCTTAGGTTACCTTACGTTGCCTTAACTTACGTTGCCTTACTTTACGTTGCCTTACTTTACGTTGCCTTTACCTTACGTTGCCTTTACCTTAGGTTGCCTTTACCTTACGTTGCCTTACTTTACGTTGCCTTACTTTACATTGCTTTACCTTACGTTGCCTTACTTTGCCTTACCTTATGTTGCCTTACTTTGCGTTGCCTTACGTTGCCTTACCTTACGTTGCCTTAACTTACGTTGCCTTTACCTTACGTTGTCCTACGTTGCCTTTACCTTACGTTGCCTTACTTTACGTTGCCTTACGTTGCCTTACCTTACGTTGCCTTAATTTACGTTGCTTTAACTTACGTTGCCTTACCTTACGTTGCCTTACCTTACGTTTCCTTATGTTACCTTACCTTTCATTGCCTTACTTTGCCTTTCCTTACGTTGCCTTGCCTTATGTTGACTTGCCTTACGTTGCCTTACGTTGCCTTGCCTTACGTTGCCTTGCCTTACGTTGCCTTGCCTTACGTTGCCTTGCCTTACGTTGCCTTAGCTTACGTTGCCTTAGCTTACGTTGCCTTACGTTGCCTTACCTTACGTTGCCTTACCTTACGTTGCCTTACCTTACGTTGCCTTACTTTACTTTGCCTTACCTTACGTTGCCTTACATTTCCTTACCTTACGTTGCCTTAATTTACGTTGCCTTACATTACGTTTCCTTGCCTTATGTTGCCTTGCCTTACGTTGCCTTACGTTGCTTTACGTTGCCTTACGTTGCCTTAACTTAAGTTGCCTTACTTTACGTTGCCTTATCTTACGTTGCCTTACGTTGCCTTACCTTACGTTGCCTTTCGTTGCCTTGCCTTACGTTGCCTTATCTTACGTTGCCTTGTCTTGCCTTACGTTGCCTTACGTTGCCTTACCGTACGTTGCTTTACCTTACTTTGCCTTACCTTACGTTGCCTTGCCTTATGTTGCCTTGCCTTACGTTGCCTTACGTTGCCTTGCCTTACGTTCCCTTGCCTTGCCTTACCTTACGTTTACTTACGTTGCCTTACCTTAAGTTGCATTCACCTTGCCTTACGTTGCCTTAGCTTACGTTGCCTTGCCTTACGTTGCCTTGCCTTACGTTGCCTTACGTTGCCTTACCTTACGTTGCCTTACCTTAAGTTACCTTACGTTGCCTTACCTTACGTTGCCTTTACCTTACGTTGCCTTTACCTTACGTTGCCTTTACCTTACGTTGCCTTACTTTACGTTGCCTAAATTTAAGTTGCCTTACCTTACGTTGCCTTACCTTACGTTGCCTTACCTTAGGTTACCTTACGTTGCCTTAACTTACGTTGCCTTACTTTACGTTGCCTTTACCTTACGTTGCCTTTACCTTAGGTTGCCTTTACCTTACGTTGCCTTTACCTTACGTTGCCTTACTTTACGTTGCCTTACCTTACGTTGCCTTAACTTACGTTGCCTTACTTTGCCTTACCTTATGTTGCCTTACTTTGCGTTGCCTTACCTTACGTTACCTTACGTTGCCTTAACTTACGTTGCCTTTAACTTACGTTGTACTACGTTGCCTTTACCTTACGTTGCCTTACTTTACGTTGCCTTACGTTGCCTTACCTTACGTTGCCTTACTTTACGTTGCCTTACCTTACGTTGCCTTACCTTAAGTTACCTTACGTTGCCTTACCTTACGTTGCCTTACTTTACGTTGCCTTTACCTTACGTTGCCTTTACCTTACGTTGGCTTTACCTTACGTTGCCTTACGTTGCCTTACCTTACGTTGCCTTACTTTACGTTGCCTAAATTTACGTTGCCTTACCTTACGTTGCCTTACGTTGCCTTACCTTACGTTGCCTTACCTTAGGTTACCTTACATTGCCTTAACTTACGTTGCCTTACTTTACGTTGCCTTTACCTTACGTTGCCTTTACCTTAGGTTGCCTTTATCTTACGTTGCCTTTACCTTACGTTGCCTTACTTTACGTTGCCTTACTTTACGTTGCTTTACCCTACGTTGCCTTACCTTACGTTGCCTTACTTTGCCTTACCTTATGTTGCCTTACTTTGCGTTGCCTTACGTTGCCTTACCTTACGTTGCCTTACGTTGCCTTAACTTACATTGCCTTTACCTTACGTTGTCCTACGTTGCCTTTACCTTACGTTGCCTTACTTTACGTTGCCTTACGTTGCCTTACCTTACGTTGCCTTAATTTACGTTGCTTTACCTTACGTTGCCTTACCTTACGTTTCCTTATGTTACCTTACATTACATTGCCTTACTTTGCCTTACCTTACGTTGCCTTGCCTTTTGTTGACTTGCCTTACGTTGCCTTGCCTTACGTTGCCTTAGCTTACGTTGCCTTGCTTACGTTGCCTTACGTTGCATTACCTTACGTTGCTTTACCTTACGTTGCGTTACCTTACGTTGCGTTACCTTACTTTGCCTTACTTTACTTTGCCTTACCTTACTTTGCCTTACATTTCCTTACCTTACGTTTCCTTAATTTACGTTGCCTTAATTTACGTTGCCTTACATTACGTTTCCTTGCCTTATGTTGCCTTGCCTTACGTTGCCTTACGTTGCTTTACGTTGCCTTACGTTGCCTTAACTTAAGTTGCCTTACTTTACGTTGCCTTATCTTACGTTGCCTTACGTTGCCTTACCTTACGTTGCCTTTCGTTGCCTTGCCTTACGTTGCCTTATCTTACGTTGCCTTGTCTTGCCTTACGTTGCCTTACGTTGCCTTACCGTACGTTGCTTTACCTTACGTTGCCTTACCTTACGTTGCCTTACGTTGCCTTACATTACGTTGTCTTACCTTACGTTGCCTTACGTTGCCTTACCTCACGTTGCCTTACCTCACGTTGCCTTACCTCACGTTGCTTTACCTTACGTTGCCTTACCTTACGTTGCCTTACCTTACGTTGCCTTACCTTACGTTGCCCTACCTTACGTTGCCTTACCTTACGTTGCCTTACCTTACGTTGCCTTACCTTACGTTGCCTTACCTTACGTTGCCTTACCTTACGTTGCCTTACCTTACGTTGCCTTACCTTACGTTTCCTTATGATACCTTACCTTACGTTGCCTTACTTTGCCTTACCTTACGTTGCCTTGCCTTATGTTGCCTTGCCTTACGTTGCCTTACGTTGCCTTGCCTTACGTTCCCTTGCCTTGCCTTACCTTACGTTTACTTACGTTGCCTTACCTTAAGTTGCATTCACCTTGCCTTACGTTGCCTTAGCTTACGTTGCCTTGCGTTACGTTGCCTTTACCTTACGTTGCCTTAACCTTAGGTTGCCTTTACCTTACGTTGCCTTACTTTACGTTGCCTTACTTTACGTTGCCTTACTTTACGTTGCCTTACTTTACGTTGCCTTACCTTACGTTGCCTTACCTTACGTTGCCTTACTTTACGTTGCCTTACTTTGCCTTACCTTATGTTGCCTTACTTTGCGTTGCCTTACCTTACGTTGCCTTACGTTGCCTTAACTTACGTTGCCTTTACCTTACGTTGTCCTACGTTGCCTTTACCTTACGTTGCCTTACTTTACGTTGCCTTACGTTGCCTTACCTTACGTTGCCTTACTTTACGTTGCCTTGCCTTGCCTTACGTTGCCTTGCCTTGCCTTGCGTTACGTTGCCTTACTATACGTTGATTTACCTTACGTTTCCTTACGTTGCCTTATTTTACCTTGCTTTACCTTACGTTTCCTTACGTTGCCTTACCTTACGTTGCCTTAACTTACGTTGCCTTACTTTACGTTGCCTTACGTTGCCTTACCTTACGTTGCCTTACGTTGCCGTACCTTACATTGCCTTACGTTGCCTTACCTTACGTTGCCTTACCTTACGTTGCCTTACATTGCCTTACTTTACGTTGCTTTACGTTACGTTTCCTTACGTTGCCTTGCCTTACGTTGCATTAATTAAGTTGCCTTACCTTACGTTGCCTTACTTTACGTTTCTTTACCTTATGTTGCCTTACGTTGCCTTAACTTACGTTGCCTTAAGTTGCCTCACCTTACGTTGCCTTAAGTTGCCTTACCTTACGTTGCCTTGCCTTGTCTTGACTTACGTTGCCTTACCTTACTTTGCCTTACCTTACATTGCCTTACGTTGCCTTCCATTACGTTGCCTTACCTTACGTTGCCTTACGTTCCCTTACCTAACGTTCCCTTACGTTGCCTTTACTTTACGTTGCCTTGCCTTACGTTGCATTACGTTGCCTTCCTTTACGTTGATTTACGTTGCCTTACCTTACGTTGCCTTGCCTTACGTTGCCTTGCCTTACGTTGCATTATGTTGCCGTACCTAAAGGTTGCCTCGCCTTTACGTTGCCTTACCTTACGTTGCCTTACGTTGCCTTTAATTACGTTGCCTTTACTTACGTTGCCTTATGTTGCCGTACCTTACGTTGCCTTACCTTACGTTGCCTTACCTTACGTTGCCTTACTTTACGTTGCCTTACCTTATGTTGCCTTACGTTTCCTTACCTTACGATGCCTTATTTTACGTTGCCTTACCTTACGTTGCCTTGCCTTACGTTGCTTTATCTTACGTTGCCTTAATTTGCCTTACCTTACGTTGCCTTGCCTTACGTTGCCTTGCCTTACGATGCCTTATTTTACGTTGCCTTACCTTACGTTGCCTTGCCTTACGTTGCTTTATCTTACGTTGCCTTAATTTGCCTTACCTTACGTTGCCTTGCCTTACGTTGCCTTTCCTTACGTTGCCTTACGTTGCCTTGCTTACGTTGCCTTGCTTACGTTGCCTTACGTTGCATTACCTTACGTTGCCTTGCCTTACGTTGCCTTACGTTGCCTTGCCTTACGTTGCCTTGCCTTACGTTGCCTTGCCTTACGTTGCCTTAAGTTGCCTTACCTTACGTTGCCTTACCTTACGTTGTCTTACCTTACGTTGCCTTACGTTGCCTTACCTTACGTTGCCTTACTTTACTTTGCCTTACCTTACGTTGCCTTACATTTCCTTATCTTACGTTTCCTTATCTTACGTTGCCTTACTTTACGTTGCCTTACATTACGTTGCCTTGCCTTATGTTGCCTTGCCTTGCTTTGCCTTGCCTTACTTCGCCTTGCCTTACTTTGCCTTGCCTTACGTTGCCTTGCCTTACGTTGCCTTGCCTTACGTTGCTTTACCTTTTGTTGCCTTACCTTACGTTTCCCTACGTTGCCTTACCTTACGTTGCCTTGCCTTGCCTTGACTTACGTTGCCTTACCTTACTTTGCCTTACCTTACGTTGCCTTACGTTGCCTTCCATTACGTTGCCTTACCTTACGTTGCCTTACCTTACGTTGCCTTACGTTGCCTTACCTAACGTTGCCTTACCTAACGTTGCCTTACATTGCCTTACTTTACGTTGCCTTGCCTTACGTTGCATTACGTTGCCTTCCCTTACGTTGATTTACGTTGCCTTACCTTACGTTGCCTTGCCTTACGTTGCCTTGCCTTACCTTGCCTTGCCTTACCTTGCCTTACGTTTTCTTTACTTACGTTGCCTTATATTGCCGTACCTTACGTTGCCTTAACTTACATTGCCTTACGTTGCCTTGCCTTACGTTGCCTTGCCTTACGTTGCCTTGCCTTACGTTGCCTTACGTTGCCTTACCTTAACGTTGCCTCGCCTTTACGTTGCCTTACGTTGCCTTTACTTACGTTGCCTTGCGTTACGTTGCCTTATGTTGCCGTACCTTACGTTGCCTTAACTTACGTTGCCTTACGTTGCCTTACCTTACGTTGCCTTTACCTTACGTTGCCTTGCCTTACGTTGCCTTGCCTTACGTTGCCTTACGTTGCCTTACCTTAACGTTGCCTCGCCTTTAGGTTGCTTTACCTTACGTTGCGTTACCTTACGTTGCCTTATCTTACGTTGCCTTACCTTACGTTTCCTTACTTTACGTTTCCTTACTTTACGTTTCCTTACCTTACGTTGCCTTACGTTTCCTTACCTTACGATGCCTTGCCTTACGTTGCTTTATCTTACGTTGCCTTAATTTGCCTTACCTTACGTTGCCTTGCCTTACGTTGCCTTACGTTGCCTTGCCTTGCGTTGCCTTACGTTGCCTTACCTTACGTTGCCTTACCTTACGTTGCCTTACTTTACGTTGCCTTACTTTACGTTGCCTTACCTTACGTTGCCTTACCTTAAGTTACCTTACGTAGCCTTACCTTACGTTGCCTTACTTTACGTTGCCTTTACCTTACGTTGCCTTTACCTTACGTTGCCTTTACCTTACGTTGCCTTACGTTGCCTTACCTTACGTTGCCTTACTTTACGTTGCCTAAATTTACGTTGCCTTACCTTACGTTGCCTTACCTTACGTTGCCTTACCTTAGGTTACCTTACATTGCCTTAACTTACGTTGCCTTACCTTACGTTGCCTTTACCTTACGTTGCCTTTACCTTACGTTGCCTTTACCTTAGGTTGCCTTTACCTTAGGTTGCCTTACTTTACGTTGCCTTACTTTACGTTGCCTTACGTTGCCTTACCTTACGTTGCCTTAATTTACGTTGCTTTACTTACGTTGCCTTACCTTACGTTTCCTTATGTTACCTTACATTACATTGCCTTACTTTGCCTTACCTTACGTTGCCTTGCCTTTTGTTGACTTGCCTTACGTTGCCTTGCCTTACGTTGCCTTAGCTTACGTTGCCTTGCTTACGTTGCCTTACGTTGCATTACCTTACGTTGCGTTACCTTACGTTGCCTTACCTTACTTTGCCTTAGTTTACTTTGCCTTACCTTACGTTGCCTTACATTTCCTTACCTTACGTTGCCTTAATTTACGTTGCCTTAATTTACGTTGCCTTACATTACGTTTCCTTTCCTTATGTTGCCTTGCCTTACGTTGCCTTACGTTGCTTTACGTTGCCTTACGTTGCCTTAACTTAAGTTGCCTTACTTTACGTTGCCTTATCTTACGTTGCCTTACGTTGCCTTACCTTACGTTGCCTTTCGTTGCCTTGCCTTACGTTGCCTTATCTTACGTTGCCTTGTCTTGCCTTACGTTGCCTTACGTTGCCTTACCGTACGTTGCTTTACCTTACGTTGCCTTACCTTACGTTGCCTTACGTTGCCTTACATTACGTTGTCTTACCTTACGTTGCCTTACGTTGCCTTACCTCACGTTGCCTTACCTCACGTTGCCTTACCTCACGTTGCTTTACCTCACGTTGCTTTACCTTACGTTGCCTTACCTTACGTTGCCTTACCTTACGTTGCCTTACGTTGCCCTACATTACGTTACCTTACCTTACGTTGCCTTACCTTACGTTGCCTTACCTTACGTTGCCTTACCTTACGTTGCCTTACCTTACGTTGCCTTACCTTACGTTGCTTTACCTTACATTGCCTTACCTTACGTTTCCTTATGATACCTTACCTTACGTTGCCTTACTTTGCCTTACCTTACGTTGCCTTGCCTTATGTTGCCTTGCCTTACGTTGCCTTACGTTGCCTTGCCTTACGTTCCCTTGCCTTGCCTTACCTTACGTTTACTTACGTTGCCTTACCTTAAGTTGCATTCACCTTGCCTTACGTTGCCTTAGCTTACGTTGCCTTGCCTTACGTTGCCTTACGTTGCCTTTACCTTACGTTGCCTTTACCTTAGGTTGCCTTTACCTTAGGTTGCCTTACTTTACGTTGCCTTACTTTACGTTGCCTTACTTTACGTTGCCTTACCTTACGTTGCCTTACCTTACGTTGCCTTACCTTACGTTGCCTTACTTTGCCTTACCTTATGTTGCCTTACTTTGCGTTGCCTTACCTTACGTTGCCTTACGTTGCCTTAACTTACGTTGCCTTTACCTTACGTTGTCCTACGTTGCCTTTACCTTACGTTGCCTTACTTTACGTTGCCTTACGTTGCCTTACCTTACGTTGCCTTACTTTACGTTGCCTTGCCTTGCCTTACGTTGCCTTGCCTTGCCTTGCGTTACGTTGCCTTACTATACGTTGATTTACCTTACGTTTCCTTACGTTGCCTTAACTTACGTTGCCTTACTTTACGTTGCCTTACGTTGCCTTACCTTACGTTGCCTTACGTTGCCGTACCTTACATTGCCTTACGTTGCCTTACCTTACGTTGCCTTACGTTGCCTTGCCTTACGTTGCCTTACATTGCCTTACTTTACGTTGCTTTACGTTACGTTTCCTTACGTTGCCTTGCCTTACGTTGCATTAATTACGTTGCCTTACCATACGTTGCCTTACTTTACGTTTCTTTACCTTATGTTGCCTTACGTTGCCTTAACTTACGTTGCCTTAAGTTGCCTCACCTTACGTTGCCTTAAGTTGCCTTACCTTACGTTGCCTTGCCTTGCCTTGACTTACGTTGCCTTACCTTACTTTGCCTTACCTTACATTGCCTTACGTTGCCTTACGTTGCCTTCCATTACGTTGCCTTACCTTACGTTGCCTTACGTTCCCTTACCTAACGTTCCCTTACGTTGCCTTTACTTTACGTTGCCTTGCCTTACGTTGCATTACGTTGCCTTCCTTTACGTTGATTTACGTTGCCTTACCTTACGTTGCCTTGCCTTACGTTGCCTTGCCTTACGTTGCCTTGCCTTACGTTGCATTATGTTGCCGTACCTTAAGGTTGCCTCGCCTTTACGTTGCCTAACCTTACGTTGCCTTACGTTGCCTTTAATTACGTTGCCTTTACTTACGTTGCCTTATGTTGCCGTACCTTACGTTGCCTTACCTTACGTTGCCTTACTTTACGTTTCCTTACCTTACGTTTCCTTACCTTACGTTGCCTTACGTTTCCTTACCTTACGATGCCTTATTTTACGTTGCCTTACCTTACGTTGCCTTGCCTTACGTTGCTTTATCTTATGTTGTCTTAATTTGCCTTACCTTACGTTGCCTTGCCTTACGATGCCTTATTTTACGTTGCCTTACCTTACGTTGCCTTGCCTTACGTTGCTTTATCTTACGTTGCCTTAATTTGCCTTACCTTACGTTGCCTTGCCTTACTTTGCCTTGCCTTGCGTTGCCTTACGTTGCCTTGCTTACGTTGCCTTGCTTACGTTGCCTTACGTTGCATTACCTTACGTTGCCTTGCCTTACGTTGCCTTATCTTACTTCGCCTTACGTTGCCTTGCCTTACGTTGCCTTGCCTTACGTTGCCTTGCCTTACGTTGCCTTACGTTGCCTTACCTTACGTTGCCTTACCTTACGTTGCCTTACCTTACGTTGCCTTACCTTACGTTGCCTTACCTTACGTTGCCTTACCTTACGTTGCCTTACCTTACGTTGCCTTACATTTCCTTACCTTACGTTTCCTTATCTTACGTTGCCTTACATTACGTTGCCTTGCCTTATGTTGCCTTGCCTTGCTTTGCCTTGCCTTACTTCGCCTTGCCTTACGTTGCCTTGCCTTACGTTGCCTTACCTTACGTTGCCTTGCCTTACGTTGCCTTGCCTTACGTTGCCTTGCCTTACGTTGCCTTACTTTACGTTGCTTTACCTTATGTTGCCTTACCTTACGTTTCCCTACGTTGCCTTACCTTACGTTGCCTTGCCTTGCCTTGACTTACGTTGCCTTACCTTACTTTGCCTTACCTTACGTTGCCTTACGTTGCCTTCCATTACGTTGCCTTACCTTACGTTGCCTTACCTTACGTTGCCTTACCTTACGTTGCCTTACCTTACGTTGCCTTACCTAACGTTGCCTTACCTAACGTTGCCTTACCTAACGTTGCCTTACATTGCCTTACTTTACTTTGCCTTGCCTTACGTTGCATTACGTTGCCTTCCCTTACGTTGATTTACGTTGCCTTACCTTACGTTGCCTTGCCTTACCTTGCCTTGCCTTACCTTGCCTTACGTTTTCTTTACTTACTTTGTCTTATATTGCCGTACCTTACGTTGCCTTAACTTACATTGCCTTACGTTGCCTTGCCTTACGTTGCCTTGCCTTACGTTGCCTTGCCTTACGTTGCCTTACGTTGCCTTACCTTAACGTTGCCTCGCCTTTACGTTGCCTTACGTTGCCTTTACTTACGTTGCCTTGCGTTACGTTGCCTTATGTTGCCGTACCTTACGTTGCCTTAACTTACGTTGCCTTACGTTGCCTTACCTTACGTTGCCTTACCTTACGTTGCCTTGCCTTACGTTGCCTTACGTTGCCTTACCTTAACGTTGCCTCACCTTTAGGTTGCTTTACCTTACGTTGCGTTACCTTACGTTGCCTTATCTTACGTTGCCTTACCTTACGTTTCCTTACCTTACGTTGCCTTACGTTTCCTTACCTTACGATGCCTTATTTTACGGTGCCTTACCTTACGTTGCCTTGCCTTACGTTGCTTTATCTTACGTTGCCTTAATTTGCCTTACCTTACTTTGCCTTGCCTTACGTTGCCTTACGTTGCCTTGCCTTGCGTTGCCTTACGTTGCCTTGCCTTGCGTTGCCTTGCTTACGTTGCCTTACGTTGCCTTACCTTACGTTGCCTTGCCTTACGTTGCCTTACGTTGCCTTATCTTACTTCGCCTTACGTTGCCTTACCTTACGTTGCCTTACGTTGCCTTGCCTTACGTTGCCTTGCCTTACGTTGCCTTGCCTTACGTTGCCTTACGTTGCCTTGCCTTACGTTGCCTTAGCTTACGTTGCCTTGCTTACGTTGCCTTACGTTGCGTTACCTTACGTTGCCTTACCTTACGTTGCCTTACTTTACTTTGCCTTACCTCACGTTGCCTTACATTTCCTTACCTTACGTTGCCTTAATTTACGTTGCCTTAATTTACGTTGCCTTAATTTACGTTGCCTTACATTACGTTTCCTTGCCTTATGTTGCCTTGCCTTACGTTGCCTTACGTTGCTTTACGTTGCCTTACGTTGCCTTAACTTAAGTTGCCTTACTTTACGTTGCCTTATCTTACGTTGCCTTACTTTGCCTTACCTTACGTTGCCTTTCGTTACCTTGCCTTACGTTGCCTTATCTTACGTTGCCTTGTCTTGCCTTACGTTGCCTTACGTTGCCTTACCTTACGTTGCCTTACCTCACGTTGCCTTACCTCACGTTGCCTTACCTCACGTTGCCTTACCTCACGTTGCCTTACGTTGCCTTACATTACGTTGTCTTACATTACGTTGCCTTATGTTGCCTTACCTCACGTTGCCTTACCTCACGTTGCCTTACCTCACGTTGCCTTACCTCACGTTGCCTTACCTTACGTTGCCTTACGTTGCCTTACATTACGTTACCTTACCTTACGTTGCTTTACCTTACGTTGCCTTACCTTACGTTGCCTTACCTTACGTTGCCTTACCTTACGTTGCCTTACCTTACGTTGCCTTACCTTACGTTGCCTTACCTTACGTTGCCTTATGTTACCTTACCTTGCCTTAACTTAAGTTGCCTTGCCTTATGTTGCCTTGCCTTACGTTGCCTTACGTTGCCTTGCCTTACGTTCCCTTGCCTTGCCTTACCTTACGTTTACTTACGTTGCCTTACCTTAAGTTGCATTCACCTTGCCTTACGTTGCCTTACCTTACGTTGCCTTGCCTTACGTTGCCTTGCCTTACGTTGCCTTACGTTGCCTTGCCTTACGTTGCCTTCCCTTAAGTTACCTTACGTTGCCTTTCCTTACGTTGCCTTACTTTACGTTGCCTTTACCTTACGTTGCCTTTACCTTACGTTGCCTTTACCTTACGTTGCCTTACGTTGCCTTACCTTACGTTGCCTTACTTTACGTTGCCTAAATTTACGTTGCCTTACCTTACGTTGCCTTACGTTGCCTTACCTTACGTTGCCTTACCTTAGGTTACCTTACGTTGCCTTAAGTTACGTTGCCTTACTTTACGTTGCCTTTACCTTACGTTGCCTTTACCTTAGGTTGCCTTTACCTTACGTTGCCTTACTTTACGTTGACTTACTTTACGTTGCTTTAACTTACGTTGCCTTACCTCACGTTGCCTTACCTCACGTTGCCTTACCTTACGTTTCCTTACGTTGCCTTAACTTACGTTGCCTTTACCTTACGTTGTCCTACGTTGCCTTTACCTTACGTTGCCTTACTTTACGTTGCCTTACGTTGCCTTACCTTACATTGCCTTAATTTACGTTGCCTTACCTTACGTTGCCTTACTTTGCCTTACCTTATGTTGCCTTACTTTGCGTTGCCTTACTTTGCCTTACCTTACGTTTCCTTACGTTGCCTTAACTTACGTTGCCTTTACCTTACGTTGTCCTACGTTGCCTTTACCTTACGTTGCCTTACTTTACGTTGCCTTACGTTGCCTTACCTTAAGTTGCCTTAATTTACGTTGCTTTACCTTACGTTGCCTTACCTTACGTTTCCTTATGTTACCTTACCTTACATTGCCTTACTTTGCCTTACCTTACGTTGCCTTGCCTTACGTTACCTTGCCTTACGTTGCCTTGCCTTACGTTGCCTTACGTTGCCTTGCCTTACGTTCCCTTGCCTTGCCTTACCTTACGTTGCCTTACCTTACTTTGCATTCACCTTGCCTTACGTTGCCTTACCTTACGTTGCCTTGCCTTACGTTGCCTTGCCTTACGTTGCCTTACGTTCCCTTACCTTATGTTGCCTTACCTTACGTTGCCTTACCTTACGTTGCCTTAAGTTGCCTTACCTTACATTGCCTTACCTTACGTTGCTTTACCTTACGTTTCCTTACCTTACGTTTCCTTATGTTACCTTTACCTTACGTTGCCTTACGTTGCCTTGCCTTACGTTCCCTTGCCTTGCCTTACCTTAATTTGATTTACGTTGCCTTACCTTATGTTGCATTTACATTGCCTTACGTTGCCTTTCCTTACGTTGCCTTACGTTCCCTTACCTTACGTTGACTTACCTTATGTTGCTTTATGTTTCCTTACCTTACGTTGCCTTTCGTTGCCTTACCTTAAATTGCCTTACCTTACGTTACCTTACGTAGCCTTACCTTACGTTACCTTACATTGCCTTACCTTACCTTACGTTGTCTTACGTTGCCTTTACCTTATGTTGCCTTACGTTGCCTTACCTTACCTTACGTTGCCCTACCTTACGTTGCCTTACCTTACGTTGCCTTACCTTCCGTTGCCTTACCTTCCGTTGCCTTACGTTGCCTTATGTTGCCTTACCTTACGTTGCCTTACGTTGTCTTACGTTGCCTTACTTTGCCTTACCTTACGTTGCCTTACTTTACGTTGCCTTAACTTACGTTGCCTTACGTTGCCTTGCCTTACGTTGCCTTGCCTTACGTTGCCTTGCCTTGCTTTACGTTGCCTTGCCTTGCTTTACGTTGCCTTGCCTTGCTTTACGTTGCCTTACTTTATGTTGCCTTGCCTTGCTTTACGTTTCCTTGCCTTGCTTTAGCTTGCCTTGCCTTGCTTTACGTTGCCTTGATTTACGTTGCCTTGCTTTACGTTGCCTTGCCTTACTTTACGTTGACTTGCCATACTTTACGTTGCCTTGACTTTACTTTACGTTTCCTTGCCTTACTTTACGTTGCCTTGCCTTACTTTACGTTGCCTTGCTTTGTTTTACCTTACCTTGCTTTGTTTTACGTTGCCTTGCCTTACTTTACGTTGCCTTGCCTTGCCTTACGTTGCCTTGCCTTGCCTTACGTTGCCTTGCCTTGCCTTACGTTGCCTTGCCTTGCCTTACGTTGCCTTGCCTTGCCTTACGTTGCCTTGCCTTGCCTTGCCTTAGGTTGCCTTGCCTTGCCTTACGTTGCCTTGCCTTGCCTTTCGTTACGTTGCCTTACCTTACTTTGCCTTACATTACGTTGCCTTACCTTACGTTGCTTTACCTTATGTTGCCTTACGTTGCCTTACCTTACGTTGCCGTACCTTACGTTGCCTTACATTGCCTTACATTACGTTGCCTTACATTGCCTTACCTTACGTTGCCTTACCTTACATTGCCTTCCCTTACGTTGCCTTACGTTGCCTTACCTTACGTTACCTTCCGTTGCCTTACATTACGTCGCCTTACCTTACGTTGCCTTACGTTGCCTTGCCTTACGTTGCCTTACTTTACATTGCTTTACGTTACGTTTCCTTACGCTGCCTTACCTTACGTTGCCTTACCTTACGTTGCCTTACGTTGCCTTAAGTTTCCTTACCTCACATTGCCATGTCTTGCCTTACGTTGCCTTAACATACGTTGCCTAACCTTACATTACCTTACCTTACGTTGCCTTACCTTACGTTGCCTTACCTTACGTTGCCTTACCTTACGTTGCCTTACCTTACGTTGCCTTACCTTACGTTGCCTTACCTTACGTTGCCTTACCTTACGTTGCCTTACTTTGCCTTACCTTACGTTGCCTTGCCTTACGTTGCCTTGCCTTACGTTGCCTTGCCTTACGTTGCCTTGCCTTACGTTGCCTTGCCTTACGTTGCCTTACGTTGCCTTACTTTGCCTTGCCTTACGTTGCCTTGCCTTACGTTGACTTACGTTGCCTTACTTTGCCTTGCCTTACGTTGCCTTGCCTTACGTTGACTTACGTTGCCTTACCTTACTTTGCCTTACCTTACGTTGCATTCACCTTGCCTTACGTTGCCTTGCCTTACGTTGCCTTGCCTTACGTTGCCTTGCCTTACGTTGCCTTACCTTACTTTGCCTTACCTTAGGTTACCTTACTTTGCCTTACCTTACGTTGCCTTACTTTACGTTGCCTTTACCTTACGTTGCCTTACGTTGCCTTACCTTACATTGCCTTATTTTACGTTGCCTTATGTTGCCTAACTTTACGTTGCCTTACCTTACGTTGCCTTACCTTACGTTGCCTTACCTTACGTTGCCTTGCCTTGCGTTGCCTTGCCTTGCGTTGCCTTACCTTACGTTGCGTTATGTTGCCTTACGTTGCCTTACCTTATGTTGCCTTATCTTACGTTGCCTTACTTTACGTTGCCTTTACTTTGCCTTACCTTATGTTGCCTTACTTTGCCTTAACCTACGTTGCCTTACCTTACGTGTCCTTACGTTGCCTTAACTTACGTTGCCTTTACCTTACGTTGTCCTATGTTGCCTCACCTTACGTTGCCTTACTTTGCCTTACCTTATGTTGCCTTACTTTACGTTGCCTTACGTTGCCTTACCTTACGTTGCCTTAATTTACGTTGTCTTACTTTACTTTGCCTTTACCTTACGTTGCCTTTACCTTACGTTGCTTTACCTTACGTTGCCTTATTTTACGTTGCCTTACCTTATGTTGCCTTATGTTGCCTAACTTTACGTTGCCTTTACCTTACGTTGCCTTTACCTTACGTTGCCTTTACCTTACGTTGCCTTACGTTGCCTTACCTTACGTTGCCTTACGTTGCCGTACCTTACGTTGCTTTACCTAACGTTGCTTTACCTTACGTTTCCTTATGTTACCTTACCTTACGTTGCCTTACTTTGCCTTACTTTGCCTTACCTTACGTTGCCTTGCCTTACGTTGCCTTACGTTGCCTTACGTTCCCTTGCCTTACGTTCCCTTGCCTTGCCTTACCTTAAGTTGATTTACGTTGCCTTACCTTACGTTGCCTACCTTACGTTGCATTTACTTTGCCTTACGTTGCCTTGCCTTACGTTGCCTTTCGTTGCCTTAGCTTATGTTGCCTTACCTTACGTTGCCTTACGTAGCCTTACTTTACGTTGCCTTAAGTTGCCTTACCTTACGTTGCCTTATTTTACGTTGCCTTACCTTACGTTGCCTTACGTTGCCTTACCTTACCTTACGTTGCCCTACCTTACGCTGCCTTACCTTACGTTGCCTTACGTTGCCTTGCCTTACCTTGCCTTACCTTACGTTGCCTTACCTTTCTTAGCCTTACGTTGCCTTACTTTACGTTGCCTTACCTTACGTTGCCTTGCCTTACCTTGCCTTACCTTACGTTGCCTTACCTTTCTTAGCCTTACGTTGCCTTACTTTACGTTGCCTTACCTTACGTTGCCTTATCTTCCGTTGCCTTATGTTGCCTTACCTTACTTTGCCTTACCTTACGTTGCCTTATCTTACGTTGCCTTACGTTGCCTTGCCTTACGTTGCCTTACGTTGCTTTACGTTGCCTTGCCTTGCTTTACGTTGCCTTGCCTTATGTTGCCTTACTTTATGTTGCCTTGCCTTGCTTTACGTTGCCTTGCCTTACTTTACGTTGCCTTGCCTTACTTTACGTTGCCTTGCTTTGTTTTACGTTGCCTTGCTTTGTTTTACGTTGCCTTGCTTTGTTTTACGTTGCCTTGCTTTGTTTTACGTTGCCTTGCTTTGTTTTACGTTGCCTTGCTTTGTTTTACGTTGCCTTGCCTTACTTTACGTTGCCTTGCCTTACTTTACGTTGCCTTGCCTTGCCTTACGTTGCCTTGCCTTGCCTTACGTTGCCTTGCCTTGCCTTACGTTGCCTTGCCTTGCCTTACGTTGCCTTGCCTTGCCTTACGTTGCCTTGCCTTGCCTTACGTTGCCTTCCGTTGCCTTACATTACGTCGCCTTACCTTACGTTGCCTTACCTTACGTTGCCTTAACTTATGTTGCCTTACGTTGCCTTGCCTTACGTTGCCTTGCCTTACGTTGCTTTACGTTACGTTTCCTTACGTTGCCTTACCTTACGTTGCCTTACTTTACGTTGCTTTACCTTATGTTGCCTTACGTTGCCTTACCTTACGTTGCCTTACCTTGCCTTTAGTTGCCTTACCTTACGTTGCCTTACCTTACGTTGCCTTACCTTACGTTGCCTTACCTTACGTTGCCTTACCTTACGTTGCCTTACCTAACGTTGCCTTACGTTGCCTTACTTTACGTTGCCTTGCCTTACGTTGCCTTGCCTTACGTTGCCTTGCCTTACGTTGCCTTGCCTTACGTTGCCTTGCCTTATGTTGCCTTGCCTTACGTTGCCTTACGTTGCCTCGCCTTTACATTGCTTTACGTTACGTTTTCTTACGTTGCCTTACTTTACATTGCCTTACCTTACGTTGCCTTAAGTTGCCTTACCTTACGTTGCCTTGCCTTGCCTTGCGTTGCCTTACCTTACGTTGCCTTACCTTCTGTTGCCTTACTTCCCGTTTCCTTACCTTATGTTGCCTTACCTTCAGTTGCCTTACTTCACGTTTCCTTACCTTACGTTGCCTTACCTTACGTTGCCTTACTTTGCCTTACCTTATGTTGCCTTACTTAGCGTTGCCTTACGTTGCCTTTACCATGCGTTGCCGTACGTTGCCTTACCTTACGTTGCCTTACTTTACGTTGCCTTACCTTACGTTGCCTTACGTTGCGTTACCTTAAGTTGCCTTTCTTTACGTTGCCTTACGTTGCCTTACCTAACGTTGCATTACGTTGCCTTACCTTTCGTTGCCTTTCGTTGCCTTGCCTTACGTTGCCTTTCGTTGCCTTGCCTTACGTTGCTTTATCTTACGTTGCCTTACCTTACGTTGCCTTACCTTACGTTGCCTTACCTTACGTTGCCTTACCTTACGTTGCCTTACCTTACGTTGCCTTACCTTACGTTGCCTTACCTTACGTTGCCTTACCTTACGTTGCCTTACCTTACGTTGCCTTACCTTACGTTGCCTTACCTTACGTTGCCTTACCTTACGTTGCCTTACCTTACGTTGCCTTACCTTACGTTGCCTTGTCTTGCCTTACGTTGCCTTATGTTGCCTTACCTTACGTTGCCTTACCTTACGTTGCCTTACCTTACGTTGCCTTACCTTACGTTGCCTTACCTTACGTTGCCTTACCTTACGTTGCCTTTACCTTACGTTGCCTTTACCTTACGTTGCCTTTACCTTACGTTGCCTTACCTTACTTTGCCTTACCTTACTTTGCCTTTCGTTGCCTTACCTTGCGTTGCCTTACCTTACGTTGCCTTACCTTACGTTGCCTTACCTTACATTGCCTTACCTTACGTTGCTTTACCTTCAGTTGCCTTACTTCACGTTTCCTTACCTTACGATGCCTTACTTTACGGTGCCTTACCTTACGTTGCCTTGCCTTACGTTGCCTTAAGTTGCCTTACCTTACGTTGCCTTGCCTTACATTCCCTTACGTTGCCTTACCTTACGTTGCCTTACGTTGCCTTACCTTACGTTGCCTTACGTTGCCTTACCTTACGTTGCCTTACGTTGCCTTACATTACGTTGCCTTACGTTGCCTTACGTTGCCTTACCTTAAGTTGCCTTACGTTGCATTGCCTTACGTTGCCTTACGTTGCCTTGCCTTACGTTGCCTTGCCTTACGTTGCCTTACGTTGCCTTACGTTGCCTTACTTTACGTTGCCTTGCTTACGTTGCCTTACGTTGCATTACCTTACGTTGCCTTGTCTTACATTGCCTTAACTTACGTTGCATTACATTACGTTGCCTTCCGTTGCCTCGCCTTTACGTTGCTTTACCTTACGTTGCCTTACCTTACGTTGCCTTACATTATGTTACCTTACCTTACGTTGCCTTACGTTACCTTACTTTACGTTGTCTTTAAGTTGCCTTACCTTACGTTGCCTTACTTTACGTTGCCTTACGTTGCCTTACTTTACGTTGCCTTACTTAGCGTTTCCTTACGTTGCCTTACCTTACGTTGCCTTACGTTGCCTTACGTTACGTTGCCTTACCTTACGTTGCCTTGCCTTACGTTGCCTTGCCTTACGTTGCCTTGCCTTACGTTGCCTTGCCTTACGTTGCCTTGCCTTACGTTGCCTTGCCTTACTTTGCCTTGCCTTACGTTGCCTTGCCTTACGTTGCCTTGCCTTACGTTGCCTTGCCTTACGTTGCCTTACGTTGTCTTACGTTGCCTTAATTTGCCTTACCTTACGTTGCCTTACGTTGCCTTGCCTTACGTTGCCTTGCCTTACGTTGCCTTGCCTTACGTTGCCTTGCCTTACGTTGCCTTGCCTTACGTTGCCTTGCCTTACGTTGCCTTACGTTGCCTTACCGTACCTTGCCTTCCGTTGCCTTGCCTTACGTTGCCCTGCCTTACGTTGCCCTGCCTTACGTTGCCCTGCCTTACGTTGCCTTACTTTGCCTTACCTTACGTTGCCTTACGTTTCCTTTACCTTACGTTGCCTTACCTTACGTTGCCTTACCTTACGTTGCCTTACGTTGCCTTGCCTTACGTTGCCTTACGTTGCCTTACCTTACGTTGCCTTATCTTACGTTTTCTTGCCTTACGTTCCCTTACGTTGCCTTACCTTACGTTGCATTGCCTAACGTTGCCTTACGTTGCCTTACCTTATGTTGCCTTACCGTACGTTGCCTTTACGTATGCCTTACCTTACTTTGCTTTACCTTACGTTACCTTACTTTACCTTACGTTACCTTACGTTGCCTTACCTTGCCTTACATTACGTTGCCTTGCCTTACGTTGCCTTAGCTTACGTTGCCTTACCTTACGTTGCCTTAATTAAGTTGCCTAACGTTGCCTTACCTTACGTTTCCTTGTGTTGCCTTACCTTACCTTACGTTGTCTTACATTGCCTTTACCTTATGTTGCCTTACATTGCCTTACCTTACCTTACGTTGCCCTACCTTACGCTGTCTTACCATACGTTCCCTTACGTTGCCTTTCCTTACGTTGCCTTATCTTACATAGCCTTACCTTACGTTGCCTTACGTTGCCTTACCTCACATTGCCTTAAGTTGCCTTACCTTACCTTACGTTGCCTTACCTTACGTTGCCTTAATTTACGTTTCCTTACGCTGCCTTACCTTACGTTGCCTTACCTTACATTACTTTGCCTTACGTTGCCTTACCTTACGTTGCCTTGCCTTACCTTACGTTCCTTGCGTTGCCTTACCTTACGTTGCCTTGCCTTAGCTTACGTTGCCTTACGTTGCCTTACCTTATGTTCCCTTCTGTTTCCCTGGCTTAAGTTTTCTTACGATGCCGTACTTCGCCTTACCTTCCCTTGCCTTGCCTTAAGTTTCCTTACGTTGCCTTGCCTTCCCTTACGTTGCCTTGCCTTACATTGCCTTACCTTACCTTACGTTGCCTTACCTTACCTTACGTTGCCTTACGTTGACTTACCTTTACGTTGCCTTACGTTGCCTTACTTTACCTTAAGTTGCCTTACCTTACGTTGCCTTACATTGCCTTAACTTACGTTGCCTTACTTTACGTTGCCTTACGTTGCCTTGCCTTATGTTGTCTTTACGTTGCCTTACCTTACGTTGCCTTACCTTACTTTACGTTGCCTTACCTTACGTTGCCTTACCTTACGTTGCCTTACCTTACGTTGCCTTACCTTACGTTGCCTTACCTTACGTTGCCTTACCTTACGTTGCCTTACGTTGGCTTTCCTTACGTTGCCTTATCTTACGTTGCCTTATCTTACGTTGCCTTACCTTACGTTACGTTGCCTTACGTTGCCTTACGTTACGTTGCCTTACGTTGCCTTACCTTACGTTGCCTTACGTTGCCTTACCTTACGTTGCCTTATGTCGCCTTACGTTGCCTTGCCTTACGTTGCCTTGCCTTACGTTGCCTTGCCTTACGTTGCCTTGCCTTACGTTGCCTTGCCTTACGTTGCCTTACTTTGCTTAGCTTACGTTGCCTCAACTTACGTTGCCTTACGTTGCCTTACCTTACGTTCCCTTGCCTTACGTAGCCTTACCTTATGTTGCCTTACTGTACGTTGCCTTAAGTTGCCTTACCTTACGTTGCCGTAACTTACGTTGCCTTTACCATACGTTGCCCTACGTTGCCTTTACCTTACGTTGCCTTACTTTACGTTGCCTTACCTTACGTTGCCTTACCTTACGTTGCCTTACCTTAAGTTGCCTTACTTTACGTTGCCTTACATTGCCTTACCTAACATTGCCTTAGGTTACCTTACCTTACCTTGCCTTACCTTACTTTACCTTACCTTGTCTTACCTTACTTTAAATTACCTTACCTTATTTACCTTACCTTGCCTTACGTTACCTTTCCTTACCATACTTTACCTTACCTTGCCTTACCTTACCTTGCTTTACCTTACCTTGCCTTACCTTCCCTTCCATTACCTTCCCTTCCCTTCCTTAACTTTTCTTACCTTACCTTACCTTGCCTTTTCTTACCTTACCTTGCCTTACCTTAGTTTACCTTACCTTGCCTTACCTTACTTCACATTACCTTGCCTTACCTTACCTTACTTTACCTTCCCTTCCCTTCTTTAAATTTCTTACCTTACCTTGCCGTGCCTTAATTTACCTTACCTTGCCTTACGTTACCTTACATTGCCTTACCTTACCTTACTTTACCTTACCCTGCCTTACCTTTCCTTGCCTAACTTTACCTTACCTTACTTTACCTTGTCTAACCTTGCCTTAACTTACTTTACCTTACCTTGCCTTACCTTGCCTTACCTTAAGTTACCTTACCTTGCCTTACCTTCTCTTACCTTACTTTACCTTACCTTGCCTTATCTTGCCTTACTTTGCCTTACCTTAATTTACCTTACCTTGCCTTACCTTACTTTACCTTACCTTGCCTTACCTTCCCTTCCCTCCCTTTCTTAAATTTTCTTACCTTACCTTGCCTTACCTTACTTTACCTTACCTTGCCTTACCTTACCTTATCTTGCCTTACCTTACTTTAACTTACCTTGCCTTACCTTACCTTACTTTACCTTACCTTAATTTTCCTTACCTTGCCTTACCTTACCTTACTTTACCTTACCTTTCCTTACTTTACCTTACCTTGCCTTGCTTTACCTTATTTTTCCTTACCTTGCTTTTCTTTACCTTTCCTTTCCTTGCCTTACCTTGCCTTACCTTCCCTTCCTTAACTTTTCTTACCTTACCTTTCTTTACCTTAACTTGCCTTACTTTACCTTACCTTGTCTTACCTTACCTTGCTTTACCTTACCTTATCTTGCCTTACTTTACCTTACCTTGCCTTACCTCACCTTCCCTCCCTTCCTTACCTTACCTTGCCTTACCTTACTTTACTTTACCTTACCTTGCCTTACTTTACCTTACATTGCCTTACCTTGCCTTACTTTACCTTACATTGCCTTACCTTACCTTACTTTACCTTACATTGCCTTACCTTACCTTACTTTACCTTACCTTGCCTTACCTTACCTTCCCTTCCTTAACTTTTCTTACCTTACCTTACCTTCCTTTACCTTGCCTTACCTTAACTTGCGTTACCTTATCTTACCTTGCCTTACCTTATCTTACCTCACCTTACCTTACCCTTCCTTGCCTTACCTTACCTTACCTTGCCTTACCCTACCCAACCCCATCTTACCCGACCTTAACCTAAATAGACCTTACCCTGACCTGTCCTGACCTTACCTGGTAACTTAAGATTATGTAAGGTTATGTAAGGTTAAGGTAATGGTCAAGGTCAGGTCAAGGTCAGGCCAAGTTGAGGGCAAGGTAAGGTCGTTGTAGGTAAGCTCAGGAAAGGTTATGGTAAGGTCAGTTCAGGTCAGGTTTGAGTAAGGTCAGGTCAAGGTAAGGTCAGGTCTGGGTCAGTTAATGTAAGATAGGGTAAGGTAAGGTACGGTATGTTAAGGAAAAGGTAAGGTAACGTAAGGTAAGGTAAGGTCAGGTAAAGGCAAGGGCATGGTCAGGTCAAGGTCAGGCCAAGGTGAGGACAAGGTGTCAAGCTCAGGTCAATGTCAAAGTCAGGGAAATGTATGTTCGGGGCAGGTAAAGCCAGGAAAGTAAATTTCAGGTTAAGGTCAGGTCAAGAGAGGTAAGGACAAGTTAGCTTCATGTAAGGTCAGGTTAGGTCCGGTCTCCTCAAGGTAAGGTCAGGTCAGTGTAAGTTAAGGTGACATCAGGGAAAGTGAAGTTCAGGTCAGGGCAAGTTAAGGTCAAGTCCTCTTAAGTTAAGGGTAAGTTAAGGATAAGTTAAGGGTATGGGAGGGTATGGGAAAGGAAGGGGAAGGGAAGGTCTGTACCTTAAACATACATTACCCTAAATTACCTTACAATACCTTACTATACCTTACCCTTACCTGAACTTAACCTGACCTGACCTGAACTTAGCCTGACCTGACCTTACCCTGAAATTACCTTACCTTACCTAAACTTAAGTTACCTTTCCTTAGCCTACCTTACCGTACCCTTACCTTACACTTACCTTACCCTTATCTTACCTTAGCTTAAATTACCTTACATTACCTTACCTAAACTTACCTTATGTTAACTTACCCTACCTGACCTTATCTTACCTTACATCACCTTACCCTATCTTACCTTACGTTACCTTACCCATACCAGACCTTACCCTGATCTGACATCACCTTGACCTGACCTGTCCTGACCAGACCTGATCTTAATTTCCCATAAACTTAAATTGCCTGACCTTACCTTACCTGTCCTGACGTTACCATAGATCACCTTACCTTACCCTAATGTATATTACCTTACCTTAACTTCCCTTACATTACCTTGCCTTGCCGTGCCTTGTCTTACTTATCCTTGCCTTACCTTACACTAACTATCCTTACTATACCTTACCTTAGCTTGCCTTTCCTTACCTTGCCTTACCTTGCCCCGCCTTGCCCCGTTTTGCCTTGCCTTGCCCCACCTTGCCCCGCCTCACCTTGCCTTGCCCCACCTTGCCTTGCCTTGCCCTGCCTTGCCCCGCCTTACCTTGCCTTGCCCCGCCTTGCCTCGCCTTGCACTGCCCCGCCTTGCCCACCTTGCCCTGCCTTGACTTGCCCCGAATTGCCTTGCCCCGACATGTCCCGCGTTGACCCGCCCCACCTTTCCCCGCCTCGCCTCACCCCACCCCTCCTTGCCCCGCCTTGCCTTGCCCCATCTTGCCTTGCCTTGCACAGCATTGCCTTTCCCCAACTTACCCCGCCTCGCCCCGCCTCGCCTTGCCCCGCCTTGCCCCACATTGCCTTGCCTTGCCCCGCCTTGCCTTGCCTCACCTTGCCCCGCCTTGCACCGCCGTGCCCCGCCTTGCCTTGCCCCTTACATTACAAATTACAGTGATGTCTCAATTGACACAGAAGACACAGATATTATATATGACAATGATATCACAAAATACACAGACGACACAGATGACAGGTGACACAAACGACAGAGACATTATAAATGACAAAGATGTCACAATAGACACAAACGACACAGACTACAGTGCGTATTCTGACAACACAGACATTATAAATGATAATGATGTCACAATATACACAGAAGACACAGACATTATAAATGACAAGGATATCAAATTAGACACAGATGACACAGATAACACAGATATTAAATGACAATGATTTCAATTTAGACACAGATGACACAGATGACACAGACGACACAGCCATTATAAACGAAAATGATGTCACAATACACACAGCCGACACAGACAATATAAATGACAATGATGTCAAAATTGACACAGACATGACAAATGACAATGATTTCACAACAGACAGAGACAACACACATATTATAAATGTCAATAATGTAACAATAGACACAGACGACACAGACATTATAAATGACCACGATGCAAAAATAGACAGAGACGACACAGAAGACACAGACACTATAAATGATAATGATGTCACAATAGACACAGATGACACAGACATTATAAATTACAATGCTGTCACAATAGACACAGAAGACACAGACATTATTAATGACGATGATGTCACAGTAGACATAGACCACAAAGACATCATAATTGAAAATGATATCTAAATAGACACAGGTGATACAGACTTTATAAATTAAAACTATGTCACAATAGACACAGACGACACAGACATTATAAATTACAATGATGTCAAAATAGGCACAGAGAACAAAAAGACAAACAACAAAGACGACTCAGACATTGTAAATGACAATGATGTCACAATAGACCCAGACGACCCAGACATTATAAATGACAATGATGCAACAATAGACACAGATGACACAGACGACACAGACATTATGAAGGAAAACGATGCCACAATAGACAGAGACGAAACAGATGACACAGAAATAATAAATGACAATTATATCACCATCAACACAGCTGACACAGACGACAAAGACATTATAAATGACAATGATGTCACAATAGACACAGACGACACTAGCGACACAGACATCGTAAATAACAATGATGTGAAAATTTACACAGATGACACAGACTTTATAAATTACAATGATGAAACAATAGACACAGACGACCCAGACATAATACATGACCATGATGTCACAATAGAGCCAGATGACAAAGACGAGACAGACATTAAAATGACAATGATGTCACAACAGACACAGACGACAGAGGCGACACAATCTTTATAATTGACAATGATGTCACAATAGACACAGACGACAGAGACAACACAGACCACACAAAACACAGACATTATAAATGAAAATGATGACACAATATACACAGACAACACAGATTACAGAGACATTATAAATGACAATGATATCACAATAGACACAAATGACACAGATGATACAGACGACACAGATATTATACACGAAAATGATGTCAAAATAGACACAGACGGCACAGAAGACAGAGACATTACAAATGAAAATGATATCACAATACACACATTTGACACAGACGTAACATAAGACAAAGACGTTATAAATGAACATGATGTCAAAATTAAGACAGATGACACAGACGACACAGTCATTATAAATGAAAATGATGTCACCATAGACACAGACGACTCAGACGACATAGAAGACACAGACTTGAGAGACAACACAGACAACAAAGACATTATAAATGACAATGAAGACACAATAGAAACAGAAGAAATAGAAATTATAAATGACATGATGTCACAATAGACATGCGACACAGACATTGTAAATTACAATGATGTCACAATAGACAAAGACAACAAAGACAACACAGACATTATAAATGACAAGGATGACAAAACAGACACATACGACACAGATGACACAGACCTTATAAATGACAATGATCTCACAATAGACAAAGACGACAGAGTCAACAAAGATGACACAGATATTATAAATGATAATGATGTCACAATAGACACAGCCGACACAGGCATTATAGATGACAATGATGACGCAATAAACATAGACAACACAGCCGACACAACCGACACAGATATTATTAATGACAATGATGTCACAATAGACACAGAGGACACTGACATTATTAATGACAACTACGTCACAATAGACACAGACGACACAGACGAAAAAGACTACATAGCATAAACACCAATGCTGTCAGATTAGACACAGATGATACAGACTACACAGACAACTCAGAGGACACAGACATTATAAATGGCAATGATGTTAAAATACTCTCAGACGACACAGATAACACAGATATAAATGAAAATTGTTTCAAAATACACACAGATGACACAGACGACATAGACTTTATAAATGAAAATGATGTCACAATACACACAGACGACACAGACATTACAAATGACAATAATATCACAATAGACACAGATGACACAGAGGACACAGAAAACACAGACATTATAAATGACAATGATGTCACAATAGACAAAGGCAACACAGATGACAGAGACGACGCAGAGGACACAGACAACAGACACATTATAAATGACTATTATCTCACAAGATATACAGAATACACAGACATTATAAATAACAATGATGTTACAACAGACATTGATGACACAGACGTGACAGACGACACAGACATTATAAACGAAAATGATGTCACAATACACACAGCCGACACAGACAAAATAAATGATATTCATATCACAATAGACACAGACGACACAGACATTATATATGAAATGATGTCACAATAGACACAGACGACACAAACGACACATACAATATAAGTAACAGTGATGTCACAATAGAAACAGATGACACAGACGAAACTGACCACGCAGTCGACAGACATTATAAAGGACAAAGATGTCAAAATAGAAACAGACGACACAGTCAACACAGACAATATAAACGAAAATGATGTCACAATAGATGCAAACGACACAGACATAAATGACAATGATGTCACAACAGACGCAGACGACACAGACGGCACAGACATTATAAATGACAACGATGTTACAATATACAAAGACGAAAGAGACTACACAGACGACACAGACATAATAAAAAAAATATGCCACAATAGACACAGACGACACATATATTATAGATGAAAATGATGTCACATTAAACACAGACTACACAGATTACAAAGACAACACAGATTATAAATGACAATGATGTCACAGTAGACGCAGACGCCACAGACGCCACAAACGACACAGACATTATAAATGACAATGATGTCACAATAGACAAAGCCAAATCAGACTACACAGACAACACAGACATTATAAAGGAAAATGATGTCACAATAGACAGACGAAAAAGATGACAGATGATAGAAATGACAACGGTGTTACAATAGACACAGACAACACAAACGACAGATATTATAAATGAAAATGATGTCAAAATAGACACATACAACACAGACCTTATAAATAACAATGATATCACAATAGACACAGATGACGCAGAAGACACAGACTTTATAAATGACAATGATGTCGCAATAGACACAGATGACACAGAAGACAGACATAAATGACAATGATGTTACAATAGAAAAGACGACACAGATGACAAGACACTATAAATGACAACGATGTCACAAAAGACACAGATGACACAGAAGACACAGGTATTATAGATGATAATGATGTCACAATAGACCCAGACGACAAAGACGACACAGACTACACAGACATTATAAATGACAATACCATCACAATAGACACGGAATATACAGTGACATAATATATGACAATCATATCACAATAGACAAAGACGACACAGACGACAAAGACATTATAAATGACAATAATGTCACAATAGACCCAGACAAAACAGACAAGACAGACATAATAAATGGTAATCATATAACAATAAACAGAGACAACAAAGAGGAAACAGACATTAAAAATGAAAATGATGTCAAAATACACAAAGACGACAGACCACACAGACTTTACAAATGACTATGCTGTCACAATAGACACAGACAACAGAGATATTATAAATGCCGATTATGTCACATTAGACATAGTCGACACAGACGAAACAGACGACACAGATGACACAGACATTATAAATGAACATGATGTCACAATAAACACAGACGACACAGACAACAAAGACATTATAAATGACAATGATATCACAATAGACACAGACGACACAGATACTATTAACGAAAATGATGCCACAATACACACAGATGACACAGACGACAAATACATTATAATTGAGATTGATGTCACAATAGACAGACGACACAGTCGACACAGGCATTTTAAATTACAAAGATGTCACAATAGGCACAGACAACTAAGACGAAAAATATGACAGAGATGACACAGATATTAAAAATGACAATGATGTCACAATAGACACAGACAACAGAGACAACACAGAAGTTCAAAGATGACACAGACAAAAAATGAAAATTATATTAAATAGACACAGACATTATAAATGAAAATGTTGTCACAATACACACAGACGACCCAGATGAAACAGACATTATAAATGACAATGATGTAAAATAGACACAGATGACACAGACATTATAAATGACAATGATGTCACAATAGAAACAGACGACACAGACAACACAGACATTATAAATGACAATAATGTCACAATGTACACAGACAACACAGTTGACACAGAAATTATATATGTCAATGATGTCAAAATAGACAAAGATGACACAGACGACAGAGACATTATAAATGACAATGATGTCACAATAGACACAGAGGAAACAGATGACAGACATTATAAATGACAATGATGTCACAATAGACACAGAAGACACAGACATTATAAAACACAATGATTTCACAATAGACATAGACGACACACATGACAACGAGATTATAAATGACATTGATGTCAAAATATACACACACGACACAGACATTATAAATGACAATGATGTCACAGTAGACACAGACGACAGACGACACAGATGACAGAGACGACACAGACATGATAATTAACAGTAGTACCACAATAGACAGAGACAACACATGACACAGACGACACAGACGACAGATATCAGAGATGAAACAGACTACACAGACGACACAGGCGAAACAAACGGCACAAATATATTAAATGAAAATTATGTCCAGTAGACACAGAAGACATAGACGAAACATACGACATAGACGTTATAAATTAAAAATGATGTCATAATAGACATAGACGACAAAGGCGACACAGACATTATAAATGACAATGATGTTCACAAAAGACACAAACGACACAGAGGACAAAGAGGATACAGACGACACAGACATTACAAATGACAATGATATCACAATAGACACAGATGAGACAGACGACACATATATTGTAAATGAAAATGATATCACAATAGACACAGACGACACAGACATTATAAATGACAATGATGTCAAAATAGACATTGATAAAACAGACATTGTAAATGACAATGATGTCACAATAGACACCGACGACACAGATGACACAGACATTATAAATGTCAATGAAATAAAAACAGACACAGATGACACAGAAAACACATACATAATTAATGAAAATTATTTCGCAAAAGACACAGACTAATCAGACTACCCTAACATTATAAATGAAAATTATGTCACAAAATACAAAGGCGACACAGACGACACAGACATTATAAATGACAGTGAAGTCAAAATAGACACAGACGACAGAGAAGACACAGACATTATAAATGAACATGATATCACAATAGACACAGACACAGACAACAAAGACATTATAAATCACAATGATGTCACAATAGACACAGAGGACAAAACAACACAGACGACAGATATTATTAATGAAAATAATGTCACAACAGACACAGATGACACAGACGACAGACATTATATTTGACAATGATGTCACAATAGACACAGATGACACAGTGGACACAGGCTTTATAAATGAAAATGTTGTAACAATAGGCACAGACGACTAAGACGACAGAGTCGACACAGACATTAAAAATGACAATGATGTCACCATAGACACAGACGACAGAGACAACACAGTAGTTCAAAGACGACACAGACAACACAGACATAAAAAATGACAATGATATCAAAATAGACAGAGACGACACAGCCATTATAAATGACACCGATGTCATAATAGACTCAGACGACACAGACATTATAAATGACAATAATATCACAATAGACAAAGACGACTCAGCCGACACCGATATTTTATGACAATGTTGTCGCAATAGACACAGATGAAACAGACGACACAAACTTTATACATGAAAATGACACAGACGACACAGAAATGATAAATTACAATGACGTCACAATAGACACAGATGACTCAGCAGACACAGATATTATAAATGACAATGATGTCACAATAGACACAGACGACAGATATTATAAATGAAAATTATTTCACAATAGACACAGACAACAGAGACGACACAGATATTAAAAATGGCAATTATGTCACAATAGACAGACGACACACTACAAAGGCGACACAGACTTCATAAATGATAATGATGTCACAATAGATACATAATACATAGACATTTTGAATGACAATGATGTCATAAAAGTCACAGACAACACAGATGACACAGACGACACAGACATTAAAAATGACACTGATTTCACAAGACACACAGAGGACATGGACATTAAAAATGACAATGATGTCACAGAGACATTATAGATAACAATTATTTCACAATAGACACAGACGACACAGACTTTATATATGAAAATGATATCAAAATATACAAAGATGGCACACACGACACAGACATTATAAGCGACAATAATATCACAATAGACACAGACGACAACACAGACAGTATAAATGACAATGGTGTCACAATATGAACAGATGACAGAGACAACACAGAAGACAGACATTATAAACGAAAGAAAAGTCACAGTAGACACAGACGACAGAAAAGACACAAACGTAACAGACATTATAATTGAAAATGATGTCACAATAGACATAGATTACACAGACATTATAAATTACAACGATGTTACAATAAACACAGATGACAGAAGACACAGACATTACAAATGACAATGATGTCAAAGTAGACACAGACGACGCAGACAACAAAAACAACACAGAAATTAAAAATTAAAATGAAGTCACAATAGACAGATGACACAGACGATTCAGACATTATAAATGACAATGATGTCACAATAGACAGAGATAACAGAGATACTATAAATGAAAATGATGTCAGAATAGACACAGAAGACACAGACTTTATAAATGACAATGATGTCACAATAGACGCATTCGACACAGACGACACAGGCATTTTATATGACAATGATATCACAATAGACACAGACGACACAGACATAAATGTCAATGATATCAAAATAGACAAAGACGACACACACGAAAGACATTATAATTGACAATTATATAACAATGGACACAGAAGACAAAGACGACAGAGATGACACAGACGACACAGACATTATAAATGAAAACGATTTCACCATAGACACAAACAACACAGACATTATAAATGACAATGATGTCACAGTAGTCACAGACGACATAAAAGACACAAACTACAGAGAAATTATAAATGAAACTGATGTCACAATAGATACAAACGACACATACATTATAAATGACAATGATGTCACAATAGACACAGACGACACAGCAGACACATTAAATATGACAATGATGTCACAACATAGACTACAGAGAAGGCAAAAACATTATAAATGACAATTATGTAACAATAGACACAGAAGACACAGACATTTATAATAACAATGATGTCACAATAGACACAGACAACACAGACGACAGACATTATAAGTGACATGGATGTCACAATAGACACAGAAGTCACAGAGGACACAGACATTATAAACTACATGGATTTCAAAATAGACACAGATGCCACAGACGACACAGAGAACACAGACAACACACATGACTCAGACGACACAGACATTATAAATGACAATGATGTCACAATAAACACAGATGAAAAAGAGGACACTGATGACACACATGACAAAGATAATATAAATGCAAATGATGTCACAATAGACACAGATGACACAGACGATGCAGACATTATAAATGACAATGATATCAAAATAGACACAGATGACACAGACATTATAAATTACAATAATATGACAATAGACACAGACGACAGAAAAAATTTAAAAAAATTATGTCACAATAGACACAGATGACAATGGCGACACAGACGACAATGGCGACACAGACGACACAGGTATTAAAAGCGATAATGATGACAAAATAGACACAGACGACACAGACATTATATATGACAACGATATCAAAAGAGACAAAGATGACACACACAACACAGACAACGCAGACATGAATGACAATGATGGCACCGTACACACAGATGACACAGAGGTCACAGATATTATAAATTACAATGACATCACAATAGACGCAGACGACACAGACATTATAAATGCCAATGATGTCATAATACACACAGACGACAAAGACATTATAAATGACAATGATGTCACAGTAGACACAGACGACACAGACAATACAAACGACACAGACATTATCAATGAAAACGATGTCACAATAGACACCCATGACACAGACGACACAGACATTATAAATTATAACGATGTCACAATAGACAAAGATGACACAGACATTATATATGACAATGATGTGACAATAGACACAGACAACACAAACAACAGACATTATAAATAACGATGATGTCACAATAGACAGAGACGACACAGAATACAGAGATATTATAAATGAAAATGACGTCAGAAATGACACAGAAGACACAGACTTTATAAATGACAATGATGTCACAATAGACACAGTCGACACAGACGATACAGGCATTATATATCACAATGATATCACAATAGACAGAGACGACACAGAAATTATAAATGAAAATGTCATAGACACAGACGACAAAGACGACAGAGTCGACAGAGATGACACAGACATTAAAAATGAAAATTATGTCAAAATAAACACAGACGACACAGACATTGTAAATGACAATGATGCCACAATAGACAGAAATGACTCAGAAGGAACAGACATTATAAATGACAACGATGTCACAATAGACACAGATGAAACAGATGACATAGACATTATAAATAAAGATGATAACAAAATAGAGACAACACGGAAGACAGATATTATAATTGAAATTGATGTCAGAATAGACACAGAAGACACAGGCATTATATATGAAAATGATATCACAATAGACACAGATGACACAGACATTATAAATGAAAACGTCATGATAGACACAGACGACAAAGACGACACAGTCGACAGAGATGACACAGATATTAAAAATGACAATTATGCCTAAATAGACACAGACATTATAAATGCCAATGATGTCACAATAGACTCCGACTCCAGAGACGACTGAGACAAAATAGACGACAAAGACATTGTAAATGACAATGATGTCACAATAGACAAAGACGACAAAAACAAAAGAGATGACACAGACATTATAAATAACAATGATGCCACAACAGACACAAATGACTCAGAAGGCACAGACATTTTAAATGACAATGATGTCACAATAGACACAGATGAAACAGACGACATAGACAACACAGACAAAACAAACATTATAAATGAAAATGATGTCTTAATAGACACAGACGATAGAGACGACAGACTACAAATTCATTATAAATTAAAATGTTGTCACGATTGAAACAGAAGGCACAGAGGACACAGATGACACAGACATTATAAATGACAAAGATGTCACAACAGACACTTACGACACAGACATTATAAAACACAATGACGTCACATTAGACAAAGACGAATGAGATGACACAGATGACGCAGTCATTATAAAGGACAATGATGTAACTATAGACAGAGACGACACTGACGTTATAAATCACAATGCTTTCACAATAGACACAGACTACACAGACAACACAGTATAAATGACAATGGTGTCACAATATAAACAGACGACAGAGACGACACAGACATTATAAACGACAATAAAGTCACAGTAGACACAGACGACAGAAAAGGCACAAACGACACAGACATTATAATTGAAAATGACGTCACAATAGACACAGACAACACAGACATTATAAATAACAACGATGTCAAAATAGACACAGACGAGACAGACATTAAAAATGACAATGATGTCACAATACACAGAGACGACACAGACAACAAAGACACTATAAATGACAATGATGTCACAGTACACACAGACGACACAGACAAAACAAACGACACAGACATAATTGAAATTGATGTCAAAATAGACACAGACGACACAGACATTATAAAATACAATGATGTCAGAATAGACACAGACGACACAGATGGCAGATATTATAAATGAATATGATGTCACAATAGACACAGACGATACAGACATTATAAATTACAACGATATCAAAACAGACACAGATGACACAGACATAAATGACAACGATGTGGCAATAGACACAGACGACACAGATAAAAGACATAAATAACGATGACGTCACAATAGACAGAGATGACACAGAAGACAGAGATATTATAAATGAAAATGATGTCAGAATAGACAAAGAAGACAGACTATAAATGACAGAGATGTCACAATAGACACAGTCGACACAGATGACAGGCATTATATATAACAATGATATCACAACAGACACAGACGATACAGACATTATAAATGACAATGATGTCACAATAGACACAGACATTATAAAGGACAGTGATGTCACAATAGACACAGAAGACACAGACATTATAAATGACAAAGATGTCAAAATAGACACAAACGACACAGATATTATAATTGACAATGATGTCACAATTGAAACAGACGACACAGACGACACAGACATTGTAAACGAAAATGATGTCACAATGGACATACGTGACACAGACATTATATATGACAATGATGTATCATTAGATGCAGACGACACAGACGACTGACATTATAAATGACAATGATGTGATGGTAGACACAGACGACAGAGACAACATAAAAGACACAATCAACAGAGACATTATAATTGAAAATTACGTCACAATAGACACAGAATACACAGACATTATAAATGACAATGATGTCAAAATAGACATAGACAACACAGACACTATATATGACAACTTTGTCAAAATAGACACAGACGACAGAGACATTTTAAATGACAGTGATGTCACTATAGAAATAGATGACACAGACGACAGACATTAGATACGAAAAAGATGCCACAATACACGGAGACGACACAGACATTATAAATGACAATGATGTCACAATAGACAAAAGCGACACAGACAATATAAATAACACAGACGACACAGACATTATAAACGACTATTTTGTCACTATTAACACAGACAACACAGACGACACACACGACAGACATTATAAATGACAATGATGTCATAATAGACAGAGACGACACAGATGACACTGACATTATAAATGAGAATGATGTTACAATAGACACAGATGACAAATGCAACCAGACTTTATAAATGATAACGATGTCAAAATAGAAAATGACAACACAGAAAACACAGACATTATAAATGACAATGAAGTCACAATAGCCACCGACGACACAGACAGTATAAATAGCTATTATGTTGCAATACACACAGAAGACACATATGACACAGACTTAAAAAGGACAATGATATCACAATAGACACAGACGACAGAGATGACACAAACAACACAGACATTACAAAAGACAATGATGTCGCAATAGACACTGAAGATACAGATGACAGAGATGACAAAATCTTTATAAATGAAAATGATATCACAACAGACACAAATGACACAGACAACAAAGATGACACAGGTTTTAAAAGTGATAATGATGCCAAAATATACACAGACGTTATATATGATAATCATGTCACAAGAGAGTCGACACAGATAATATAAATGACAATGATGTCACAATAGACAGAGACGACACAGAAGACACAGACAACACAGACATAATAAATGAAAATGATGTCACAATTGACACAGACGAAACAGACATTATGAATGACAATGATTTCAAAATAGACAAAGACTACACAGACGACACCAACGATACAGACATTATAAATGACAATGGTGTCACAATAAACACAGACCACACAGACATTATAAATGACAGTGATGTCACAATAGACATAGAAGGCACGGGCGACACAGACATTATAAATGAAAATGATTTAACAATAGACACCCACGACAAAGACGACACAGACATTATAATTGACAATGATGTCACAATAGACACAGACGACAGACGTTATAAATTACTATGATGTCAAAATAGACACAGTTGACAGATGACACAGGCATTATGTATGACAAAGATATCAAAATAGATACAGACGACACAGACATTATAAATGACAATGATGTCACGATAGACACCGACGACAGAGATGACACAGACGACAGAGATGACACAGACATAAAAATAACAATTATGTCACAACAGCCACAGACGACACAGACATTATAAATGACAATGATGTCACAATAGACACCGACGACAGAGACATTATAAACAATTATTTCACAATAGGCACAGATGATAGAGACATTATAAATGACAATGATGTGACAATAGACACATATGACACAGACATTATAAATGACAATGATGTCACGATAGACAAATACGACAAAAACGACACAGACAGATATTATAAATGAAAATGATGGCACAATAGACACAGATGAAACAGACGACACAGACGAAACAGACTTTATAAATGACAATGATGTCACTATAGACACAGACGACATAAAAGACACAAACTACAGAGACATTATAATTGAAAATTTTGTCACAATAGACACAGACATTGTAAATGAAAATTATGTCACAGTAGACACAGACGACACATACGACAGACATTTTTAATGTCAATTAAATCAAAATAGACACCGACAACACAAACGACAGAGACATAATAAATGACAATTATTTCAAAATAGACACAGACACCAGAGACAAAACAGATGACTCAGACAACACAGACTTTATAAATGACAACGATGTAACAATAAACACAGAAAATATGACACAAACAACACAGACGAAAAAGACGACATAGACATTAATGACAAGGATGCCAGAATATACACAGATGACAGAGACGGCAAAGACATTATAATTGACAGTTTGTAACAATAGACACAGACGATACAGACGACGGTGACATTTTTAACGACAATGATGTCACATTAGACACAGACAACACAGACATTATAAGTGACATGGATCTCAAAATAGACAGAGAATTCACAGAGGACACAGACTTTATAAATGACATGGATTTAAAAATAGACACCGACGCCTCAGACGACACAGAGAACACAGACAACACAGATGACTCAGACGACACAGACGTTATAAATGAAAATGATGTCACAATACACACAGACGACAAAGCCATTACAAATGAAAATGATGTCACAATAGTCACAGAAGACAGACGATTCAGACGACACAGACATGAATGACAATTATGTCACCATAGACTCAGACAACACAGAGGACACAGATATTATGTGTTACAATGAGGTCACAATAGACACAGACATTATTAATGACAACGATATCACCACAGACAGAGACGAGACAGACGACAAAGACATTATAAATGAAAATGATGTCACAATGGACAGAGACAAAACATGCATTATAAAAAACAAGGATGTCACCAAAGACATAGATGACACAGACGACACAGACATTACAAATGACAATGATGTCACAAGAGACACAGACGACACAGTCGACAAAGACATAAATGACAATGATATCACAATAGACACAGACGATACAGACATTATAAATGATAATGATATCACAATAGACACACATGACACAGACGTCACAGACATTATAAATGACAATGATGTCAAAATAGACACAGACGACACAGATGATACAGACATTATTAATGACAATGATGTCAAAATAGAAACAGACGACACAGAAGAAACAGACAGTAAAAATGAAAATTATTTCACAATAGACACAGACGACGCAGATATTGTAAATGAAAGAGATATTAAAATAGACAAAGAGGACACTCGACACAGACATTATAAATAAGAATGATACCACAATAGACACAGACATTATAAATGACAATGATGACACAGTAGACAGACAACACAAACAACATAAAAGACACAATCGACAGAGACATTATAATTGAAAATTGCATCATAATAGGCACAGACAACACAGATATTATATAAAAAAGTTAAGTCACAATAGACAGACGACAGAGACATTTTAAATGACAGTGATGTCTGTATAGAAATAGATGACACAGACGACACAGACCTTATATACATAATTTATGCCACAACACACAAAGAAAACACAGACATTATAAATCGCAATGATTTTACAAAAGACAAAGGCAACACAGAATTATAAATGACACAGACAACAAAGACATTATAAATGACAGTGATGTCAAAATAGACATAGACGACACAGATGACACAGACATTATAATTGAGAATGATGGCACAATAGACACAGACGACACACGAGACTCAGACATTATAAATTAAAATGATGTCAAAATAGAAAATGAAGACACAGACTTTATAAATGATGATATGGCACAATAGACACCGACGACACAGACAGTATAAATGGCAATTATGTGACAATACACACATAAGACACATATGACACAGACATTAAAAAGACAAAGATATCACAATAGACACAGACGACAGAGACGACAGCGACTACAAAGTCATTATAAATGAAAATTATGTCACAATAGACAGAGACGACACAGGCGACACAGACGACATAAATGACAATGATGTCACAAGAGACACAGATGTCATAGATGACACAGACGACAAATCCACTGTAAATGAAAATGTCACAATAGACATAGATGACACTGACCACACAGACGTTATATATGACAATGATGTCACAACAGACACAGACAACACAGACATTATAAAGGACAAAGATGTCACAATAGACAGAGATCACATAGATTACACAGACATTATAAATGACAATGATGCCACAAAGGACACAAATGACACAGACATTAAAAATGACAATGATGACACAATAGACAACGACGAGAGAGACAAGGGAGACGACACACACATGGTTAATGACAAAGATATCACAATAGGGAAAGACGACACAAACCACACAGACGACAAAGACATTATAAAAGACAATGATATCACAATAGACACAAACGACTCAGACATTATATTTGAAAATGATGTCACAAAAGACACAGAAGACACAGACATTATAAATGACAATGATATAACAGTAGACACAGAAGACAGACGACAAAAACGACACAGATATTTCTAATGAGTATTAAATCAAAATAGACACCGACAACACAAACAACACAGACATCATAAATGACAATTATTTCAAAAAAGACAAAGACGACACACACGACACATATATTATAAATGACAATGATACCACAATAGACACAGAGGCCACAGACGACACAGACATTATAAATGAAAATGATGTCACAATAGACACAGAAGACACAGACATTATAAATGACAATGATGTCACAAAAGACACAGATGACACAGACAACACAGACATATTAAATGACAATGATGTCACAACATACATGATACAGACATAAATTACAATGATGTTACATTTGATAAAGACGAAAGACGACAAAGACGACAGTCATTATAAATGAAAATGTTGTTAAAATAGACACAGAAGATACAGACATTATAAATTACAATGACGTCACAACAGACGCAGACGACAGAAGATACAGATAGATGACAATTATTTCACAATAGACACAGACGACACAGACATTATATATGAAGAGCATATATTAGAAGAGCAACAAAGCTGGTGAAGGGGCTGGAGAACACGCCTTATGAGGAGCGGCTGAGAGAGCTGGGGTTGTTTAGCCTGGAGAAGAGGAGGCTGAGGGGTGACCTCATTGCTCTCTACAACTACCTGAAAGGAGGTTGTAGAGAGGAAGGTGCTGGCCTCTTCTTCCAAGTGACAGGGGACAGGACAAGAGGGAATGGCCTCAAGCTCCGCCAGGGGAGATTTAGGCTGGACATTAGGAAAAAATCTTTTACAGAAAAGGTCATTGGGCGCTGGAACAGGCTGCCCAGGGAGGTGGTTGAGTCACCTTCCCTGGAGATGTTTAAGGCACAGGTGGACGAGGTGCTAAGGGGCATGGTTTAGTGTTTGATAGGAACAGTTGGATGATCCGGTGGGTCTCTTCCAACCTGGTTATTCTGTGATTCTGTGAAAATTATATCAAAATAGACAAAAACGACACACATGATAAAGACATTATAAATGACAATAATATCACAATAGACACAGACAACACAGATGACAAAGACATTATAAATGAAAATGATGTCACAATAGACACAGACGACAGAGACAACACAGCAACACAGACATTATATATTACAATGAAGACACAGAAGACAGAGACGAATCAGACGACAGAAAATACACATACGACAGACATTTTAATCGATAATGATGTCACAATAGACACAGACAACACAGACGACACAGACATTATAAAGGTAAATGATATCACAATATACACCCACGACAGAGATGACACAGACATTATAAATTACAATGATACCACAATATTCACAGACGACTTAGACGACACAGACATTATAAACGATAATGATATCAGAATAGACACAGACGACACAAACATTATAAATTACAATGATGTCACAATATTCACAGACGACACATATATTATAAATGTCAATGGTGTCAGAGTAGACACAGACATTATAAATGACAATGATGTCACAATGGACACAGACGATTCAGACGACAGAGATGACAGACTACACAGATGACAAAGTCATTACAAGTGAAAATGATGTCACAATATACAAAGCCAACACAGACAACACAGACCACACAGATATTATAAATGACAATGATACCAAAATCAACACAGACCAAACAGACGACACAGACATTATAAATGACAATGATGTAACAAAACACACAGACATTATAAATTACAATGTATTCACAATAGACATAGAAGACACAGACATTAAAAACTATAATGATGTTACAGTAGACATGGACTACACAGAAAAAAAAACGACAGGCATTATAAATGACAGTGATGTCACAGTCGACACACACAACACCGACGACACAGAGGACAAAGACATTATAAATGACAATGATGTTATAATAGACACAGATGACACGGATGACAGACGACAAAGACATTAAAAATAAAAATGATGTCACAAAACACATCGAAGAAATAGACATTATAAATAAAAATGAATTCAAAATACACAAAGACGACAGCGACGACACAGACATTATAAATGCAAACAATATCACAATAGACACAGAAGACAGAGATGACATAGACGACACAGAAAACAAAGGTATTATAAATGACAATGATGTCATAATAAAAACAGATGACAGACATTATAAATGACAATGATGCCACAATATACAAAGATGACACAGACGACAGACATTATAAATGAAAACAATGTCACATTAAACACAGATGACACAGACGACAGACATTACAAATGACAACGATGTCACAATAGACACAGACGACAGAGATGACACAAATGGCACAAACGACACACACAATATAAATGACAATGATGTCACAATAGACACAGACATCACAGACATTATAAATGAAAAAGAAGTCACAATAGACACAGACGACAGACAACACAGGCATTACAAATGACAACTGTGTAAGAATACACACTGACGATACAGACGAAACAGAGGACACAGTCATTTTTAATGACAATGTTGTCACAATAGACACAGACTACACAAACATAATATAAAATGAAGTCACAACAGACGCAGAAGACACAGAAGACACAGACATTATAAATCACAATGGTGTCACAATAGACATAGACGACAGAAGAAACAGACATTATAAACTACAATGATGACACAATAGACAGACTACACAGACGACACAAACATTATAAGTAACAGTGATGTCAAAATAGACAAAGATGACACAGACTTTATAAATTAAAATGATGTCACAATAGACACAGACATAAATGACAATGATGTCACAATAGACATGTACAACACACGACACAGACTATAAACTACAATGATGTCACAGTAGACACAGACTGGACAGCCGACAGATATTATAAATGACAATAATATCACAATAGCCACAGACGACACTGACGACAAAAATGTTATAAATGACAATGATGTCACAATAGACACAGGCGACACAGATTTTATAAATGACAATTATGTCTCAATAGACAGAGACGACACAGCCATTATAAATGACAAAGATGTCACAATATTCACAGATGACAGAGACACTATAAATGACAGTGCTGTCACATTAGACATAGACAACAGATTTTATAAATGACAATTATGTCTCAATAGACACAGACTAGACAGACGACACAGACGAAAAACATTATAAATGACAATGATGTCGCAATCGGCACAGATGACACAGATGACAGACATTATAAAAACAATAATGTCACAATAGACACAGACGATGCAGACATGATAAATGAAAATGATGTCACAACATTCACAGACGACACAGAACTTAAAAATGAAAATGATGTCACAATAGACTCAGACGACACAGATAATATAAATTACAATGATGTAACAATAGACACAGGAGTCACAATAGACACAGTTCTCACAGATATTATAAATTACAATGATGTAACAATAGGCACAGGAAGCACAGACGACACATACGACAAAGACGATAAAGACTTTATAAATGACAACGATGTCACAATAGACACAGACGACACAGACATTATAAATTACAAGGATGTCACAATATTCTCAGATTACATATACGACATATACGACGATACAGAGATTATAAAAGACAATGATGTCAAAATAGACAAAGATGACACAGACGACACAGACTTCATAAATGACAATGATGTCACAATAGACAGACATTATAAATGACAAATATATCAAAATAGACAAAGAAAACACAGAATACACAGACATTATAAACGAAATGATGTCAAAATATACACAGAAGACACAGACATTATACATGACAATGATGTCACAATAGACACAGACGACAGACATTTTAAATAACAATGATATCACAAAAGACACAGAAAACAGAGACATTATATATGACAATGATGTCACAATAGACACTGACGACACAGACAACATAAATGACAAAGATATCACAATAGACACAGACAACACAGACATTATAAATGACAAAAATGTCAAAACATAGACAGACGACACAGACATTATAAAAAAAATGATATCTAAATATACACAGATGACAGAGACATTATAAATGACAAGGATGTCACAATAGACAAAGAAGACACAGACGACAGAGATGACACAGACTTAGTAAATGAATACTATGTCACAATAGAAACAGACGACACAGACATTAAAAACTGCTATGGAGTCACATTAGAAACAGATGACACAGACGACAGACTACACAGAAGACACAGACATTATAAATGACAATGATGTCACAATAGACACAGATGACACAGACATTGTAAATCAAAATTATAACAAAATAGAAACAAATGACACAGACACTATAAATTAAAACGATATCACAATAGAAACAGATGACACAGACTACACTGACATTATAAATGACAGTGATTTCAATATAGATAAAGATGACATCAACTACACAGACATTAAAAATGACAATAATGTCACATTACACACAGATGACAGACATAATAAATGAAATTGATGTCAAAATAGACACAGAGGACAGAGACATTTTAAATGACAATGATTTCAGAATAGACACAGACGACACAGAACGTAGAAATGACAGTGATGTCACAACAAAGACGACACAGATATTATAAAGGGCAATGACGTCACAATAGACACTGAAAACACAGATGACATATTATAAATAAAAATGATGTCACAATAGACACAAACACCAGAGACGACACAGGTGAAATGAAAGACACAGGTATTAAAAGTGATAATGATGCCACAATAGACGCAGACGACACAGACATTATACATGACAACGATGACACAATAGAAACAGATGACACAGACATTATAAATGACAATGATATCACAAGAGACACAGACGAAACATACGACACCAATGACACAGACATTATTAACGACAAGGGTGTCACAATAGACAAAGACGACACAGACAATATATTTTACAATGACGTCACAGTAGACACAGACGACACAGACAACATAGATGACACAGATGGCACAGATATTATTAATAAAAATGATGTCACAATATACACAAACAACACAGACGACATCGATGACACTGACAATATAAATGACAATGACGTCACATGAGACACAGTAGACACAGACATTATAATTGAAAAAGATGTCACAATAGACAGACGACAGAGACGACACAGACTTTAAAAACGACAGTGAGGTCGCTATAGACGCAGACAACACAGACTTTATGAACGACAGTGAGGTTGCTACAGACGCAGACGACACAGACTTTATGAACGACAGTGAGGTCGCTAGAGACGCAGACGACACAGACTTTATGAACGACATTGAGGTCGCTAGAGACGCAGACGACACAGACTTTATGAACGACAGTGAGGTCGCTGTAGACACAGACGACACAAACTTTCTAAACATCAATGAAGTCACTATAGACAAAAACGAAACATACGACACCAACGACACAGACATTATTAGTGACAAGGGGGTCACAATAGACAAAGACGACACAGACAATATATTTTACAATGATGTCACATTAGACACAGATGACATAGATGGCACAGATATAATGAAAATGATGTCACAATATACACAAACAACACAGACGACATTGACGACATCGATGACAGTGACATTATAAATGACAATGATGTCACATGAGACACAGTAGACACAGACATTGTAATTGACAAAGATGTCACAATAGACAGATGACAGAGACGACACAGACTTTATAAAAGACAGTGAGGTTGCTATAGACGCAGACGACACAGACTTTCTAAACATCAATGAGGTCACTACAGACACAGGCAACACAGAATTTCTAAATGACAGTGAGGTCGCTAGAGACGCAGACGACACAGACTTTATGAATGACAGTGAGGTCGCTAGAGACGCAGACGACACAAACTTTATAAACGACAGTGAGGTCGCTAGAGACGCAGGCGACACAGACTTTCTAAACCACATCGAGGTCACTAGAGACAGGCAACACAGACCTTCTGAACGACAGTGAGGTCGCTGTAGACACTGGCGGCACAGACCTTCTGAACGACAGTGAGGTCGCTGTAGACACAGGCGACACAGACATTCTGAATGACAGTGAGGTCGCTGTAGACACTGGCAGCACAGACCTTCTGAACGACAGTGAGGTCGTTGTAGACACTGGCGGCACAGACCTTCTAAACGACAGTGAGGTCGCTGTAGACACAGGCGACACAGACCTTATGAACGACAGTGAGGTCGCGGTAGACACAGGCGACACAGACCTTATGAACGACAGTGAGGTCGCGGTAGACACAGGCGACACAGACCTTATGAACGACAGTGAGGTCGCCGTAGACACAGGCGACACAGACCTTCTGAACGACAGGGAGGTCGCCGTAGACACAGGCGACACAGACCTTCTGAACGACAGGGAGGTCGCTGTACACACAGACGACACAGACGTTCTAAACGTCAATGAGGTTACTAGAGACAAGGACGACCCAGACTTTCTAAATGACAGTGAGGTCGCTAGAGACACAGACGACACAGACTTTCTAAACCTCAATGAGGTCGCTGTAGACACAGACGACACAGACTTTCTAAACCTCAATGAAGTCGGTATAGACACAGACGACCCAGATGACACAGACTTTCTAAAACTCATTGAGGTCGCTATAGACAGAGACGACACAGACTTTCTAAACGTCAATGAGGTCGCTATAGACAAAGACGACACAGACTTTCTAAACCTCAATGAGGTCGCTATAGACAGAGACGACACAGACGTTCTAAACGTCAATGAGGTCACTAGAGACAAGGACGACCCAGACTTTCTAAATGACAGTGAGGTCGCTAGAGACACAGATGACACAGACTTTCTAAACGACAATGAGGTCACTATAGACACAGGCGACACAGACTTTCTAAATGTCAATGAGGTCACTATAGACACAGGCGACACAGACTTTCTAAACCTCAATGAGGTCTCTAGAGACACAGATGACACAGACTTTCTAAACGTCAATGAGGTCGCTACAGACACAGACGACAGTTTTCTAAACGTCAAAGAGGTCACTATAGACACAGACGACAGTTTTCTAAACGTCAAAGAGGTCACTATAGACACAGATGACACAAATTTTATAAATGACAGTGAGGTCTCTAGAGACACAGACTTTCTAAACATCAATGAGGTCACTATAGACACAGGCGACAGACATTCTAAACCTCAATGAGGTCTCTATAGACACAGACGACACAGCACAGACTTTCTAAATGACAATGAGGTCGCTGTAGACACAGACGACACAGAATTTCTAAACCTCAATGAGGTCACTAAATGTAATGACGACACAGACAACACAGACTTTCCAAACGTCAATGAGATCACTATAGACAATGACGACACAGACAATACAGACTTTCTAAACATCAATGAGGTCGCTGTAGACACAGGCGACACAGACTTTCTAAATGTCAATGAGGTCGCTGTGGACACAGGCGACACAGACTTTCAAAACGTCAATGAGGTCACTATAGACACAGGCGACAGACTTTCTAAACGTCAATGAGGTCGCTGCGGACACAGATGACACAGACTTTCTAAACGTCAATGAGGTCGCTATAGACAGAGACGACACATACGTTCTAAATGTCAATGAGGTCGCTATAGACAGAGACGACACAGAATTTCTAAACCTCATTGAGGTCGTTATAGACACAGCCAACACAGGCTTTCTTAACGACAATGAGGTCGCTGTAGACACAGGCGAGGCGACACAGACATTCTAAACATTAATGATGTCGCTGTAGACACAGGTGACACAGACTTTCTAAACGTCAATGAGGTCGCTGTGGACACAGGCGACACAGACGTTCTAAACGTCAATGAGGTCACTATAGACACACGCGACAGACTTTCTAAACGTCAATGAGGTCGCTGCGGACACAGATGACACAGACTTTCTAAACGTCAATGAGGTCGCTATAGACAGAGACGACACATACGTTCTAAACGTCAATGAGGTCGCTGTAGACACAGACGACACAGAATTTCTAAACCTCATTGAGGTCGTTATAGACACAGACGACACAGACTTTCTAAACCTCAATGAGGTCGCTATAGACACTGATGACACAGACTTTCTAAACGACAATGAGGTCACTGTAGACACAGACGACACAGACTTTCTAAACCTCAATGAGGTCGCTATAGACACAGACGACACAGACTTTCTAAACCTCAATGAGGTCGCTATAGACACAGACGACACAGACTTTCTAAACCTCAATGAGGTCGCTATAGACAGAGATGACACAGACAACACAGACGTTCTAAACGTCAGGGAGGTCTTTATAGACACAGACGACACAGACTTTCTAAACCTCATTGAGGTTGCTATAGACACAGACGACACAGACCTTCTGAACGACAGTGAGGTCGCTGTAGACACAGGCGACACAGACTGTCTAAACGTCAATGATGTCACTATAGACACAGACGACAGGCTTTCTAAACGTCAGGGAGGTCTTTATAGACACAGGCGACACAGGCTTTCTAAATGTCAGGGAGGTCTTTATAGACACAGGCGACACAGGCTTTCTAAACCTCAATGAGGTTGCTATAGACACAGATGACACAGATTTTATAAACGACAGGGAGGTCGCTAGAGACACACGCTTTCTAAACGACAGGGAGGTCGCTAGAGACACACGCTTTCTAAACGACAGGGAGGTCGCTAGAGACACACGCTTTCTAAACGACAGGGAGGTCGCTAGAGACACACGCTTTCTAAACGACAGGGAGGTCGCTAGAGACACACGCTTTCTAAACGACAGGGAGGTCGCTAGAGACACACGCTTTCTAAACGACAGGGAGGTCGCTGCGGACACACGCTTTCTAAACGACAGGGAGGTCGCTGCGGACACACGCTTTCTAAACGACAGGGAGGTCGCTGCGGACACAGGCGACACAGGCGACACAGGCGACACAGGCGACACAGGCGACACAGGCGACACAGGCGACACAGGCGACACAGGCGACACAGGCGACACAGGCGACACAGGCGACACAGGCGACACAGGCGACACAGGCATTATAATTGACTATGATTTCACAACAGAGATAGATGACAGACACGAAAATGATGACACAAACATTATAAATGAGAATGATGTCACAAGAGAAACAGACGACAGACAAAAATGACAACACAGATGACACTGACATTATAAATGACAATGATTTCACAATAGAGACAGACGACAGAGACATTAAAACTGACAAAGATGTTCAAAATAGACACACACTATATATAACAATGACGTCACAATAGACACAGACGACACAGACATCATACATGACAACGATGCTCATTGCACCTTGAAAGACAAAAAATAAAACCCAAACAAAATTACTAGCTGGCATTTGTAGGTAATGTAGGTACAAGTCATATCTAACTGTTGACTCGGCAGCCAACCCACCTGGCTATGGGAATCTACCCCCAGTTCAATTGTCACCCCTTGCTGCCAGACCCGATGCCTCTGCACCTGTAGAACTCAACATTCAATAACTTACCCCCAGACTCGATAGTAACTAAACAATTCCACACACTGTTATGATTCAGGAATACCAACCCTTCTTCACACAACAGCCAGGCAGAAAAAAAAAAAGATAAAATCAAATCTTAACAACCATACACACCAGATTTATTGCCCCAAGAATTTAAACTGCTCTACCGACACTCCAACGTTATATCTGAGATGGCTTTGGTCATTCCCTCTGTGGCTGCATAACCGACCAAAAATGATTCTCCTCACCCCATGTATCTATGGCTACTTGCTCTGGAATGCACCGTATCAACTCACCCTTCAAAGCCTAACTAGACGGGTATATGTAAAGATAGAATTTCACTGCTGTTCTTCTGCTAACTACTGATTCTTTAGCTCAGGCAGAGCAGCTCCAGCCAGATTCAAACGTGCACAGACTGACTCTGCACAGAAAAGCAATGACAGGATGCAGAAACAAAAAGGAAACTTGGTAAGAATGACTCTCAAAAGAGGGCTGGCATTGGGCAACAAGATGTAGGGAGCTGCAAGAAAGATTATGTCAGCCCTTGAAAAATGGAAGACTATGGCCCCTTTAAGAGCCACAGCCACAACTAGAAGGATGCAAATGTGAGCCCTTCTTAAAGACCTCAAAACAGAGTATGTATGGAGGAAGTGCCAGAACAGGGATTTAAGAAAATGGAACAATAAGGGCTGAGGATGCTAACGTGTCCTGCGATGCCTACACAATAGGCAACTGACCAGAAATTGCCAAAATACAAGACCTATCTGTACATGAAGATCACAATGCAAGAAAAGCAGTGCCCGATCAGCACCTTACTAAGAACAGACATCCAAGAGTCTAGAGATGACACGTGGACCAAATGCAAAGATGACATCAAGACCTGCAGAAGATTTAAGACACAGCAGAGTCTACACAGTCTAAACAACAAGACAGATATAGGCTGGAACTGCCCTGCCTGGTACACGCTAGCTTGGGGCTGAAAATTAAACTCCTCTCCAAACGTGTAACAAGGTGCACTCTTCCTGCACAACCCTCTACCCTATGCTAAATCCCTTCCCTGCCATTCTCAACATTCTGCCCTCTTCCCGGACCAAAACCACAGCCCCCTTAACTTTCTGAGGACCGAGGGCCTGAAGATATCCTTGGCAGAAAAAAACCAAACTGCATCAACTAACTGGAAAAATCCTGCACTCTCACATTGTCCTGGACTATAATCTGCAAAAAAAAAAAAAAACCAAAAACATACAGAAAACACAGTGCCAAGTCATCACACTGCTCACTGCCAACATCTTGTACTACACCCACTGCAAAACTGCCAAGGCATTCTGCTCACCTATTTGATGCCAATTCAAACATTGGATGCTGCAGTCATCATCACCTGGGGCACTTCAGGTAGACAGACAGAAAATTTACTATTGTGCTTCTGAGAAATCAGTCCCGTGCTCCATCTCTCTACTCCCCTGTTCACCTCAACTGCTCTTTGCATTCTAAAAGCGGACCAGACAGCATCTACAAAACCAAAGGCCAATGCTCAATGGAGTTGCTGCGTACTACGGGGCTCTAACACACCTATTTGAACAACAACCTCCTCACCTCTCAGACCACACATCAGCAAGAAGCTTCACCCCCCTGAGGCTGCATTTGGCACCTGCCACAGAAAAAGCATGCTTTTGTACTACACTAAAGCACAGGCTTCCCCAAGCAACACCTATCTCCACTGCATTACCTTGACTGCTCAGATGCCCAGCTTGCCTCATCTTCTGTGGTTGTGTTGAGGCTTGAGCTCCACCTGGAATATACAAACAGCAAGGATGATTGTAACTTCATTGAACAAAACCAACACACGGTAACTGATCATACAGCCATGGTTACATTTCCCTACCAACACCACAGCCAACTCACCTCACTATGGCACACTAACTGCACACAACTCCATCCGTGCCCCTCGGCACACAGGTCAACCCGCTACGTCTGAAAAACACAACAGCAAAGAAGTCACCCTGACGCTCAGCAACGCCCTAAGAATTCCAAGACTCTACTGCACATTACAGCCAAGCAAAGCTAGTCCACAACCAAACCCAAACATTAATTGCCGCTCCCTTGACATTCAAACCCCTTCGTTAGCGCTCCACTGGTTGCTCCCATGCAGTTTTGGTCACCCCCTCTGTGGCTCCAGAGACAAGCAGAAACTACCCTCCTCACCCGCCACACCTAGGGCTGCTGGTTCTGCAAATAAGGGATGCCCCTAGACCGCAATGTCAAAACGTTAAGCACACAATCAGGCCACTATACCCCTGCTGATGCTTATCGCCTCCTCTACGCACCTGGCAGAGCAGCTCCAACCAGACACAAACACACACAGAACACCAATACACAAGACCGACGTCAGGAACCTGGAACAAAAGAAAAGTCGCGGCAACAAGGAGGACTCCTGGACCACGCATGCCAATGGGCAAGGCAATGGACAGGGCTCCAAGGAACAACTTTCGGTAGCCCTGGAAAAGCAAAGAACCGTGCATGGTTCCAAAGAGATGGTGCCACAACTGGCAAGATGAACGGGCAAGAAGCCCCTTTTAAAGACCTAAAGATGCAGAGGATGGATGGAACAAGTCCCAGAACAGGGATCCAGGAAAACAGAAGACTAACTATCCCGGATGACGAGGCAGGCTGTAAAGCTGCAGCAGAAGACGACTGACCAGATGCTTCCAAAACACAAGAGCGATCCACACTTTAGAAAGGTGAAGAAAGAAAAGCAGTGCTCCGTTGACACTGCCTTGATCAGTACAAGCATTTGGGACCCTAGACATGGCGCCCAAGGCATGCCTGCGATGCCCTGAGCACAAAAGATGACATCAAGACCTGCAGAAAATTTCAGACATGGCACGGTGACTACACAAACTAGACAACAACAGATACAGGCTGGAACTGCCCTGCCCATACAGGGTTTTGGCTGAGAAGTAGACCCCTCTGCCTTCACCTGCCCAAAGAGGACTCCCTGCACAGCCTAGGCTACCTTCCAAACCCCTCCCTGCTAGCCCCATCCCACCTCCCGCTTCCCAACTCCCGTCTCTCAACTTAGCTTTCAGAGGGCCACGAATGAAGCTGTCCTTGGACAAAGCAGCTCAAATCACATCAGCTAACAGAAATAATCCTGCAGTCACTGTGTTCCTCTTCAGCATCTGCAAGAAAAATTAACAGAAAAACACAGTGCCAAAACACGAGACCAATCCAGGCTTCAGGAGCACAATGCAAGAAAAGCAGTGCCCAGTCGACAGTGCATTGATGAGTACGAGCATTCAGGACCCTAGATATGGTGCTCGAGGCATGTCCGGCATGCCGTAAAGGATCCCTCATTACAACGGGATGTGGCCAAGACTGGGAGGATGTATGTGAAAGGATCACCTTTTAAATGACTAAAGGCACAAGATGCATGGAAGAAGTCTCAGGTCAACAGGGATCCTTGAAAACATATGACTAACGATTGTGGCCGCCAACACAGGCTGCGAGGCCATGAGAAAAGATGGCTGACTAGAAACTTTGAAAATGTGAAGCCAATCCACACTTAGGTTATGATGCAAGAAGAACAGTGCCTAATTGGTATTGTACCCATGAGTACAGGCATTCAAGACCCTCGAGATGCTGCTCAAGTCATATGCTGCATTCCTTTAAAGCAAAGGGGACATCAAAGCTTAAGAAACGTAAAAGAGAAACAGAATATAAAGCACACAGCACAGACAAGCTGGAACGGCCCTGCCTGGAACATGCTAGCTTTGGGCTGAGAAGTAACACCCTCCAGCTCTCCATGCCCAAAGGGGACACTTCCCGCACAGCCCTCTCCCCTAGGCTACTTTTAAAACCCCTCCCTGCCATTCCCAGCCTTCTCCCCTCTGTCACACCCCACCCCTGCCCCCGTCCCTCAACTTAGCTTTCAGACCACCAGGAGGCTTCCTCAGCAGAAAAAAAACTCCAAGAGCATCAGCTTCCTGGAATGATCCTACAGTTGCCAGGATCCACTTTGCAATCTACAAGAAAACTAAAATAGTGCCAACAGCCAGCATTGCACTGATCAATGTCACCACCTTACATGACAACTTGCTCTGCCTAACTGCCATGTCCTTCCACTCACTTGCTCCACAGCAGTTCTTATGTCAGATGCTGCAGCTGTTATCACCCAGGGTAATTAAATTAAGAGAATTACTCACACCTGTGAGAAGTCTGCCCCATGCTCCTTCTCCCTACTACCCAGCTCATCTCAAATGCTCTTCCCATTCCCAAGGTGGCCCACACAGTGCCTGCCAAACCAAAAGTAAATACTATGTTGCCAAAGAACACTTTGCTCTTCTAGACATACTCAACTTCCTCCTCACCATCAGCCCCACAACGATGAGAATAAGCCTGACTACCTCACCAGCACCCCAAAATTCTCTGCTATCTGCTTACCTCTCCTCCTCACCACTTAAGTTGTAGGACCAGTAGTGGTGATACCCAGGACAAAAGAAAGATGAGCCACGGAAATCCACATTTTAGGAAGGAACCAAACTTTAGTCGTAGGAGTGAACAAGAAGAACTTGAAAAAAATATTCTTATCAAAACCCAGTAAAGATTATTAACACAGAAGACATAAAAACACAGGACACTCACCACACAGCAAAGGAGACTGGAATTACAGAGGCAGTCAGCCAATGAAAAACTCGCAACAGTGGGATTGACTACTCTAAGACCTAAATTGGAAACTCAATGACCGTAAAAAAACACAATGGATTAACAGGGACAAGGTAACAACTGCTGTAAGCAATAATAGAGCAAACCTCACTGGTAAGTTCAGGAAAAATCCAAAACTCTACTAAATAAGGGAGGCTTGTGTGCCCACAGACCAGATGAAGAAGAGTTGCTCAGCTGCTAACTGTTACGATCCAAAACAATATCCAATCTCTTCCCTGAGAAATGCAAGGGAAACAAGCGGCAGAATCCTGCACTGTAGATAGGCAGCAAGTCCATACCTTGAAGTAGCAAGGTCTCTGATATTCATAGGATCACCAGGTTGTAAAAGACCCATTGGATCATTGAGTCCAACTATTCTTATCAATCACTAAACAATGCCCCTCACCATCTCATCCACCCGTCCTTTAAACACCTCCAGGGAAGGTGACTCTACCACCTCCTTGGGCAGCCTTTGCCCATCCCCAATAACCCTTTCAGTGAAATATTTTTTCCTGATGTACAGCCTGAAGCTTCCTTGGCAGAGCTTAAGGCTATTCCCTCTTGTCCTGTCCCCTGTCCCTTGGGAGAGGTGACCAGCTCCCTCCTCTCCACAACCTCCTTTCAGGTAGCTGCAGAGAGCAATGAGGTCTCCCCTCAGCCTCTTCTTCTCCAGGCTAAACACCCCCAGCTCTCTCAGCCACTCCTCATAAGGCTTGTTCACCAGCCCCCTCACCAGCTACATTACTCTTCTCTGGACATTCAGATGGATGGAGACAGGATGCACGCAAAGAAGTTAGTTGAGGAACACAATAAGTAAAAGGTATAAGGGAGCAGAGATCTCCAAGCCCTAGAGATTACATTTCTTAGGATAACTAATACTTTTAAACTTGTGTCTCAACCTCATCATTACCTCATTGGCTACAGAGAGACTAGAACAACAGACATCTGAATGGCACTTGCATCTGACCACCAAACTGACCCAAGAAAGACTGATGAACCCATGTCCCTTTCCCCAAACCATTAAAGCCCTTTTCTACCCCTGAAGTATCAGAGAAGGAACCCTGCTCCTTCTTAACAGAACCTGCCCTACATTTTAACCCTCCTGACCCTTCTGTGTTGCTATTCCCTGGGAGCTGTGCTCCTGAGCCCTTCCCAGGGCTCCCCTGGCCCCTTCTATCTTCCACCAACCCACAGACTCTACTTCCTACCCTAGGCCAACAAACTTCATTCCAGATTATTATCACCCACAAGGTGCCCATTACAAACTGTAGAGCCCCTAGGGCCAATACATTATGCCACACAGAATGAGGAACAACAACAAATCATCCCATAACCAAAAACTTGAGGCAAAGCACCCAGAAAAAAAATACAAAGAAGGATACCAAAAACATCTTGCCCCCTCCAACACCCAATCAAAAATTACTGACAAAAAAGCCCCATAGTTACACCTGGATGTGCTGCTTCGCCTGGACTCTTCCAAAGCTCATACCTCCAACAGACGCCTCTGCTTCTTTAGAAGAACAAAAAGAAAAAAAAAACTAAAAAAGTCAAAAACCACCACTTACCCAACTAGCTTAATCTGCCTAAAAGCTACAATGAATGGAAACAGCAGCAAAACTCTAATCTCAAGGATAAACCACAACCTAAATGACCTCCAGAGGCAAGGCCTGTGGCTTATATAACCCCTGGGCCTTCCCGCCCACCACCTGTGACTGGGGTGTGGTGAAGCCCTCACAGGTATAAATAGTGCCTGAGGAGCAGCTGTGTTTTATTAACTCTGCCTTGCATTCTCAGCTAGAACAACACTACTACATGTCTGAAAGTATCCTTACAAGAAATAACAGTATGCGTGCTGTCACTGCAACATTGCTAGTTGTGACAGTGATGGGACTAGGTAACGAACATTTTAGAGCTGGACTTTTTGGTTCCTTTCATTTATCGTGCTGCTACAATTCCTGTTCCCAGGTATCCCTATACCCCTACTCTTTAATTCTTCTGTGCTCTTTTCTCTCTTTCCCCCCCCCCAGTCTTCAGTATCTGTTCTCTGCCTATACTATTTTTTTCCTTTTCCATCTTTATCCCAATCTGCGTTCCTCATTCTGTTCCCCCACAATTTCACTGGCTTGATCCTTGTAGCTTGTTCTTTTTCTGCACCTGCAAATGCCTTGCTTTTCTTTCTCTTTCTTTCTTTCTCTATTCCTTTGTATTGCTTACTGTTGCTGTTCCAGCTTTTCCATTCACTCTGAATCTTGACACTCCCCTTTACTTCTCTTGCTGTTTCTGAATTTTTGTGCTAGTCCCTGCTCTTTTTTATAATCCTCTGTCTGTCTGTAGGGCTCCTAGTTCCTCTAAAACAAGTCAGCTCTTTTTTATGTACACACATGGCCTTATGAGAAATGGCTCAGAAAGCTGGGGTTGTTTAACCTGGAGAAGTGGAGGCTGAGGGGAGACCTCATTGCTCTCTACAACTACAAGGTCTACAAAGAAGGTCGGACAAGGGAAATGAAGGGCAAAGAAGGTGGGAGAAGGGCAAAGAAGGTGGGAGAAGGGCAAAGAAGGTGGGAGAAGATTGGAGAAGTTCAAAGAAGTTCGAAGAATATCGGAGAAGGTCAGAGAAGTTAAGAGTAGGTCAGAGAAGGTCGGATTAGGTCGGAGAAGGTCAGAAAATGTCAAAGAAGGTTGGAGAAGTTCAAAGAAGGTCGGAAAAGGTCAAAGGTGGTTGGAGAATTTCAAAGAAGTTCGTAGAATTTCGGAGAAGGTCAAAGAAGGTCAGAGAATTTCAGAGAAGGTCAAAGAAGCTCAGAGAAGGTCAAAGAAGGTTGGAGAAAGATAAAGAAGGTTGGAGAAGATTGGAAAAGGTCGAAGAAGGTAAAAGATGGTCGGAGAAGGTCAAAGAAATTTGAAGAAGGTTGGAGAATTTCGGAGAAGTTAGGAGAAGGTCAGATAAGGTCAAAAAAGCATGGAGAAGGGCGGAGAAAGTAAAAGAAACTTGGAGAAGGTCGCAGAAGGTCAAAGAAGCTTGGAGAAGGCCTAAGAAGGTTGGAGAAAGATAAAGACAGTTGGAGAAGTTCGGAGAAGGTCGGAGAAGGTCAGAGTAGTTCGGAGAAGTTCAAAGGTGGTCGGAGAAGGTCAAAGAGGGTCGGAGAAAGATAAAGAAGGTCGGAGAAGCTCGGAGAAGGTCAAAGAAGGTTGGAGAAAGATAAAGACGGTTGGAGAAAATGGGAGAAGGTCGGAAAATGTCAAAGAATGTCGGAAAATGTCAAAGAAGGTCAGAAAGGTCAGACAAGGTTGGAGAAGGTGGGAGAAGTTCGGAGAGGGTCAGATAAGTTAAAAGAAGGTCGGAGAAGGTCCGAGAAGGTCGGAGAAGGTCGGAAAAGGTCAGAGAGGATCGGAGAAGGTCAGAGAAGATCAGAGAGGATCGGAGAGGGTCAAAGAAGGTCAGAGAGGGTCAAAGAAGGTCAGAGAGGGTCAAAGAAGGTCAGAGAGGGTCAAAGAAGGTCAGAGAGGGTCAAAGAAGGTCAGAGAGGGTCGGAGAATGTCGCAGAAGGACAAAGGATTAGGAGAAGTTTGGGGAAGGTCAAAGAAGCCAGGAGAAGGTCAAAGAAAGTTGGAGAAGTATAAAGAGGGTCAGAGAAGGTCAGAGAAGATCAGAGAAGTTCAGAGAAGGTCAAAGATGGTCGGGGAAGTCAAAGCGTGTCTACAGCGACCTCATTGTCGTTTAGAAAGTCTGTGTCGCCTGTGTCTACAGCAACCTCATTGTCGTTTAGAAAGTCTGTGTTGCCTGTGTCTATAGCGACCTCACTGTCGTCTGTGTCTATAGTGACCTCACTGACGTTTAGAAAGTCTGTGTCATCTGTGTCTATAGTGACCTCATTGATGTTTAGAAAGTCTGTGTCGTCTGTGTTCACAGCGACCTCATTGAGGTTTAGAAAGTCTGTGTCATCTGTGTCTACAGTGACCTCACTGTCGTTTAGAAAGTCTTTGTCGTCTCTGTCTACAGCGACCTCATTGAGGTTTAGAAAGTCTGTGTCGTCTGTGTCATCACTGTCTATAGTGACCTCACTGACGTTTAGAAAGTCTGTGTCGTCATTGTCTATAGTGACCTCATTGATATTTAGAACGTCTGTGTCGTCATTACATTTAGTGACCTCATTGAGGCTTAGAAAGTCTGTGTCGTCTGTGTCTATAGCGACCTCATTGAGGTTTAGAAAGTCTGTGTCGTCTGTGTCTATAGCGACCTCATTGAGGTTTAGAAAGTCTGTGTCGTCTGTGTTCACAGCGACCTCACTGAGGTTTAGAAAGTCTGGGTCGTCTGTGTCTACAGCGACCTCACTGTCGTTTAGAAAGTCTGTGTTTTCTGTGTCTACAGCGACCTCATTGAGGTTTAGAAAGTCTGTGTCGTCTGTGTCATCACTGTCTATAGCGACCTCACTGATGTTTAGAAAATCTGTGTCGTCACTGTCTATAGGGACCTCATTGATATTTAGAACGTCTGTGTCGTCATTAAATTTAGTGACCTCATTGAGGTTTAGAAAGTCTGTGTCATCTGTGTCTATAGCGACCTCATTGAGGTTTAGAAAGTCTGTGTCGTCTGTGTCTACAGCGACCTCATTGAGCAATTCGGAGAAGGTCGGAGAAGGTCGGAGAAGGTCAAAGAAGGTCGGAGAAGGTTGGAGAAGGTCGGAAAAGATCAAAGAGGTTCAGAGAAGGTCAAAGAAGTTTGGAGAAAATCAAAGAAGTTCTAAGAAGGTCAGAGAAGGAAGGAGATATTTGGAGAAAGTCAAAGAATATTGGAAAAGGTCAGAGAAGTTTGGAGAAGGTCAAAGAACATCGGAGAAGATCTGAGAAGGTCAAAGAATGTCGGAGAAGGTAAAAGAAGGTCGGAAAATGTCAAAGAAGTTCAGAGAATGTCAAAGAAGTCGGAGAAGTTTAGAGAAGGTTGGAGAAGTTCGTAGAAGGACAGAGAAGGTCGGAGAAGCTAAAGGAAGTTCAGAGAAGGTAGTAGAATTCAGAGAAGTTCGAAATAGATCAGATAATTTTGGAGAAGTTCGGAGAAAGTCAAAGAAGGTGGGAGAAGGGCAAAGACCAGTGGAAAAAGGAGGAGAATATCAGAGAAGGGCAAAGACGGGCGGAGAAGGGCAAAGACGGGCGGAGAAGTGTGGAGAATATACGAGAAGTGCAAAGATGGGCGGAGAAGGACAATAATGGGTGGAGAAGGGTAACCATGGGCAGAGAAGTTCAAAAACAGGTGGAGAAGGGTGGAGAATATTGGAGAAGTGCAGAGAAGGGCAAAGACGAGCAGAGAAGGGCAAAGACGAGCAGAGAAGGGCAAAGACGAGCAGAGAAGGGCAAAGACGGGCGGAGAGGGACAGAGCATATTGGAGAAGTGCAAAGAAGGGCAAAGATGGGAGGAGAAGGACAAAGACGGGCTGAGAAGAGCAAAGATGGTAGGAGAAGGACGGAGAATATTGGAGAAGGGCAAAGATGGGCGGAGAAGGGCAAAGGGGCGGAAAAGGGCAGAGATTATCGGAGAATTTCAAAGGAGGCAAAGAGGAGCGGAGAAGGGCAAAGGGGGCGAAGAAGGGCAAAGATAGGCGGAGAAGGGCAGAGAATATCAGAGAAGTGCAAAGATGGGAAAAGACGTACAGAGAAGGGATAAGACGTGCAGAGAAGTGCGGAAAATAATGGAGAAATGCAAAGATGGGCAAAGAGTTTAGGAGAAGGGCAAAGACGGGCAGAGAAGTGTGTACAATATTGGAGAAGTTCAAAGAAAAGTAGAGATGGGCGGAGAAGGGCGGAGAATATTGGAGAAGGGCAAAGACGGGCGGAGAAGGGCAAAGACGGGCGGAGAAGGGCAAAGACGGGCGGAGAAGGGCAAAGACGGGCGGAGAAGGGCAAAGACGGGAGGAGAATATCGGAGAAGTGCAAAGAAAGACAACGACGGGCGGAGAAGGCCTAAGACGGGCAGAGAAGGGCAAAGAAGTGTGGAGAAGGGCAAAGTTGGGCAGAGAAGTTAAGAAAAGGGCAAAGAAGGGCAAAGACGGGTGGAGAAGGGAGGAGAACATCGGACAAGTGCAAAGAAGGGCAAAGAGGGGCGGAGAAGGGCAAAGAGGGGCGGAGAAGGGCAAAGAGGGGCGGATAATATCGGAGAAGTGCAAAGCAGTGCAAAGATGGGAGGAAAAGGGGAAAGGCGGGCTGAGAAGGGCAAAGATGGGAGGAGAAGGATGGAGAATATCGAAGAAGGGCAAAGAGAGGAGGAGAAGGGCAAGGATGGGCGGAGAAGGGCAAAGATGGGCAGAGAAGGGCAAAGAGGGTCAGATAAGTTAAAAGAAAGTCAGAGAAGGTCAGAGAAGGTCAAATAAGTACAGAGTAGTTCGGAGAAGGTCAGAGAAGTTCAAAGAATGTTGGAGAAGGTCGGAGAAGGATAGAGAAGCTCAAAGAAATTCAGAGAATTTCAAAAGTTGTTGAAGAAGTTTGGAGAAGGTCGGAGAAGATCAAGGAAGGTCAGAGAATTTCAAAGGCGTTCGGAGAAAGTCGGAGGAGTTCATAGAAGGTTGGAGAATGTCAAATAATTTTGGAGAAGGTCAAAGAAGTTCGGAGAAAGTCCAAGAAGGTCAGAGAAGTTCGGAGAAGGTCAAAGAAGGTCTGACAAGGTCAAAGAAGGTCAGAGAAGATGAAAGAAACTCGAAGAAAGTGGTAGGAAGTCAAAGAAGTTCAGAGAATATCAAAGAAGGTCGGAGAAATTTGTAGAAGTTCAAAGAACATCGGAAAAGGTCAGAGAATTTTGGAGAATGTCAAAGAACATCAGAGAAGATCCGAGAAGGTCAAAGAATGTCGGAGAAGGTAAAAGAAGTTTGGAAAAGGTCAAAGAAGTTCAGAGAATGTCAAAAAAGTTGGAGAAGTTCGAAGAAGGTTGGAGAAGTTCGTAGAAGGACAGAGAAGGTCGGAGAAGGCAAAGGAAGTTCAGAGAAGGCTGTAGAATTCAGAGAAGTTCAAAAAAGATCAGATAATTTCAGAGAAGTTCAGATAATTTCAGAGAAGTTCAGAGAAGGGCAAAGACGGGCGGAGAAGGGCAAAGACGGGCGGAGAAGGGCAAAGACGGGCGGAGAAGGGCAAAGACGGGCGGAGAAGGGCAAAGACGGGCGGAGAAGGGCAAAGACGGGCGGAGAAGGGCAAAGACGGGCGGAGAAGGGCAAAGACGGGCGGAGAAGGGCAAAGACGGGCGGAGAAGGGCAAAGAGTGTCAGATAAGTTAAAAGAAAGTCAGAGAAGGTCAGAGAAGGTCAAATAAGTACGGAGTAGGTCGGAGAAAGTCAGAGAAGTTCAAAGAATGTTGGAGAAGGTCGGAGAAGGACAGAGAAGCTCAAAGAAATTCAGAGAATTTCAAAAGTTGTTGAAGAAGTTTGGAGAAGGTCGGAGAAGATCAAGGAAGGTCAGAGAATTTCAAAGGCATTCGGAGAAGGTCAGAGGAGTTCATAGAAGTTTGGAGAATGTCAAAGAAGTTTGGAGAAGGTCAAAGAAGTTCGGAGAAAGTCCAAGAAGGTCAGAGAAGTTCGGAGAAGTTCGGAGAAGGTCAAAGAAGGTCTGACAAGGTCAAAGAAGGTCAGAGAAGGTGAAAGAAATTCGAAGAAAGCAGTAGGAAGTCAAAGAAGTTCAGAGAATATCAAAGAAGGTCGGAGAAGGTCAGAGAAATTTGTAGAAGGTCAAAGAACATCGGAAAAGGTCAGAGAAGTTTGGAGAAGGTCAAAGAATATCAGAGAAGATCCGAGAAGGTCAAAGAATGTCAGAGAAGGTAACAGAAGGTCGGAAAATGTCAAAGATGTTCAGAGAATGTCAAAAAAGTCGGAGAAGTTCGAAGAAGGTTGGAGAAGTTCGTAGAAGGACAGAGAAGGTCGGAGAAGGCAAAGGAAGTTCAGAGAAGGCTGTAGAATTCAGAGAAGATCAAAAAAGATTAGATAATTTCAGAGAAGTTCAGAGAAAGTCAAAGAAGGTGGGAGCAGGGCAAAAACGGGAGGAGAAGGGCAAAGATTGGTGGAGAAAGGAGGAGAATATTGGAGAAGGGCAAAGGGGGGCGGAGAAGGGCAAAGACGGGTGAAGAAATGAGGAGAATACTGGAGAAGGGCAAAGGGGGGCGGAGAAGGGCGGAGAAGGGCAAAGACGGGCGGAGAAGGGCAAAGACGGGCGGAGAAGGGCAAAGACGGGCGGAGAAGGGCAAAGACGGGCGGAGAAGGGCAAAGACGGGCGGAGAAGGGCAAAGACGGGCGGAGAAGGGCAAAGTAGGATGGAGGAGGGCAAAGACAGGCAGAGAAGTTCAAAAGCGGGCAGAGAAGTGTGGAGAATATCGGAGAAGGGCAAAGATGGGCGGAGAAGGGCAATAACGGGCGGAGAAGGGCAGAGAATATTGGAGAAGGGCAAAGATGGGCAAAGAAAAGGGTAGAAGGGCAAAGATGGGCAAAGATATTTGAGAAGGGCAAAGATGGACGGAGAAAGGCAGAGAATATTGGAGAAGGGCAAAGATGGGCAAAGAAAAGGGTAGAAGGGTAAAGACGGGCGGAGAAGTGTGGAGAGTATCGGAGAAGAGGAAAGATGGGAAAAGATGTGTGAGAAGGGCAAAGATGGATGGAGAAGGGCAAAGTCGGGCGGAGAATTGTGGAGAATATTGGAGAAGTGCAAAGATGGGCAAAGACGGGCGGAGAAGGGAAAACATGAGGGGAGAAGGGCAAAGACGGGCAGAGAAGGGTGGAGAATATCGGAGAAGTGCAAAGATGGGCAAAGACGGGTGGAGAAGGGCAAGGACAGGCAATGAAGGGAGGAGAATATCGGAGAAGTGCAAAGAAGGGCAAAGTCGGGGGGAGAAGGGCAAAGTCGGGGGGAGAAGGGCAAAGTCGGGGGGAGAAGGGCAAAGTCGGGGGGAGAAGGGCAAAGTCGGGGGGAGAAGGGCAAAGACTGAGGGGAAGGGCAAAAACAGGGGGAGAAGGGCAAAGGGGTGCGGAGAAGGGCAAAGACGGGTGGAGAAGGGTGGAGAATATCAGAGAAGTGCAAAGATGTGCAAAGACGGGCAGAGAAAGGCAAAGACGGGCTGAGAAGTGTGGAAAACACCGGAGAAGGGCAAGGACAGGCGGAGAAGGGCAAAAACGGGCGGAGAACGGCAAAGACGGGTGAAGAAATGAGGAGAATACTGGAGAAGGGCAAAGACGGGCGGAGAAGGGCAAAGACGGGCGGAGAAGGGCAAAGACGGGCGGAGAAGGGCAAAGACGGGCGGAGAGGGGCAAAGACGGGCGGAGAGGGGCAAAGACGGGCGGAGAAGGGCAAAGACGGGCGGAGAAGGGCAAAGACGGGCGGAGAAGGGCAAAGACGGGCGGAGAAGGGCAAAGACGGGCGGAGAAGGGCAAAGACGGGCGGAGAAGGGCAAAGGAAGACGGAGAGTGGCAAAGACGGGCGGAGAATTGTGGAGAATATAGGAGAAGGGCAAAGACAGCTGGAGAAGGGCAGAGAATATTGGAGAAGTGCAAAGATAAGCAAAGACAAGGGTAGAAAGGCAAAGACGGGCGGAGAAGTGTGGAGAATATCGAAGAAGTGCAAAGATGTGCAAAGACGGGCGGAGAAGGGCAAAGACGGGCGGAGAAGTTCAAAAGCGGGCGGAGAAGTGTGGAGAATATCGGAGAAGGGCAAAGATGGGCGGAGAAGGGCAACAACAGGTGGAGAAGGGCAGAGAATATTTGAGAAGTGGAAAGACGGGCGGAGACGGGCGGAGAAGGGCGGAGACAGGCGGAGAAGGGCAGAGACGGACGGCGAAGGGCAAAGACGGGCGGCGAAGGGCAAAGACGGGCGGAGAAGTGCAGAGAATATTGGAGAAGGGCAAAGATGGGCAAAGAAAAGGGTAGAAGGGCAAAGATGGGCAAAGATGGTTGAGAAGGGCAAAGATGGACGGAGAAAGGCAAAGTCGGGTGGAGAACTGTGGAGAATATAGGAGAAGGGCAAAGGGGTGCGGAGAAGGGCAAAGGGGTGCGGAGAAGGGCAAAGACGGGTGGAGAAGGGCGGAAAATATCAGAGAAGTGCAAAGATGTGCAAAGACGGGCAGAGAAAGGCAAAGACGGGCTGAGAAGTGTGGAGAACAACGGAAAAGGGCAAGGACAGGTGGAGAAGAGCAAAAACGGGGGGAGAAGGGCAAAGACGGGTGAAGAAATGAGGAGAATACTGGAGAAGGGCAAAGGGGGGCGGAGAAGGGCAAAGACGGGTGAAGAAATGAGGAGAATACTGGAGAAGGGCAAAGGGGGGCGGAGAAGGACGGAGAAGGGCAAAGACGGGCGGAGAAAGGCAAAGACGGGCGGAGAAGGGCAAAGACGGGCGGAGAAGGGCAAAGACGGGCGGAGAAGGGCAAAGACGGGCGGAGAAGGGCAAAGACGGGCGGAGAAGGGCAAAGACGGGCGGAGAAGGGCAAAGACGGGCGGAGAAGGGCAAAGACGGGCGGAGAAGGGCAAAGACGGGCGGAGAAGGGCAAAGTAGGATGGAGGAGGGCAAAGACAGGCAGAGAAGTTCAAAAGTGGGCAGAGAATTGTGGAGAATATCGGAGAAGGGCAAAGATGGGCGGAGAAGGGCAATAACGGGCGGAGAAGGGCAGAGAATATTGGAGAAGAGCAAAGATGGGCAAAGAAAAGGGTAGAAGGGCAAAGATGGGCAAAGATATGTGAGAAGGGCAAAGATGGACGGAGAAAGGCAGAGAATATTGGAGAAGGGCAAAGATGGGCAAAGAAAAGGGTAGAAGGGTAAAGACGGGCGGAGAAGTGTGGAGAGTATCGGAGAAGAGGAAAGATGGGACAAGATGTGTGAGAAGGGCAAAGATGGATGGAGAAGGGCAAAGTCGGGCGGAGAATTGTGGAGAATATTGGAGAAGTGCAAAGATGGGCAAAGACGGGCGGAGAAGGGAAAACATGAGGGGAGAAGGGCAAAGACGGGCAGAGAAGGGTGGAGAATATCGGAGAAGTGCAAAGATGGGCAAAGACGGGTGGAGAAGGGCAAGGACAGGCAATGAAGGGAGGAGAATATCGGAGAAGTGCAAAGAAGGGCAAAGTCGGGGGGAGAAGGGCAAAGTCGGGGGGAGAAGGGCAAAGTCGGGGGGAGAAGGGCAAAGTCGGGGGGAGAAGGGCAAAGACGGAGGGGAAGGGCAAAAACAGGGGGAGAAGGGCAAAGGGGTGCGGAGAAGGGCAAAGACGGGTGGAGAAGGGTGGAGAATATCAGAGAAGTGCAAAGATGTGCAAAGACGGGCAGAGAAAGGCAAAGACGGGCTGAGAAGTGTGGAAAACACCGGAGAAGGGCAAGGACGGGCGGAGAACGGCAAAGACGGGTGAAGAAATGAGGAGAATACTGGAGAAGGGCAAAGACGGGCGGAGAAGGGCAAAGACGGGCGGAGAAGGGCAAAGACGGGCGGAGAAGGGCAAAGACGGGCGGAGAAGGGCAAAGACGGGCGGAGAAGGGCAAAGACGGGCGGAGAAGGGCAAAGACGGGCGGAGAAGGGCAAAGACGGGCGGAGAAGGGCAAAGACGGGCGGAGAAGGGCAAAGACGGGCGGAGAAGGGCAAAGACGGGCGGAGAAGGGCAAAGACGGGCGGAGAAGGGCAAAGACGGGCGGAGAAGGGCAAAGACGGGCGGAGAAGGGCAAAGACGGGCGGAGAATTGTGGAGAATATAGGAGAAGGGCAAAGACAGCTGGAGAAGGGCAGAGAATATTGGAGAAGTGCAAAGATAAGCAAAGAAAAGGGTAGAAAGGCAAAGACGGGCGGAGAAGTGTGGAGAATATCGAAGAAGTGCAAAGATGTGCAAAGACGGGCGGAGAAGGGCAAAGACGGGCGGAGAAGTTCAAAAGCGGGCGGAGAAGTGTGGAGAATATCGGAGAAGGGCAAAGATGGGCGGAGAAGGGCAACAACAGCTGGAGAAGGGCAGAGAATATTTGAGAAGTGGAAAGACGGGCGGAGACGAGCGGAGATGGGCGGCGAAGGGCGGAGACGGGCGGCGAAGGGCGGAGACGGGCGGCGAAGTGCAGAGAATATTGGAGAAGGGCAAAGATGGGCAAAGAAAAGGGTAGAAGGGCAAAGATGGGCAAAGATGGTTGAGAAGGGTAAAGATGGACGGAGAAAGGCAAAGTCGGGTGGAGAACTGTGGAGAATATAGGAGAAGGGCAAAGGGGTGCGGAGAAGGGCAAAGGGGTGCGGAGAAGGGCAAAGACGGGTGGAGAAGGGCGGAAAATATCAGAGAAGTGCAAAGATGTGCAAAGACGGGCAGAGAAAGGCAAAGACGGGCTGAGAAGTGTGGAGAACAACGGAAAAGGGCAAGGACAGGTGGAGAACAGCAAAAACGGGGGGAGAAGGGCAAAGACGGGTGAAGAAATGAGGAGAATACTGGAGAAGGGCAAAGGGGGGCGGAGAAGGGCAAAGACGGGTGAAGAAATGAGGAGAATACTGGAGAAGGGCAAAGGGGGCGGAGAAGGGCAAAGACGGGCGGAGAAGGGCAAAGACGGGCGGAGAAGGGCAAAGACGGGCGGAGAAGGGCAACGACGGGCGGAGAAGGGCAAAGACGGGCAGAGATTGGCAAAGACGGGTGGAGAATGGTGGAGAATATTGGAGAAGTGCAAAGATGGGCAAAGACGGGCGGAGAAGTGCAAAGATGGGCAAAGACGGGCGGAGAAGTGCAAAGACGGGCGGAGAAATGAGGAGAATACTGGAGAAGGGCAAAGACGGGCGGAGAAGGGCAAAGACGGGCGGAGAAGGGCAAAGACGGGCGGAGAAGGGCAAAGACGGGCGGAGAAGGGCAAAGACGGGCGGAGAAGGGCAAAGTAGGATGGAGGAGGGCAAAGACAGGCAGAGAAGTTCAAAAGCGGGCAGAGAAGTGTGGAGAATATCGGAGAAGGGCAAAGATGGGCGGAGAAGGGCAATAACGGGCGGAGAAGGGCAGAGAATATTGGAGAAGGGCAAAGATGGGCAAAGAAAAGGGTAGAAGGGTAAAGACGGGCGGAGAAGTGTGGAGAGTATCGGAGAAGAGGAAAGATGGGAAAAGACGGGTGAGAAGGGCAAAGATGGATGGAGAAGGGCAAAGTCGGGCGGAGAATTGTGGAGAATATTGGAGAAGTGCAAAGATGGGCAAAGACGGGCGGAGAAGGGAAAACATGAGGGGAGAAGGGCAAAGATGGGCAGAGAAGGGTGGAGAATATCGGAGAAGTGCAAAGATGGGCAAAGACGGGTGGAGAAGGGCAAGGACAGGCAAAGAAGGGAGGAGAATATCGGAGAAGTGCAAAGAAGGGCAAAGTCGGGCGGAGAAGGGCAAAGTCGGGGGGAGAAGGGCAAAGTCGGGCGGAGAAGGGCAAAGACGGGGGGAGAAGGGCAAAGACGGGGGGAGAAGGGCAAAGACAGGTGAAGAAGGGCGGAGAATATCAGAGAAGTGCAAAGACAGGCAGAGAAAGGCAAAGACGGGCTGAGAAGTGTGGAGAACAACGGAAAAGGGCAAGGACAGGCGGAGAACAGCCAAAACGTGCGGAGAAGGGCAAAGACGGTTGAAGAAATGAGAATACTGGAGAAGGGCAAAGGGGGGCGGAGAAGGGCAAAGACGGGTGAAGAAATGAGGAGAATACTGGAGAAGGGCAAAGACGGGCAAAGACGGGCGGAGAAGGGCAAAGACGGGCAGAGATTGGCAAAGACGGGCAGAGATTGGCAAAGACGGGCAGAGAAGGGTGGAGAATATTGGAGAAGCGCAAAGATGGGCAAAGACGGGCGGAGAAGGGCAAAGACGGGCGGAGAAGGGCAAAGACGGGCAGAGAAGGGCAAAGTAGGATGGAGGAGGGCAAAGAGAGGCAGAGAAGTTCAAAAGTGGGCAGAGAAGTGTGGAGAATATTGGAGAAGGGCAAAGATGGGCAAAGACGGGCGGAGAAGGGAAAACATGAGGGGAGAAGGGCAAAGACGGGCAGAGAAGGGTGGAGAATATCGGAGAAGTGCAAAGATGGGCAAAGACGGGTGGAGAAGGGCAAGGACAGGCAAAGAAGGGAGGAGAATATCGGAGAAGTGCAAAGAAGGGCAAAGACGGGCGGAGAAGGGCTGAGAAGTGTGGAGAACAACGGAAAAGGGCAAGGACAGGCGGAGAACAGCCAAAACGGGCGGAGAAGGGCAAAGACGGGTGAAGAAATGAGGAGAACACTGGAGAAGGGCAAAGGGGGGCGGAGAAGGGCAAAGACGGGTGAAGAAATGAGGAGAATACTGGAGAAGGGCAAAGACGGGCGGAGAAGGGCAAAGAAAGGCAAATACGGGCAGAGATTGGCAAAGACGGGCAGAGAAGGGTGGAGAATATTGGAGAAGCGCAAAGATGGGCAAAGACGGGCGGAGAAGGGCAAAGACGGGCGGAGAAGGGCAAAGACGGGCGGAGAAGGGCAAAGTAGGATGGAGGAGGGCAAAGACAGGCAGAGAAGTTCAAAAGCGGGCAGAGAAGTGTGGAGAATATTGGAGAAGGGCAAAGATGGGCGGAGAAGGGCAATAACGGGCGGAGAAGGGCAGAGAATATTGGAGAAGGGCAAAGATGGGCAAAGAAAAGGGTAGAAGGGCAAAGATGGGCAAAGATAGTTGAGAAGGGCAAAGATGGACGGAGAAAGGCAAAGTCGGGTGGAGAACTGTGGAGAATATAGGAGAAGGGCAAAGGGGTGCGGAGAAGGGCAAAGGGGTGCGGAGAAGGGCAAAGACGGGTGGAGAAGGGCGGAAAATATCAGAGAAGTGCAAAGATGTGCAAAGACGGGCAGAGAAAGGCAAAGACGGGCTGAGAAGTGTGGAGAACAACGGAAAAGGGCAAGGACAGGTGGAGAACAGCAAAAACGGGGGGAGAAGGGCAAAGACGGGTGAAGAAATGAGGAGAATACTGGAGAAGGGCAAAGGGGGGCGGAGAAGGGCAAAGACGGGTGAAGAAATGAGGAGAATACTGGAGAAGGGCAAAGGGGGCGGAGAAGGGCAAAGACGGGCAGAGAAGGGCAACGACGGGCGGAGAAGGGCAACGACGGGCGGAGAAGGGCAACGACGGGCGGAGAAGGGCAAAGACGGGCAGAGATTGGCAAAGACGGGTGGAGAATGGTGGAGAATATTGGAGAAGTGCAAAGATGGGCAAAGACGGGCGGAGAAGTGCAAAGATGGGCAAAGATGGGCGGAGAAGTGCAAAGATGGGCAAAGACGGGCGGAGAAGTGCAAAGACGGGCGGAGAAATGAGGAGAATACTGGAGAAGGGCAAAGACGGGCGGAGAAGGGCAAAGACGGGCGGAGAAGGGCAAAGACGGGCGGAGAAGGGCAAAGACGGGCGGAGAAGGGCAAAGACGGGCGGAGAAGGGCAAAGACGGGCGGAGAAGGGCAAAGACGGGCGGAGAAGGGCAAAGACGGGCGGAGAAGGGCAAAGACGGGCGAACAAGGGCAAAGTAGGATGGAGGAGGGCAAAGACAGGCAGAGAAGTTCAAAAGCGGGCAGAGAAGTGTGGAGAATATCGGAGAAGGGCAAAGATGGGCGGAGAAGGGCAATAACGGGCAGAGAAAGGCAGAGAATATTGGAGAAGTGCAAAGATGGGCAAAGAAAAGGGTAGAAGGGCAAAGATGGGCAAAGATATTTGAGAAGGGCAAAGATGGACGGAGAAAGGCAAAGTCGGGTGGAGAACTGTGGAGAATATAAGAGAAGGGCAAAGAGGGGCGGAGAAGGGCAAAGAGGGGCGGAGAAGGGCAAAGAGGGGCGGAGAAGGGCAAAGAGGGGCGGAGAAGGTCAAAAGCGGGCGAAGAAGTGTGGAGAATATCGGAGAAGGGCAAAGATGGGCGGAGAAGGGTAATAACGGGCGGAGAAGGGCAGAGAATATTTGAGAAGTGGAAAGAGGGGTAAAGACGGGTGAAAAAAACAAAGACTGGTGGAGAAGGGTAAAGAAGGGCGGAGAAGTGCAAAGAAAGGCGGAGAAGGGTGGAGAATATCAGGGAAGTGGAAAGATGGGCAAAGACGGGCGGAGAAGGGCAAAGACGGGCAGAGATTGGCAAAGACGGGCGGAGAAGGGTGGAGAATATTGGAGAAGCGCAAAGATGGGCAAAGACGGGCGGAGAAGTGCAAAGACGGGCGGAGAAGTGCAAAGACGGGCGGAGAAGTGCAAAGACGGGCGGAGAAGTGCAAAGACGGGCGGAGAAGAGTGGATAATATCGGAGAAAGGCAAGGACGGGCGGAGAAGGGCAAGGACGGGCAGAGAAGGGCAAGGACGGGTCGAGAAAGGAAAACATAAGGGGATAAGGGCAAAAACGGGCAGAGAAGGGTGGAGAATATCGGAGAAGTGCAAAGATGGGCAAAGATTGGCGGAGAAGGGCAAAGATGGGCGGAGAAGTGTGGAGAATACCGGAGAAGGGAAAAGACGGTCAGAGATGGGCAAAGACAGGCGGAGAATTTCAAGGACGGGCAGAGAAGGGCAAAGACAGGCGGAGAATTGCAAAGATGGGTGGAGAAAGGCAAAGACAGGCAGAGAATTGAGGAGAACAGTGGAGAAGGGCAAAGCGGGCGGGGAAGGGCAAAGACGGTCGGACAAGGGCAAAGACGGGAAGAAAAGTGCGGAGAATACCGGAGAAGGGCAGAGACGGGCGGAGAAGTGCAAAGACGGGCGGAGAAGTGCAAAGACGGGCGGAGAAGTGCAAAGACGGGCGGAGAAATGAGGAGAATACTGGAGAAGGGCAAAGACGGGCGGAGAAGGGCAAAGACGGGCGGAGAAGGGCAAAGACGGGCGGAGAAGGGCAAAGACGGGCGGAGAAGGGCAAAGACGGGCGGAGAAGGGCAAAGACGGGCGGAGAAGGGCAAAGACGGGCGGAGAATTGCGTAGAGTACTAGAGAAAAGTAAAGGCAGGCAGAGAAGGGCAAAGAAGTGCGGAGAGTGGCAAGATAGTGTGGAGAGTGGCAAAGACGGGCGGAGAGTGGCAAAGACGGGCGGAGAGTGGCAAAGACGGGCGGAGAGTGGCAAAGACGGGCGGAGAGTGGCAAAGACGGGCGGAGAAGGGCAAAGAGAGTTGGAGAAGAGCAAAGACAGGTGGACAATTGAAAAGACATGCGGAAAAAGCAAAGACGGGTGCACAAGTGCAAAGACGGGCGGAGAACGGCAAAGAAGGGCAGACAAGTGCAAAGATGGGCGGAGAAGGGCAAAGACAGAATCACAGAACAGAATCACAGAATCACAGAACAACCAGGTTGCAAGACCCACGGGATGATCGAGTCCAACCGTTCCCATCAAACACTAAACCATATCCCTCAGCACCTCGTCCACCCGTGCCTTAAACACCTCCAGGGAAGGTGACTCAACCACCTCCCTGGGCAGCCTGTTCCAGTGCCCAATGACCTTTTCTGTAAAGAATTTTTTCCTAATGTCCAGCCTAAACCTCCCCTGGCGGAGCTTGAGGCCATTCCTTCTTGTCCTGTCCCCTGTCACTTGGAAGAAGAGGCCAGCACCCTCCTCTCTACCACCTCCTTTCAGGTAGTTGTAGAGAGCAATGAGGTCACCCCTCAGCCTCCTCTTCTCCAGGCTAAACAACCCCAGCTCTCTCAGCCGCTCCTCATAAGGCCTGCTCTCCAGCCCTTTCACCAGCTTTGTTGCACTTCTCTGGACTCGTTCCAGAGCCTCAACATCCTTCTTATTGTGAGGGGCCCAGAACTGAACACAGTATTCGAGGAGCGGTCTCACCAGTGCCGAGTACAGAGAGAGGATAACCTCCCTGGACCTGCTGGTCACGCCGTTTCTGATACAAGCCAAGATGCCATTGGCCTTCTTGGCCACCTGGGCACACTGCTGACTCATGTTCAGTCACTGTCAACCAACACACCCAGGTCCCTCTCCTCTAGGCAGCTTTCTAGACAGACTTCTCCTAGTCTGTAGCACTGCATAGGGTTGTTGTGCCCCAAGTGCAGGACCCGGCATTTGGCCTTGTTAAACCTCATGCCATTGGACTCTGCCCAGCGGTCCAGCCTGTTCAGATCCCTTTGCAGAGCCTCCCGACCCTCCAGCAGATCGACACTTCCACCCAGCTTAGTGTCGTCCGCGAACTTGCTCAGGGTGCACTCGATGCCTTCATCCAGATCATTGATGAAGACATTGAACAGGGCTGGACCCAGCACTGAGCCCTGGGGAACCCCACTTGTCACTGGCCTCCAGCTGGATTTCACACCATTTACCACCACTCTCTGGGCCCGGCCATCCAACCAGTTTTCCACCCAGGAGAGTGTGCGCCTGTCCAGGCCAGAGGCTGACAGTTTCTCAAGCAGAATGCTGTGAGAAACTGTGTCAAAGGCTTTACTGAAGTCCAGGAAGACCACATCCACAACCTTTCCCTCATCCAGCAGCCGAGTCACTTTGTCATAGAAGGCAATCAGATTAGTCTGGCAAGACCTGCCTTTTGTGAACCCATGTTGACTGGGCCTGATCACCCCGTTCTCTTGCATGTGCTTCATGATAGCACTCAAGATCACCTGCTCCATGACTTTCTCTGGCAAAGACAGTCTGACGAAGGCAAAAACAGGCGGACAAGAACAAAGACGGGGGTAGAAGGGCAAAGAAAGTCAGAGAGTGGCAAGATAGTGCGGAGAGTTGCAAAGAAATGCGGAGAGTGGCAAAGAAGTGCGGAGAGTGGCAAAGAAGTATGGGGATTGGCAAAAAAGTGCGGAGAGTGGCAAAGACGGGCGGAGAAGGGCAAAGACGGGCGGAGAAGGGCAAAGACAGGCCGAGAATGGCAAAGACGGGCCGAGAAGGGCAAAGACGGGCCGAGAAGGGCAAAGACGGGCCGAGAAGGGCAAAGACGGGCCGAGAAGGGCAAAGACGGGCCGAGAAGGGCAAAGACGGGCAGAGAAGGGCAAAGACGGGCAGAGAAGGGCAAAGACGGGCAGAGAAGGGCAAAGATGAGCAGAGAAGGGCAAAGAGACGTAGAGAAGGACAAAGACTGGCAGAGAAGGACAAAGACTGGCAGAGAAGGACAAAGACTGGCAGAGAAGGACAAAGACTGGCAGAGAAGGACAAAGACTGCCAGAGAAGGACAAAGACGGTCTCAAAAGTGCAAAGACAGGGGGAGAAAGGCACAGGCGGGCGGATAATGTCAAAGACGGGGGGAGAAGTGCTGAGAATAACCGAGAAGGGCAAAGATGGGCGAAGAAGGGTAAATATAGGAGGAGAAGGCAAATACAGGCGGAAGAAGTCAAAGATGGGTTGAGGAGGACAAAGAGGGGCGGATGAGGGCAAAGACGGGCAAAAAAAGGCAAAGACGGGCGGAGGAGGGCAAAGACGGGCGGAGGAGGGCAAAGACGGGCGGAGGAGGGCAAAGACGGGCGGAGGAGGGCAAAGACGGGCGGAGGAGGGCAAAGACGGGCGGAGGAGGGCAAAGACAGGCAGAGGAGGGCAAAGATGGGCGGAGGAGGGCAAAGATGGGCGGAGGAGGGCAAAGATGGGCGGACGAGGGCAAAGACGGGCGGACGAGGGCAAAGACGGGCGGAGAAGGGCAAAGAAGGGCGGAGAAGGGCAAAGACAGGCGGAGGAGGGCAAAGACGGGCGGAGGAGGGCAAAGACGGGCGGAGATGTGTGGAGAATTATGGAGAAGGGAAAAGACGGGCAGAGAAGAACAAAGATGGGTGGAGGAAAGCAGAGAGAACCGGAGAAGGGCAAAGAAGTGCGGAGAGTGGGAAAGACGGTTGGAGAATTGCAAAGACGGGCAGACGAGGGCAAAGATGGGTGGAGAAGGGCAAAGATGGGCGGACGAGGGCAAAGACTGGCGGACGAGGGCAAAGACTTGTAGACGAGGGCAAAAACGGGCGGACGAGGGAAAAGATTGGTGGACGAGGGAAAAGACGGGCGGACAAGGGCAAATGTGGGCGAAGAAGGGCAAAGAGGAGAGGGAAGGGCAAAGACGAGCGGGAAGGGCAAAGACCAGCGGAGGAAGGCTGAGAGAACTGGAGATTGGCAAAGAAGTGCGGAGAGTGGCAAGGAAGTTCGGAGAGTGGCAAAGACGGGCGGACAGCGGCAAAGATGGGCGGACAACAGCAAAGACGGGTGGACAAAGGCAAAGACGGGTGGAGGAGGGCAAAGACGGGTGGAGGAGGGCAAAGACGGGTGGAGGAGGGCAAAGACGGGTGGAGGAGGGCAATGATGTGCGGAATAAGGCAAAGACGGTTGGACAAGGGCAAAGACTTGTGGACGAGGGCAAAGACGGGTGGACGAGGGCAACGACGGGCAGAGATGTGAGCAGAATTACGGAGAAGGGCAAAGACAGGTGGAGAAGGGCAAAGTCAGGCAGAGAAGAACAAAGACGGGCGGAGGAAGGCAGAGAGAACCGGAGAAGGTCAAAGAAGTGCAGAGAGTGGCAAAGACGGGCGGAGAAGGGCAAAGACGTGCGGAGAAGGGCAAAGACGTGCGGAGAAGGGCAAAGACGTGCGGAGAAGGGCAAAGACGTGCGGAGAAGGGCAAAGACGTGCGGAGAAGGGCAAAGTCAAGCGGAGAAGAGCAAAGTTGGGCGGAGAAGGGCAAAGAAGTGCAGAGAGTTGCAAACACGGGCAGAGAAGAAGGGCAAACATGGGCGGAGAAGTGTGGAGAATACCACAGAAGGGCAAAGACGGGCAGAGAAGTGTGGAGAATACTGGACAAGGGCAAAGATGGGTGGAGAAGGGTGGAGAATACCAGAGAAAAGCAAAGATGGGAGGAGAAGAGCATATACGGATGGAGAATTGCAAAGATGGTCGGACGAGGGCAAAGATGGGTGGAGAAGGGCAAAGAAGGGTGGACGAGGGCAAAGACTTGTGTACAAGGGCAAAAAAGGGCGGACGAGGGAAAAGACGGGTAGACAAGGGCAAATGTGGGCGAAGAAGGGCAAAGAGGAGCGGGAAGGGCAAAGGCGAGCGGAGGAAGGCTAAGAGAACCGGAGAGTGGCAAAGAAGTGCAGAGAGTGGCAAAGAAGTGTGGAGAGTGGCAAAGAAGTGCGGAGAGTGGCAAAGAGGGGCGGACAAGGGCAAAGTAGTGTGGAGAGTGGCAAAGACGGGTGGAGAAGGGCAAAGACAAGCGGACAAGGGCAAAGATGGGCGGAGAAGTGCAAAGACGGGCGGAGAAGGGCAAAGATGGGCGGACAAGGGCAAAGACAGGCGGACAAGGGCAAAGACAGGCGGACAAGGGCAAAGACTGGCGGAGAAGAGCAAAGACGGGCGGAGAAGAGCAAAGACGGGTGGAGAAGTGCAAAGACGGGTGGAGAAGTGCAAAGACCGGTGGACATGGGCCAAGAGGGGCGGACAAGAGCAAAGACAGGCGGACAAGAACAAAGACGGGGGAAGAAGGGCAAAGACAGACAGAGAAGGACAAAGACGGGTGGACAAGTGCAAAAAGGTTTAGACAAGAGCAAAGACAGTCTGAGAAATCCGGAGAGTACCGGAGACGTGCAAAGAAGGGCGGAGAAGGGCAAAGACGGGTGGAGAATGGCAAAGACGGGCAGAGAATTGCAAAGACGGTCGGTGAAGTGAAAAGACATTCAGAGAAGTTCGGAGAGTACCGGAGAAGGGTAAATACGGGCGGACAAGGTCAAAGACGGGCGGACAAGGGTAGAGACAGGCAGACAAGGGCAGAGAAGGGTGGACAAGGGCAGAGAATAAAGGAGAAGTGCACAGACAAGCGGAGAAGGGCAAACAAGTGCGGAAAATGCAAAGAGGGGCAGAGAAGTGCAAAGACGGGCGGGCAAAGGCAAAGATGGGCGGACAAGGGCAAAGACGTGCAGACAAGGGCAAAGACGGGCGGACAAGGGCAAAGACGGGCGGAGAATTGCAAAGACGGGCGGAGAATTGCAAAGACGGGCGGAGAATTGCAAAGACGGGCGGAGAAGGGCACAGAAGGGCGGAGAAGTGCACAGAAGGGCGGAGAAGTGCACAGAAGGGCGGAGAAGTGCACAGAAGGGCGGAGAAGATCACCAAAGGGTGGAAAAGGGCACAGACGGGTGGAGAACGGCACAGACGGGCGGAGAAGGGCACAGGCAGGCAGAGAAGGGCACAGGCAGGCAGAGAAGGGCACAGGCAGGCAGTGAAGGGCAAACAAGTGCGGAGAATGTAAAGACGGGCAGAGAAGTGCAAAGACGTGCAAAGAAGTGCAAAGACGGGGGCAGAAGGGCAAAGACGGGGGCAGAAGGGCAAAGACGGGGGCAGAAGGGCAAAGACGGGGGCAGAAGGGCAAAGACGGGCTGAGAAGGGCACAGAATGGTGGAGAAGGGCACAGACGGGCGGAGAAGGGCACAGACGGGCGGAGAAGGGCAAACAAGTGGGGAGAAGGGCAAACAAGTGGGGAGAAGGGCAAACAAGTGGGGAGAAGGGCAAACAAGTGGGGAGAAGGGCAAACAAGTGGGGAGAAGGGCAAAGATGGGCAGAGAATTTCAAAGACATGCGAAGAAGAGCAAAGACGGTGGGATAAGGGCAAAGAAGGGGGGAGAAGTGCAAAGATGGTGGGAGAAGGGCAAAGACTGGCGGAGAAGTGCAAAGACAGGCGGAGAAGCACGGAGAATACTGAAGAAGGGAGCAGACAGATGGAGAAGTGCAAACATGGGCGGAGGAGGCAAAAACGGGCAGACGAGGGCAAAGACGGGCAGATGAGGGAAAGATGGGTGGACGAGGACAAAGATGGGCGGATGAGGGCAAAGACGGGTGGACGAGGGCAAAGATGGGCGGATGAGGGCAAAGACGTGTGAAGATGTGTGGAGAATTACAGAGAAGAGCAAAGACGGGCGGAGAAGGTCAAAGTCGGGCAGAGAAGAGCAAAGACGGGTGGAGGAATTTAGAGAGAACCGGAGAAGGGCAAAGAAGTGCGGAGAGTGGCAAAGAAGTGCGGAGAGTGGCAAACACGGGAGGACAAGGGCAAAGGCGGGCGGAGAAGGGCAATTACTGGCGGAGAAGGGCAAAGACGGGCGGAGAAGGGCAAAGACAGGCGGAGAAGGGCAAAGACGGGCGGAGAGGGGCAAAGACGGGCGGAGAAGGGCAAAGATGGGCGGACAACGGCAAAGACGGGCGGACAACGGCAAAGACGGGCGGACAAGGGCAAAGACGGGCGGACAAGGGCAAAGACGGGCGGACAAGGGCAAAGACGGGTGGAGAAGGGCAAAGACGGGCGGAGAAACACAGAGACGGGCAGAGAAACGAAGAGACGGGCGGAGAAACGCAGAGACGGGCAGAGAAAGGCAAAGACGGGCAGACAAGAGCAAAGACGGCAGACAAGGATAAAGACGGGCAGACAAGTGCAAAGACGGGCGGACGAGGCAAAGATGGGCGGACGAGGCAAAGATGGGCGGACGAGGGCAAAGATGGGCGGACGAGGGCAAAGATGGGCGGACGAGGGCAAAGATGGCTGGACGAGGGCAAAGACGGGCGGACGAGTATAAAGACGGGTGGAGAAGGGCAAACAAGTGCGGAGAATGCAAAGACGAGAAAAGAAGTGCAAAGAAGTGCGAAGAAGAGCAAAGACGGTCGGAGAAGGGCAAAGACGGGCGGACAAGGGCAAAGACGGGCGGACAAGAACATTGACCGGGGGAGAAGGGCAAAGACGGACACAGAAGGTCAAAGACGGGCGGACAAGTGCAAAGAGGTTTAGACAAGGGCAAAGACAGACTGAGAAGTTCGGAGAATATCGGAGAAGTGCAAAGAAGAGCAGAGAAGTGCAAAGACGGGCGAAGAAGTTCAAAGACGGGCGGAGAAGTGCAAAGACGGGCGGAGAAGTGCAAAGACGGGCGGAGAAGTGCAAAGACGGGCGGAGAAGTGCAAAGACGGGCGGAGAAGTGCAAAGACGGGCGGAGAAGTGCAAAGACGGGCGGAGAAGTGCAAAGACGGGCGGAGAAGTGCAAAGACGGGCGGAGAAGTGCAAAGCCGGGCGGAGAAGGGCAGAGAATTGTGGAGAGTACCGGAGAAGTGCAAAGTCGGGTAGAGAAGGGAAAGACGGGCGGACGAGGGCAAAGACGGCCAGACGAGGGCAAAGACGGCCAGACGAGGGCAAAGACGGGTGGAGAAGTGCTGAGAATAACGGAGAAGAGCAAATACGGGTGGAGAAGGATAGAGAATACCGAAGAAAGGCACAGAAAGACGGAGAAGGGCAAACATGGGCAGAGAAGGCAAATACTGGTGGACGAGGGAAAAGACGGGATTGAGGAGGGCAAAGACAGAATTGAGGAGGGCAAAGACGTGCGGAGGAGGACAAAGACGGGCGATGGAGTGGTAGGACGGTTGGAGATGTGTGGAGAATTACAGAGAAGGGCAAAAACAGGTAGAGAAGGGCAAAGGAGGGCAGAGAAGAGCAAAGATGGGCGGAGGAATGCAGAGAGAACCGGAGAAGGGCAAAGAAGTGCATAGAGTGGCAAAGAAGTGTGGAGAGTGGCAAAGAAGTGCGGAGAAGAGCAAGGACGGGCCGAGAAGTGCAAAGATGGGCAGACAAGGGCAAAGACGGGCGGATATTTAAAAGACGGGCGGACAAGGGCAAAGATGGATGGAAAAGGGCAAAGAGGGGCGGAGAAAGGCAAAGACGATTGGAGAAGGGCAAAGACGATCAGAGAAGGCATAGACAGATGGAGAATAGCAAAGACCAGCGGAGAAGGGAGGTGAATATCGGAGGAGTGCAAAGACAGATGGAGAAGGGCAAAGAAGGGCGAACAATGGCAAAGATATTTGGAGAAGTGCAAAGACGACCGGACGGGGCAAAGACGGGCGGAAAAGGGCAAAGACAGGCGGACAAGGGAAAAAGTGAGCAGACAAGGTCAAAGACGGGCAGACAAGGACAAAGATGTGTGGAGAAGGCCAAAGACGGGCGGAGAAGAACAAAGAAGGGCGGACAAGGGTAAAGACGGGCGGACAAGGGCAAAGACTGGTGGAGAAGGGCAAAGACTGGCGGAGAATGGCAAAGACGGTCAGAGATGGGCGGAGAATATCGGAAAAGTACAAATAAGGGCAAAGACGGGCGGAGAAGTTCAAACAAGGGCGGAGAAGGGCAAAGACGGGCGGAGAAGGGCAAAGACGGGTGGACAAGGGCAAAGACAGGTGGACAAGGGCAAAGACAGGTGGACAAGGGCAAAGACAGGCGGAGAAAGGCAGATAATATCAGAGAAGTGCAAAGAAGGTCAAAGACGGGTGGAGAAGAGCAAAGATGTGCAGAGAAGGACAAAGAGGGGCAGGCAAAGGCAATGAGAGGCGGACAAGGCCAAAAAAATGCGGAGATGGGCTCTGAATATTGGAGAAATGCAAAGAAAGGCAAAGACGGGCGGAGAAGGGCAAAGACGGGCTGATAAAGGCGGAGAATATAGAGAAGTGCAAAGAAGGGCAAAGACATGCGGAGAAGAGCAAAGACGGGCAGAGAAGCACAAAGACGGGCGGACAAGGGCAAAGACGGCCAGACAAGGGCAAAGACGGGCGGACAAGGGCAAAGACGGGCGGACAAGGGCAAAGACGGGCGGACAAGGGCAAAGACGGGCGGACAAGGGCAAAGACGGGCGGACAAGGGCAAAGACGGGCGGACAAGGGCAAAGACGGGCGGACAAAGGCAAAGACGGGCGGACAAGGGCAAAGACGGGCGGACGAGGGCAAAGACAGGCGGACGAGGGCAAAGACGGTTGGAGAAGTGCAAAGACGGGTGGACCAGAGCAAAGACGGGCGAACGAGGGCATAGACGGGTGGACAAGAACAAAGACGGGGGAAGAAGGGCAAAGACGGACAGAGAAGGGCAAAGACGGGTGGACAAGTGCAAAAAGGCTTAGACAAGGGCAAAAAGGCTTAGACAAGGGCAAAGACAGTCTGAGAAGTCCGGAGAATACCAGAGAAGTGCAAAGAAGGGCAGAGAAGGGTAAAGGCGGAGAAGGGCAAAGACGGGTGGAGAATTGCAAAGACGGTCGGAGAAGTGAAAAGACAGTCAGAGAAGTGCAGAGAGTACCGGAGAAGGGCAAAGACGGGCGGACAAGGGCAAAAACATCTTGAGAAGTGCAAAGACGGGCAGAGAACTGTGGAGAATACCAGAGAAGGGTAAAGACGGGCGGAGAAAGGCAAAGTCGGGCGGAGAAGGGCAAAGAGGGGCGGAGAAGGGAAAAGACGCAGGGAGAAGGGCAAAGAAAGGGGGCGAAGGGCAAAGACGGGGGGCGAAGGGCAAAGACGGGGGGAGAAGGGCAAAGACGGGCGGACAAGGGCAAAGACGGGCGGACAAGGGCAAAGACGGGCGGACAAGGGCAAAGACGGGCGGACAAGGGCAAAGACGGGCGGACAAGGGCAAAGACGGGCGGACAAGGGCAAAGATGGTTGGACAAGTGCAATGACGGGCGGAAAAGGGCAAAGATGGGCGGACAAGAGCAAAGACGGGCAGACAAGGGCACAAACGGGTGGAGAAGGGCACAGACGGGCGAAGAATAGCAAAGACGGGCGAAGAAGGGCAAAGATGGTCTCACAAGTTGAAAGACGAGGGGAGAAGGGCAAAGAGGGTTGAAGAAGTGCTGAGAATAACCGAGAAGGGCAAAGACAGGTGGAGAAAGACGGAGAACACCGAAGAAGGGCACAGAGAGATGGAGAAGGGCAAATATGGGAGGAGAAGGCAAATACGGGTGGAAGAGGGCAAAGACGGGTGGAGGTGGGCAAAGAGGGGCGGATGAGGGCAAAGACGGGCGGAAGAGGACAAAGACGGGCGGACGAGGGTAAAGAAAGGCGGAGGAGGGCAAAGAAGTGTGAAGATGTGTGGAGAATTATGGAGAAGGGGAAAGATGGGCGGAGAAAGTCAAAGTCGGGCAGAGAAGAGCAAAGACAGGCGGAGGAATTCAGAGAGAACCGGAGAAGGGCAAAGAAGTGCGGAGAGTGGCAAAGAAGTGCGGAGAGTGGCAAAGAAGTGCGGAGAGTGGCAAAGAAGTGCGGAGAGTGGCAAAGAAGTGCGGAGAGTGGCAAAGAAGTGCGGAGCAGGGCAATGACGGGCGGAGAGGGGCAAAGAAGTGCGGAGAAGGGCAAAGAAGTGCGGAGAAGGGCAAAGAAATGCGGAGAAGGGCAAAGACGGGCGGAGAAGGGCAAAGACGGGCGGAGAAGGGCAAAGACGGGCGGAGAAGGGCAAAGACGGGCGGAGAAGGGCAAAGACGGGCGGAGAAGGGCAAAGACGGGCGGAGAAGGGCAAAGACGGGCGGAGAAGTGCTGAGGATAATGGAGAAGGGCAAAGACAGGTGGAGAAGGATGGAGAATACCGAAGAAGGGAGCAGACAGACGAAGAAGTGCAAACATTGGTGGAGGAGGTAAAAACGGGCGGACGAGGGCAAAGACGGGCAGAGGAGGACAAAGACGGGAGGACGATGGAAAAGAAGGGCGGAGGAGGGCAAAGACGGGCAGAGGAAGGCAAAGACGGGCGGACAAGGGCAAAGACGGGCGGACAAGGGCAAAGACGTGCGGAGAAGGGTAAAGATGGGCGGACGAGGGCAAAGACAGGCGGAGATGTGTGGAGAATTATGGAGAAGTGCAAAGGTGGGCGGAGAAGGGCAAAGTCAGGCAGAGAAGAGCAAATACGGGCGGAGGAAGGCAGAGAGAACTGGAGAGGGGCAAAGAAGTGGGGAGAGTGGCAAAGACGGGTGGAGAAGCGCAAAGACGGGCGGACAAGGGCAAAGAAGCGCGGAGAGTGGCAAAGACGGGCGGAGAAGGGCAAAGAGGGGCGGAGAGTAACAAAGACGGGCGGAGAAGGGCAAAGAGGGGCGGAGTAGCGCAAAGACGGGTGGAGAAGGGCAAAGATGGTTGTTGAAGTGAGAAGACAGTCAGAGAATTGCGGAGAGTACTGGAGAAGGGCAAAGACGGTCGGACAAGCGCAAAGTCGGGCAGAGAATTGCAAAGTCGGGCAGAGGAGGGCAAAGTCGGGCAGAGAAGGCAAAAGTCGGGCAGAGAAGGCAAAAGTCGGGCGGAGAAAGGCAAAGACGGGCGGAGGAGGGAAGAGACGGGCGGAGGAGGGCAGAGACGGGCGGAGGAGGGCAGAGACGGGCGGAGGAGGGCAGAGACGGGCGGAGGAGGGCAGAGACGGGCGGAAAAACGCAAAGAGGGTTGGGCAATTGCAAAGAGGGTTGGGCAGTTGCAAAGAGGGTCGGGCAATTGCAAAGAGGGTCGGGCAAGGGTAAAGATGGACGGAGAATGGCAAAGACAGGTGGAGAAAGGCAAAGACGGGTGGACAATAGCAAAGACGGGCAGACAAGGGAAAAGACGCGGGGTGAAGATCAAGGACCGGTGGACACTGACAGAGAGGGGTGGACATGAGCAAATACAGGCGCATAATGGAAATGACGGGCGGAGAATGGCAAAGACGGGCAGGGAAGGGCAAAGACGGGCGGAGAGGGCAAAGACGGGCGGAGAATTGCGGAGAGTACCGGAGAAGGGGAAAGTCAGGCGGAGAATAACGGAGAATACCGAAGAATGGCCCAGAAAGATGGAGAAGGGCAAATATGGACGGAGAAGGCAAATACAGGCAGACGAGAGCAAAGATGGGCGAAGAAGAGCAAAGACGGGCGGAGAAGCGCAAAGACGGGCGGAGAAGTACAAAGACGAATGGAGAAGCGCAAAGACGGGCGGACAAGGGCAAAGACGGGCGGAGGAGGTCAAAGACGGGTGGAGAAGGGCAGAGACGGTCGGAGGAGGGCAGAGACGGTCGGAGGAGGGCAGAGACGGGCGGAGGAGGGCAGAGACGGGCGGAGGAGGGCAGAGACGGGCAGAGGAGGGCAGAGACGGGCAGAGGAGGGCAGAGACGGGCGGAGAATCGCAAGGACGGGCGGAGAATTGCAAGGACGGGCGGAGAATTGCAAGGACGGGCGGAGAATTGCAAGGACGGGCGGAGAAGGGCAAAGACGGGCGGAGAAGGGCAAAGACGGGAAGAGAAGGACAAAAAGGGGCGGAGAAGGACAAAGAGGGGGGGAGAAGCGCAAGGACGGGCAGAGAAGGGCAAAGACGGGCGGAGAAGGGCAAAGACGAGCGGAGAAGGGCAAAGACGGGCGGAGAAGGGCAAAGACGGGCGGAGAAGGGCAAAGACGGGCGGAGAAGGGCAAAGACGGGCGGAGAAGGGCAAAGACGGGCGGAGAAGGGCAAAGACGGGCGGAGAAGGGCAAAGACGGGCGGAGAAGGCCAAAGATGGATTCACAATTGCAAAGACGGGCAAACAACGGCAAAAAAGGACTGACAAGTGCAAAGACGGGCGGACAAGGGCAAAGAAGGGCGGACACGGGCAAAGACAGGCGGACAAGTGCAAAGAGGGGCGGACAAGTGCAAAGACAGGCAGAGAAGTGCAATGATGGACAGACAAGGGCAAAGAAGGTCGGAGAATTGTGAAGAGTACCAGAGAAGGGCAATGTCAGGCGGAGAAGTGCAAAGAAGTGCGGAGAGTGGTAAAGAAGTGCGGAGAGTGGTAAAGAAGAGCGGAGAGTGGCAAAGACGGGCTGAGAAGGGCAAAGACGGGTGGAGTAGCACAAAGACGGGCGGGGAAGCGCAAAGACGGGCGGAGAAGTGCAAAGACGGGCGGAGAAGTGCAAAGACGGGTGGACAAGGGCAAAGACGGGCGGACAAGGGCAAAGACGGGCGGACAAGGGCAAAGACGGGCGGACAAGGGCAAAGACGGGCGGACAAGGGCAAAGACGGGCGGGGAAGGGCAAATCCGGGCGGAGAATCGCAAGCACGGGCGGAGAAGGGCAAAGAAGGGCAGAGAAGTTCAAAGACAGGTGGAGAAGGGCAAAGACGGGCAGAAAAAGGGCAAAGACGGGCAGAAAAGGGCAAAGACGGGTGGAGAAGGACGAAGAGGGGCGGAGAAGGGCAAACACGGGTGGAGAAGAGGAAAGACAGGCGGAGAAGGCCAAAGATGGCTTTACAATTGCAAAGATGGGCAGACAACGGCAAAAAAGGGCGGAGAAGTGCAAAGACGGGCGGACAAGGGCAAAGATGGGCGGACAAGGGCAAAGACGGGCGGACAAGGGCAAAGACGGGCGGACAAGGGCAAAGACGGGCGGACAAGGGCAAAGACGGGCGGACAAGGGCAAAGATGGGCGGAGAAGGGCAAAGACGGGCGGAGAAGGGCAAAGACGGGCGGAGAAGTGCCAAGAATAATGGAGAAGGGCAAAGACGGGCGGAGAAGGGCAAAGACGGGCAGAGAAGGGCAAAGACGGGCGGAGAAGTGCTGAGGATAATGGAGAAGGGCAAAGACAGGTGGAGAAGGATGGAGAATACCGAAGAAGGGAGCAGACAGACGAAGAAGTGCAAACATTGGTGGAGGAGGTAAAAACGGGCGGACGAGGGCAAAGACGGGCAGAGGAGGACAAAGACGGGAGGACGATGGAAAAGAAGGGCGGAGGAGGGCAAAGACGGGCAGAGGAAGGCAAAGACGGGCGGACAAGGGCAAAGACGGGCGGACAAGGGCAAAGACGTGCGGAGAAGGGTAAAGATGGGCGGACGAGGGCAAAGACAGGCGGAGATGTGTGGAGAATTATGGAGAAGTGCAAAGGTGGGCGGAGAAGGGCAAAGTCAGGCAGAGAAGAGCAAATACGGGCGGAGGAAGGCAGAGAGAACTGGAGAGGGGCAAAGAAGTGGGGAGAGTGGCAAAGACGGGTGGAGAAGCGCAAAGACGGGCGGACAAGGGCAAAGAAGCGCGGAGAGTGGCAAAGACGGGCGGAGAAGGGCAAAGAGGGGCGGAGAGTAACAAAGACGGGCGGAGAAGGGCAAAGAGGGGCGGAGTAGCGCAAAGACGGGTGGAGAAGGGCAAAGATGGTTGTTGAAGTGAGAAGACAGTCAGAGAATTGCGGAGAGTACTGGAGAAGGGCAAAGACGGTCGGACAAGCGCAAAGTCGGGCAGAGAATTGCAAAGTCGGGCAGAGGAGGGCAAAGTCGGGCAGAGAAGGCAAAAGTCGGGCAGAGAAGGCAAAAGTCGGGCGGAGAAAGGCAAAGACGGGCGGAGGAGGGCAGAGACGGGCGGAGGAGGGCAGAGACGGGCGGAGGAGGGCAGAGACGGGCGGAGGAGGGCAGAGACGGGCGGAGGAGGGCAGAGACGGGCGGAAAAACGCAAAGAGGGTTGGGCAATTGCAAAGAGGGTTGGGCAGTTGCAAAGAGGGTCGGGCAATTGCAAAGAGGGTCGGGCAAGGGTAAAGATGGACGGAGAATGGCAAAGACAGGTGGAGAAAGGCAAAGACGGGTGGACAATAGCAAAGACGGGCAGACAAGGGAAAAGACGCGGGGTGAAGATCAAGGACCGGTGGACACTGACAGAGAGGGGTGGACATGAGCAAATACAGGCGCATAATGGAAATGACGGGCGGAGAATGGCAAAGACGGGCAGGGAAGGGCAAAGACGGGCGGAGAGGGCAAAGACGGGCGGAGAATTGCGGAGAGTACCGGAGAAGGGGAAAGTCAGGCGGAGAATAACGGAGAATACCGAAGAATGGCCCAGAAAGATGGAGAAGGGCAAATATGGACGGAGAAGGCAAATACAGGCAGACGAGAGCAAAGATGGGCGAAGAAGAGCAAAGACGGGCGGAGAAGCGCAAAGACGAACGGAGAAGTACAAAGACGAATGGAGAAGCGCAAAGACGGGCGGACAAGGGCAAAGACGGGCGGAGGAGGTCAAAGACGGGTGGAGAAGGGCAGAGACGGTCGGAGGAGGGCAGAGACGGTCGGAGGAGGGCAGAGACGGGCGGAGGAGGGCAGAGACGGGCGGAGGAGGGCAGAGACGGGCAGAGGAGGGCAGAGACGGGCAGAGGAGGGCAGAGACGGGCAGAGGAGGGCAGAGACGGGCGGAGAATCGCAAGGACGGGCGGAGAATTGCAAGGACGGGCGGAGAATTGCAAGGACGGGCGGAGAATTGCAAAGACGGGCGGAGAAGGGCAAAGACGGGCGGAGAAGGGCAAAGACGGGAAGAGAAGGACAAAAAGGGGCGGAGAAGGACAAAGAGGGGGGGAGAAGCGCAAGGACGGGCAGAGAAGGGCAAAGACGGGCGGAGAAGGGCAAAGACGAGCGGAGAAGGGCAAAGACGGGCGGAGAAGGGCAAAGACGGGCGGAGAAGGGCAAAGACGGGCGGAGAAGGGCAAAGACGGGCGGAGAAGGGCAAAGACGGGCGGAGAAGGGCAAAGACGGGCGGAGAAGGGCAAAGACGGGCGGAGAAGGCCAAAGATGGATTCACAATTGCAAAGACGGGCAAACAACGGCAAAAAAGGACTGACAAGTGCAAAGACGGGCGGACAAGGGCAAAGAAGGGCGGACACGGGCAAAGACAGGCGGACAAGTGCAAAGAGGGGCGGACAAGTGCAAAGACAGGCAGAGAAGTGCAATGATGGACAGACAAGGGCAAAGAAGGTCGGAGAATTGTGAAGAGTACCAGAGAAGGGCAATGTCAGGCGGAGAAGTGCAAAGAAGTGCGGAGAGTGGTAAAGAAGTGCGGAGAGTGGTAAAGAAGAGCGGAGAGTGGCAAAGACGGGCTGAGAAGGGCAAAGACGGGTGGAGTAGCACAAAGACGGGCGGGGAAGCGCAAAGACGGGCGGAGAAGTGCAAAGACGGGCGGAGAAGTGCAAAGACGGGTGGACAAGGGCAAAGACGGGCGGACAAGGGCAAAGACGGGCGGACAAGGGCAAAGACGGGCGGACAAGGGCAAAGACGGGCGGACAAGGGCAAAGACGGGCGGGGAAGGGCAAATCCGGGCGGAGAATCGCAAGCACGGGCGGAGAAGGGCAAAGAAGGGCAGAGAAGTTCAAAGACAGGTGGAGAAGGGCAAAGACGGGCAGAAAAAGGGCAAAGACGGGCAGAAAAGGGCAAAGACGGGTGGAGAAGGACGAAGAGGGGCGGAGAAGGGCAAACACGGGTGGAGAAGAGGAAAGACAGGCGGAGAAGGCCAAAGATGGCTTTACAATTGCAAAGATGGGCAGACAACGGCAAAAAAGGGCGGAGAAGTGCAAAGACGGGCGGACAAGGGCAAAGACGGGCGGACAAGGGCAAAGACGGGCGGACAAGGGCAAAGACGGGCGGACAAGGGCAAAGACGGGCGGACAAGGGCAAAGACGGGCGGACAAGGGCAAAGATGGGCGGACAAGGGCAAAGACGGGCGGACAAGGGCAAAGACGGGCGGACAAGGGCAAAGACGGGCGGACAAGGGCAAAGACGGGCTGAGAAGGGCAAAGACGGGCGGAGAAGGGAAAGACGGGAGGAGAAGTTCAAAGACGGGCAGAAAAGGGCAAAGACGGGCAGAAAAAGGCAAAGACGGGTGGAGAAGGTCAAAGAGGGGCGGAGAAGCGCCAGGACAGGCGGAGAATTTCAAAGACGGGCGGAGAAGGACAAAGAGGGATGGAGAAGGGCAAAGACGGGTGGAGAAGGGCAAAGATGGCTTCACAATTGCAAAGACGGGCAGACAATGGCAAAAAAGGACGGACAAGAGCAAAGACGGGTGGACAATGGCAAAGAAGGGCATACAAGGGCAAAGACGGGCAGACACGTGCAAAGAAGGTCGGAGAATTGCGGAGAGTACCGGAGAAGGGCAAAGTCAGGTGGAGAAGTGCAAAGAAGTGCGGAGAGTGGTAAAGAAGCGCGGAGAGTGGCAAAGACGGGCTGAGAAGGGCAAAGACGGGCGGAGTAGCGCAAAGACGGGCGGAGAAGGGCAAAGACGGGCGGAGAAGGGCAAAGACGGGCGGAGAAGTGCGAAAAGGGGCGGACAAGGGCAGAGAGGGGCGGACAAGGGAAAAGAGGGGCGGACAAGGGAAAAGAGGGGCGGACAAGGCAAAGACGGGCAGGGAAGGGCAAAGACGGCAGGGGAAGGAAGGGCAAAGACGGCCGGGGAAGGGCAAAGACGGCAGGGGAAAGGAAAAGATGGCTGGGGAAGGGCAAAGAAGGGCGGACAAACGCAAAGTCGAGCAGAGAAGGGCAAAGTCGGCCGGAGAAGGGCAAAGAAGGGCGGAGAAGGGCAAAGAAGGGCGGAGGAGGTCAGAGACGGGCGGAGGAGGTCAGAGATGGGCGGAGGAGGTCAGAGACGGGCGGAGGAGGTCAGAGACGGGCGGAGGAGGTCAGAGACGGGCGGAGGAGGTCAGAGACGGGCGGAGAAAGGCAAAGACAGGTGGAGAAAGGCAAATACGTGCGGAGAAGGGTTAAGACGGGTAGAGAAGGGCAAAGACGGGTAGAGAAGGGCAAAGACTGGTAGAGAAGGGCAAAGACGGGCAGAGAAGGGCAAAGACGGGCAGAGAAGGGCAAAGAAGGTTTGATAAGTGCAAAGACGGGTGAAGAAGGGAAAGACAGTCGGAAAAGGTCAAAAACAGGCGGACAAGATAAAAGACGGGGTGAGAAGGGCAAAGACTGACAGAGAAGCGCAAAGAAGGGCGGACAAGAACAAAGATGGGGGAGATCGGCAAAGACTGATAGAGAAGGGCAAAGACTGACAGGGCAAAGACAGGCGGACAAGTGCAAAGAGGTTTAGACAAGGGCAGTCTAAGAAGTCCGGAGAATACCAGAGAAGTGCAAAGACGGGTGGAGAAGTGCATAGATGGGCGGAGAAGGGCAAAGACAGATTGAGAAGGACAAAGACAGGCAGAGAATTGTGGAGAGTACCGGACAAGGGCAAAGTCGGGCGCAGAAGGGCAAAGACGAGCAGAGAAAGACAAAGAAGTGCGGAGAGTTACAAGGAATTGCGGAGAGTTGCAAAGACGGGTGGAGAAGGGCAAAGACGGGTGGAGAAGGGAAAAGACGGGTTGAAAAGTGCAAAGACGGGTTGAAAAGTGCAAAGACGGGTTGAAAAGTGCAAAGACGGGTTGAAAAGTGCAAAGACGGGCAGAGAAGGTCAAAGATGGGCAGAGAAGGTCAAAGACGGGCAGAGAAGTTCAAAGACGGGCAGAGAAGGTAAAGACGGTCGGAGAATTGCGGAGAGTACCGGAGAAGTGCAAAGACGGGCGGAGAAGCGCAAAGATTGGCGGAGAAAAGCATAGACGGGCGGAGGAGGGCAAAGACGGGCGGAGGAGGGCAAAGACGGGCGGAGGAGGGCAAAGACGGGCGGAGGAGGGCAAAGACGGGTGGAGGAGGGCAAAGACGGGCCGAGAAGGGCAAAGCCGGGCGGAGAAGGGCAAAGACGGGTAGAGAAGGGAAAAGACGGGTTGAAAAGTGCAAAGACGGGCAGAGGAGGTCAAAGACGGGCAGAGGAGGTCAAAGACGGGCAGAGAAGGGCAAAGCCGGGCGGAGAAGGGCAAAGCCGGGCGGAGAAGGGCAAAGCCGGGCGGAGAAGGGCAAAGCCGGGCGGAGAAGGGCAAAGACGGGTTGAAAAGTGCAAAGACGGGCAGAGGAGGTCAAAGATGGGCAGAGAAGGTAAAGACGGTCGGAGAATTGCGGAGAGTACCGGAGAAGTGCAAAGACGGGCGGAGAAGGGCAAAGCCGGGCGGAGAAGGGCAAAGACGGGTAGAGAAGGGAAAAGACGGGTTGAAAAGTGCAAAGACGGGCAGAGGAGGTCAAAGACGGGCAGAGGAGGTCAAAGACGGGCAGAGGAGGTCAAAGACGGTCGGAGAATTGCGGAGAGTACCGGAGAAGTGCAAAGACGGGCGGAGAAGGGCAAAGATTGGCGGAGAAGGGCATAGACATGCGGAGAAGGACAAAGAGGGGCGGAGAAGGACAAAGAGGGTCGGAGAAGGACAAAGAGGGGCGGAGAAGGACAAAGAGGGGCGGAGAAGCGCAAGGACAGGCAGAGAAGGGCAAAGACGGGCGGAGAAGGGCAAAGACGGGCGGAGAAGGGCAAAGACGGGCGGAGAAGAGCAAAGACGGTGGGATAAGGGCAAAGAAGGGGGGAGAAGTGCAAAGATGGTGGGAGAAGGGCAAAGACTGGCGGAGAAGTGCAAAGACAGGTGGAGAAGTGCAAAGACAGGCGGAGAAGCACGGAGAATACTGAAGAAGGGAGCAGACAGACGGAGAAGTGCAAACATGGGCGGAGGAGGCAAAAACGGGCAGACGAGGGCAAAGACGGGCAGATGAGGGAAAGATGGGTGGACGAGGGCAAAGATGGGCGGATGAGGGCAAAGACGGGTGGACGAGGGCAAAGATGGGCGGATGAGGGCAAAGACGTGTGAAGATGTGTGGAGAATTACGGAGAAGAGCAAAGACGGGCGGAGAAGGTCAAAGTCGGGCAGAGAAGAGCAAAGACGGGTGGAGGAATTTAGAGAGAACCGGAGAAGGGCAAAGAAGTGCGGAGAGTGGCAAAGAAGTGCGGAGAGTGGCAAACACGGGAGGACAAGGGCAAACACGGGAGGACAAGGGCAAAGGCGGGCGGAGAAGGGCAATTACTGGCGGAGAAGGGCAAAGACGGGCGGAGAAGGGCAAAGACGGGCGGAGAAGGGCAAAGACGGGCGGAGAAGGGCAAAGACGGGCGGAGAGGGGCAAAGACGGGCGGAGAAGGGCAAAGACGGGCGGAGAAGGGCAAAGACCGGCGGAGAAGGGCAAAGACGGGCGGAGAAGGGCAAAGACGGGCGGAGAAGGGCAAAGACGGGCGGAGAAGGGCAAAGACGGGCGGAGAAGGGAAAAGACAGGCAGAGAAGGGCAAAGACGGGCAGAGAAGGGCAAAGACGGGCGGAGAAGGGCAAAGATGGGCGGACAACGGCAAAGACGGGCGGACAAGGGCAAAGACGGGCGGACAAGGGCAAAGACGGGCGGACAAGGGCAAAGACGGGCGGACAAGGGCAAAGACGGGTGGAGAAGGGCAAAGACGGGCGGAGAAACACAGAGACGGGCAGAGAAACGAAGAGACGGGCGGAGAAACGCAGAGACGGGCAGAGAAAGGCAAAGACGGGCAGACAAGAGCAAAGACGGCAGACAAGGATAAAGACGGGCAGACAAGTGCAAAGACGGGCGGACGAGCCAAAGATGGGCGGACGAGGGCAAAGATGGGCGGACGAGGGCAAAGATGGGTCGGACGAGGGCAAAGATGGGCGGACGAGGGCAAAGATGGCTGGACGAGGGCAAAGACGGGCGGACGAGTATAAAGACGGGTGGAGAAGGGCAAACAAGTGCGGAGAATGCAAAGACGAGAAAAGAAGTGCAAAGAAGTGCGAAGAAGAGCAAAGACGGTCGGAGAAGGGCAAAGACGGGCGGACAAGGGCAAAGACGGGCGGACAAGAACATTGACCGGGGGAGAAGGGCAAAGACGGACACAGAAGGTCAAAGACGGGCGGACAAGTGCAAAGAGGTTTAGACAAGGGCAAAGACAGACTGAGAAGTTTGGAGAATATCGGAGAAGTGCAAAGAAGAGCAGAGAAGTGCAAAGACGGGCGGAGAAGTTCAAAGACGGGCGGAGAAGTGCAAAGACGGGCGGAGAAGTGCAAAGACGGGCAGAGAAGTGCAAAGACGGGCGGAGAAGTGCAAAGACGGGCGGAGAAGTGCAAAGACGGGCGGAGAAGTGCAAAGACGGGCGGAGAAGTGCAAAGACGGGCAGAGAAGTGCAAAGACGGGCGGAGAAGTGCAAAGACGGGCGGAGAAGTGCAAAGACGGGCGTAGAAGGGCAGAGAATTGTGGAGAGTACCGGAGAAGTGCAAAGTCGGGTAGAGAAGGGAAAGACGGGCGGACGAGGGCAAAGACGGCCAGACGAGGGCAAAGACGGCCAGACGAGGGCAAAGACGGGTGGAGAAGTGCTGAGAATAACGGAGAAGAGCAAATACGGGTGGAGAAGGATAGAGAATACCGAAGAAAGGCACAGAAAGACGGAGAAGGGCAAACATGGGCAGAGAAGGCAAATACTGGTGGACGAGGGAAAAGACGGGATTGAGGAGGGCAAAGACAGAATTGAGGAGGGCAAAGACGTGCGGAGGAGGACAAAGACGGGCGATGGAGTGGTAGGACGGTTGGAGATGTGTGGAGAATTACAGAGAAGGGCAAAAACGGGTAGAGAAGGGCAAAGGAGGGCAGAGAAGAGCAAAGATGGGCGGAGGAATGCAGAGAGAACCGGAGAAGGGCAAAGAAGTGCATAGAGTGGCAAAGAAGTGTGGAGAGTGGCAAAGAAGTGCGGAGAAGAGCAAGGACGGGCCGAGAAGTGCAAAGATGGGCAGACAAGGGCAAAGACGGGCGGATATTTAAAAGACGGGCGGACAAGGGCAAAGATGGATGGAAAAGGGCAAAGAGGGGCGGAGAAAGGCAAAGACGATTGGAGAAGGGCAAAGACGATCAGAGAAGGCATAGACAGATGGAGAATAGCAAAGACCAGCGGAGAAGGGAGGTGAATATCGGAGGAGTGCAAAGACAGATGGAGAAGGGCAAAGAAGGGCGAACAATGGCAAAGATATTTGGAGAAGTGCAAAGACGACCGGACGGGGCAAAGACGGGCGGAAAAGGGCAAAGACAGGCGGACAAGGGAAAAAGTGAGCAGACAAGGTCAAAGACGGGCAGACAAGGACAAAGATGTGTGGAGAAGGCCAAAGACGGGCGGAGAAGAACAAAGAAGGGCGGACAAAGGTAAAGACGGGCGGACAAGGGCAAAGAATGGTGGAGAAGGGCAAAGACTGGCGGAGAATGGCAAAGACGGTCAGAGATGGGCGGAGAATATCGGAAAAGTACAAATAAGGGCAAAGACGGGCGGAGAAGTTCAAACAAGGGCGGAGAAGGGCAAAGACGGGCGGACAAGGGCAAAGACGGGTGGACAAGGGCAAAGACGGGCGGACAAGGGCAAAGACGGGCGGACAAGGGCAAAGACGGGCTGAGAAGGGCAAAGACGGGCGGAGAAGGGAAAGACGGGAGGAGAAGTTCAAAGACGGGCAGAAAAGGGCAAAGACGGGCAGAAAAAGGCAAAGACGGGTGGAGAAGGTCAAAGAGGGGCGGAGAAGCGCCAGGACAGGCGGAGAATTTCAAAGACGGGCGGAGAAGGACAAAGAGGGATGGAGAAGGGCAAAGACGGGTGGAGAAGGGCAAAGATGGCTTCACAATTGCAAAGACGGGCAGACAATGGCAAAAAAGGACGGACAAGAGCAAAGACGGGTGGACAATGGCAAAGAAGGGCATACAAGGGCAAAGACGGGCAGACACGTGCAAAGAAGGTCGGAGAATTGCGGAGAGTACCGGAGAAGGGCAAAGTCAGGTGGAGAAGTGCAAAGAAGTGCGGAGAGTGGTAAAGAAGCGCGGAGAGTGGCAAAGACGGGCTGAGAAGGGCAAAGACGGGTGGAGTAGCGCAAAGACGGGCGGAGAAGGGCAAAGACGGGCGGAGAAGGGCAAAGACGGGCGGAGAAGTGCGAAAAGGGGCGGACAAGGGCAGAGAGGGGCGGACAAGGGAAAAGAGGGGCGGGGAAGGCAAAGACGGGCAGGGAAGGGCAAAGACGGCAGGGGAAGGAAGGGCAAAGACGGCCGGGGAAGGGCAAAGACGGCAAGGGAAAGGAAAAGATGGCTGGGGAAGGGCAAAGAAGGGCGGACAAACGCAAAGTCGAGCGGAGAAGGGCAAAGTCGGCCGGAGAAGGGCAAAGAAGGGCGGAGAAGGGCAAAGAAGGGCGGAGGAGGTCAGAGACGGGCGGAGGAGGTCAGAGACGGGCGGAGGAGGTCAGAGACGGGCGGAGAAGGGCAAAGACGGGCGGAGAAGGGCAAAGATGGGCGGAGAAGTGCGAAAAGGGGCGGACAAGGGCAGAGAGGGGCGGGGAAGGGCAAAGAGGGGCGGGGAAGGGCAAAGAGGGGCGGACAAGGCAAAGACGGGCAGGGAAGGGCAAAGACGGCAGGGGAAGGAAGGGCAAAGACGGCCGGGGAAGGGCAAAGACGGCAGGGGAAAGGAAAAGATGGCTGGGGAAGGGCAAAGAAGGGCGGACAAACGCAAAGTCGAGCGGAGAAGGGCAAAGTCGGCCGGAGAAGGGCAAAGAAGGGCGGAGGAGGTCAGAGACGGGCGGAGGAGGTCAGAGACGGGCGGAGGAGGTCAGAGACGGGCGGAGAAATGCAAAGACAGGTGGAGAAAGGCAAATACGTGCGGAGAAGTGTTAAGACGGGTAGAGAAGGGCAAAGACGGGTAGAGAAGGGCAAAGACGGGCAGAGAAGGGCAAAGACGGGCAGAGAAGGGCAAAGACGGGCAGAGAAGGGCAAAGACGGGTGAAGAAAGGAAAGACAGTCGGAAAAGGTCAAAAACAGGCGGACAAGATAAAAGACGGGGTGAGAAGGGCAAAGACTGACAGAGAAGCGCAAAGAAGGGCGGACAAGAACAAAGATGGGGGAGATCGGCAAAGACTGATAGAGAAGGGCAAAGACTGACAGGGCAAAGACAGGCGGACAAGTGCAAAGAGGTTTAGACAAGGGCAGTCTAAGAAGTCCGGAGAATACCAGAGAAGTACAAAGACGGGTGGAGAAGTGCATAGATGGGCGGAGAAGGGCAAAGACAGATTGAGAAGGACAAAGACAGGCAGAGAATTGTGGAGAGTACCGGAGAAGGGCAAAGTCGGGCGCAGAAGGGCAAAGATGAGCAGAGAAAGGCAAAGAAGTGCGGAGAGTTACAAGGAATTGCGGAGAGTTGCAAAGACGGGTGGAGAAGGGCAAAGACGGGTGGAGAAGGGAAAAGACGGGTTGAAAAGTGCAAAGACGGGTTGAAAAGTGCAAAGACGGGCAGAGAAGGTCAAAGATGGGCAGAGAAGGTCAAAGACGGGCAGAGAAGGTCAAAGACGGGCAGAGAAGGTAAAGACGGTCGGAGAATTGCGGAGAGTACCGGAGAAGTGCAAAGACGGGCGGAGAAGGGCAAAGATTGGCGGAGAAAAGCATAGACGGGCGGAGGAGGGCAAAGACGGGTGGAGGAGGGCAAAGACGGGCGGAGGAGGGCAAAGACGGGTGGAGGAGGGCAAAGACGGGCCGAGAAGGGCAAAGCCGGGCGGAGAAGGGCAAAGACGGGTAGAGAAGGGAAAAGACGGGTTGAAAAGTGCAAAGACGGGCAGAGGAGGTCAAAGACGGGCAGAGGAGGTCAAAGACGGGCAGAGAAGGTAAAGACGGTCGGAGAATTGCGGAGAGTACCGGAGAAGTGCAAAGACGGGCGGAGAAGGGCAAAGATTGGCAGAGAAGGGCATAGACATGCGGAGAAGGACAAAGACGGGCAGAGGAGGGCAAAGACGGGCGGAGAAGGGCAAAGACGGGAAGAGAAGGGCAAAGAGGGGCGGAGAAGGACAAAGAGGGGCGGAGAAGGACAAAGAGGGGCGGAGAAGGACAAAGAGGGGCGGAGAAGGACAAAGAGGGGCGGAGAAGGACAAAGAGGGGCGGAGAAGGACAAAGAGGGGCGGAGAAGGACAAAGAGGGGCGGAGAAGCGCAAGGACAGGCAGAGAAGGGCAAAGACGGGCGGAGAAGGGCAAAGACGGGCGGAGAAGGGCAAAGACGGGCGGAGAAGGGCAAAGACGGGCGGAGAAGGGCAAAGACGGGCGGAGAAGAGCAAAGACGGTGGGATAAGGGCAAAGAAGGGGGGAGAAGTGCAAAGATGGTGGGAGAAGGGCAAAGACTGGTGGAGAAGTGCAAAGACAGGTGGAGAAGTGCAAAGACAGGCGGAGAAGCACGGAGAATACTGAAGAAGGGAGCAGACAGACGGAGAAGTGCAAACATGGGCGGAGGAGGCAAAAACGGGCAGACGAGGGCAAAGACGGGCAGATGAGGGAAAGATGGGTGGACGAGGACAAAGATGGGCGGAAGAGGGCAAAGACGGGTGGACGAGGGCAAAGATGGGCGGATGAGGGCAAAGACGTGTGAAGATGTGTGGAGAATTACGGAGAAGAGCAAAGACGGGCGGAGAAGGTCAAAGTCGGGCAGAGAAGAGCAAAGACGGGTGGAGGAATTTAGAGAGAATCGGAGAAGGGCAAAGAAGTGCGGAGAGTGGCAAAGTGCGGAGAGTGGCAAACACGGGAGGACAAGGGCAAAGGCGGGCGGAGAAGGGCAATTACTGGCGGAGAAGGGCAAAGACGGGCGGAGAAGGGCAAAGACGGGCGGAGAAGGGCAAAGACGGGCGGAGAGGGGCAAAGACGGGCGGAGAGGGGCAAAGACGGGCGGAGAAGGGCAAAGACGGGCGGAGAAGGGCAAAGACGGGCGGAGAAGGGCAAAGACGGGCGGAGAAGGGCAAAGACGGGCGGAGAAGGGCAAAGACGGGCAGAGAAGGGCAAAGAGGGGCAGGCAAAGGCAATGAGAGGCGGACAAGGCCAAAAAAATGCGGAGATGGGCTCTGAATATTGGAGAAATGCAAAGAAAGGCAAAGACGGGCGGAGAAGGGCAAAGACGGGCGGACAAGGGCAAAGACGGGCAGACAAGGGCAAAGACGGGCAGACAAGGGCAAAGACGGGCAGACAAGGGCAAAGACGGGCAGACAAGGGCAAAGACGGGCAGACAAGGGCAAAGACGGGCAGACAAGGGCAAAGACGGTTGGACAAGTGCAATGACGGGCGGAAAAGGGCAAAGACGGGCGGACAAGAGCAAAGACGGGTGGACAAGAGCAAAGACGGGCGAAGAATAGCAAAGACGGGCGAAGAAGGGCAAAGATGGTCTCACAAGTTGAAAGACGAGGGGAGAAGGGCAAAGAGGGTTGAAGAAGTGCTGAGAATAACCGAGAAGGGCAAAGACAGGTGGAGAAAGACGGAGAACACCGAAGAAGGGCACAGAGAGATGGAGAAGGGCAAATATGGGAGGAGAAGGCAAATACGGGTGGAAGAGGGCAAAGACGGGTGGAGGTGGGCAAAGAGGGGCGGATGAGGGCAAAGACGGGCGGAAGAGGACAAAGACGGGCGGACGAGGGTAAAGAAAGGCGGAGGAGGGCAAAGAAGTGTGAAGATGTGTGGAGAATTATGGAGAAGGGGAAAGATGGGCGGAGAAAGTCAAAGTCGGGCAGAGAAGAGCAAAGACAGGCGGAGGAATTCAGAGAGAACCGGAGAAGGGCAAAGAAGTGTGGAGAGTGGCAAAGAAGTGTGGAGAGTGGCAAAGAAGTGCGGAGAGTGGCAAAGAAGTGCGGAGAGTGACAAAGACGGGCGGAGCAGGGCAATGACGGGCGGAGCAGGGCAATGACGGGCGGAGAGGGGCAAAGAAGTGCGGAGAAGGGCAAAGAAGTGCGGAGAAGGGCAAAGAAGTGCGGAGAAGGGCAAAGACTGGCGGACAAGGGCAACGACGGACGGACAAGGGCAAAAATGGGCGGACAAGGGCAAAAATGGGCAGACAAGGGCAAAGACGGGCAGACAAGGGCAAAGACGGGCAGACAAGGGCAAAGACGGGCAGACAAGGGCAAAGACGGGCAGACAAGGGCAAAGACGGGCGGACAAGGGCAAAGACGGGCGGAGAAGGGCAAAGACGGGCAGACAAGGGGAAAGACGGTTGGACAAGTGCAATGACGGGCGGAAAAGGGCAAAGATGGGCGGACAAGAGCAAAGACGGGCAGACAAGGGCACAAACGGGTGGAGAAGGGCACAGACGGGCGAAGAATAGCAAAGACGGGCGAAGAAGGGCAAAGATGGTCTCACAAGTTAAAAGACGAGGGGAGAAGGGCAAAGAGGGTTGAAGAAGTGCTGAGAATAACCGAGAAGGGCAAAGACAGGTGGAGAAAGACGGAGAACACCGAAGAAGGGCACAGAGAGATGGAGAAGGGCAAATATGGGAGGAGAAGGCAAATACGGGTGGAAGAGGGCAAAGACGGGTGGAGGTGGGCAAAGAGGGGCGGATGAGGGCAAAGACGGGCGGAAGAGGACAAAGACGGGCGGACGAGGGTAAAGAAAGGCGGAGGAGGGCAAAGAAGTGTGAAGATGTGTGGAGAATTATGGAGAAGGGGAAAGATGGGCGGAGAAAGTCAAAGTCGGGCAGAGAAGAGCAAAGACAGGCGGAGGAATTCAGAGAGAACCGGAGAAGGGCAAAGAAGTGCGGAGAGTGGCAAAGAAGTGCGGAGAGTGGCAAAGAAGTGCGGAGAGTGGCAAAGAAGTGCGGAGAGTGGCAAAGACGGGCGGAGCAGGGCAATGACGGGCGGAGAGGGGCAAAGAAGTGCGGAGAAGGGCAAAGAAGTGCGGAGAAGGGCAAAGAAGTGCGGAGAAGGGCAAAGAAATGCGGAGAAGGGCAAAGACGGGCGGAGAAGGGCAAAGACGGGCGGAGAAGGGCAAAAATGGGCAGACAAGGGCAAAGACGGGCGGAGAAGGGCAAAGACGGGCGGAGAAGGGCAAAGACGGGTGGAGAAGGGCAAAGACGGGCGGAGAAGGGCAAAGACGGGCGGAGAAGGGCAAAGACGGGCGGAGAAGTGCCAAGAATAATGGAGAAGGGCAAAGACGGGCGGAGAAGGGCAAAGACGGGCAGAGAAGGGCAAAGACGGGCAGAGAAGTGCTGAGGATAATGGAGAAGGGCAAAGACAGGTGGAGAAGGATGGAGAATACCGAAGAAGGGAGCAGACAGACGAAGAAGTGCAAACATTGGTGGAGGAGGTAAAAACGGGCGGACGAGGGCAAAGACGGGCAGAGGAGGACAAAGACGGGAGGACGATGGAAAAGAAGGGCGGAGGAGGGCAAAGACGGGCAGAGGAAGGCAAAGACGGGCGGACAAGGGCAAAGACGTGCGGAGAAGGGTAAAGATGGGCGGACGAGGGCAAAGACAGGCGGAGATGTGTGGAGAATTATGGAGAAGTGCAAAGGTGGGCGGAGAAGGGCAAAGTCAGGCAGAGAAGAGCAAATACGGGCGGAGGAAGGCAGAGAGAACTGGAGAGGGGCAAAGAAGTGGGGAGAGTGGCAAAGACGGGTGGAGAAGCGCAAAGACGGGCGGACAAGGGCAAAGAAGCGCGGAGAGTGGCAAAGACGGGCGGGGAAGGGCAAAGAGGGGCGGAGAGTAACAAAGACGGGCGGAGAAGGGCAAAGAGGGGCGGAGTAGCGCAAAGACGGGTGGAGAAGGGCAAAGATGGTTGTTGAAGTGAGAAGACAGTCAGAGAGTTGCGGAGAGTACTGGAGAAAGGCAAAGACGGTCGGACAAGCGCAAAGTCGGGCAGAGAATTGCAAAGTCGGGCAGAGGAGGGCAAAGTCGGGCAGAGAAGGCAAAAGTCGGGCGGAGAAAGGCAAAGACGGGCGGAGGAGGGAAGAGACGGGCGGAGGAGGGCAGAGACGGGCGGAGGAGGGCAGAGACGGGCGGAGGAGGGCAGAGACGGGCGGAGGAGGGCAGAGACGGGCGGAAAAACGCAAAGAGGGTTGGGCAATTGCAAAGAGGGTTGGGCAGTTGCAAAGAGGGTCGGGCAATTGCAAAGAGGGTCGGGCAAGGGTAAAGATGGACGGAGAATGGCAAAGACAGGTGGAGAAAGGCAAAGACGGGTGGACAATAGCAAAGACGGGCAGACAAGGGAAAAGACGCGGGGTGAAGATCAAGGACCGGTGGACACTGACAGAGAGGGGTGGACATGAGCAAATACAGGCGCATAATGGAAATGACGGGCGGAGAATGGCAAAGACGGGCAGGGAAGGGCAAAGACGGGCGGAGAGGGCAAAGACGGGCGGAGAATTGCGGAGAGTACCGGAGAAGGGGAAAGTCGGGCGGAGAATAACGGAGAATACCGAAGAATGGCCCAGAAAGATGGAGAAGGGCAAATATGGACGGAGAAGGCAAATACAGGCAGACGAGAGCAAAGATGGGCGAAGAAGCGCAAAGACGGGCGGAGAAGCGCAAAGACGGGCGGAGAAGTACAAAGACGAATGGAGAAGCGCAAAGACGGGCGGACAAGGGCAAAGACGGGCGGAGGAGGTCAAAGACGGGTGGAGAAGGGCAGAGACGGTCGGAGGAGGGCAGAGACGGGCGGAAGAGGGCAGAGACGGGCGGAGGAGGGCAGAGACGGGCGGAGGAGGGCAGAGACGGGCGGAGGAGGGCAGAGACGGGCAGAGGAGGGCAGAGACGGGCAGAGAATCGCAAGGACGGGCGGAGAATCGCAAGGACGGGCGGAGAATCGCAAGGACGGGCGGAGAAGGGCAAAGACGGGCGGAGAAGGGCAAAGACGGGCGGAGAAGGGCAAAGACGGGCGGAGAATCGCAAGGACGGGCGGAGAATCGCAAGGACGGGCGGAGAATCGCAAGGACGGGCGGAGAATCGCAAGGACGGGCGGAGAATCGCAAGGACGGGCGGAGAATCGCAAGGACGGGCGGAGAATCGCAAGGACGGGCGGAGAATCGCAAGGACGGGCGGAGAAGGGCAAAGACGGGCGGAGAATGGCAAAGACGGGCGGAGAATGGCAAAGACGGGCGGAGAAGGGCAAAGACGGGCGGAGAAGGGCAAAGACGGGCGGAGAAGGGCAAAGACGGGCGGAGAAGGGCAAAGACGGGCGGAGAAGGCCAAAGATGGCTTCACAATTGCAAAGACGGGCAGACAACGGCAAAAAAGGACTGACAAGTGCAAAGACGGGCGGACAAGTGCAAAGAAGGGCGGACACGGGCAAAGACAGGCGGACAAGTGCAAAGAGGGGCGGACAAGTGCAAAGACAGGCAGAGAAGTGCAATGATGGACAGACAAGGGCAAAGAAGGTCGGAGAATTGTGAAGAGTACCAGAGAAGGGCAATGTCAGGCGGAGAAGTGCAAAGAAGTGCGGAGAGTGGTAAAGAAGTGCGGAGAGTGGTAAAGAAGTGCGGAGAGTGGTAAAGAAGAGCGGAGAGTGGCAAAGACGGGCTGAGAAGGGCAAAGACGGGTGGAGTAGCACAAAGACGGGCGGGGAAGTGCAAAGACGGGCGGACAAGGGCAAGACGGGCGGACAAGGGCAAAGACGGGCGGACAAGGGCAAAGGCGGGCGGACAAGGGCAAAGACGGGCAGACAAGGGCAAAGACGGGCGGAGAAGGGCAAAGACGGGCGGAGAAGGGCAAAGACGGGCGGAGAAGTGCGAAAAGGGGCGGACAAGTGCAGAGAGGGGCGGACAAGGGAAAAGAGGGGCGGGGATGGGCAAAGAGGGGCGGACAAGGCAAAGACGGGCAGGGAAGGGCAAAGACGGCAGGGGAAGGAAGGGCAAAGACAGGCGGACAAGGGCAAAGACGGGCGGACAAGGGCAAAGACGGGCGGAGATGGGCAAAGACGGGCGGGGAAGGGCAAAGACGGGCGGAGAATCGCAAGCACGGGCGGAGAAGGGCAAAGAAGGGCAGAGAAGTTCAAAGACGGGTGGAGAAATGCAAAGACGGGCAGAAAAAGGCAAAGACGGGTGGAGAAGGACGAAGAGGGGCGGAGAAGGGCAAACACGGGCGGAGAAGAGGAAAGACAGGCGGAGAAGGCCAAAGATGGCTTTACAATTGCAAAGATGGGCAGACAACGGCAAAAAAGGGCGGAGAAGTGCAAAGACGGGCGGACAAGGGCAAAGACGGGCGGACAAGGGCAAAGACGGGCGGACAAGGGCAAAGACGGGCGGACAAGGGCAAAGACGGGCGGAGAAGGGCAAAGACGGGCGGAGAAGGGAAAGACGGGAGGAGAAGTTCAAAGACGGGCAGAAAAGGGCAAAGACGGGCAGAAAAAGGCAAAGACGGGTGGAGAAGGTCAAAGAGGGGCGGAGAAGCGCCAGGACAGGCGGAGAATTTCAAAGACGGGCGGAGAAGGACAAAGAGGGATGGAGAAGGGCAAAGACGGGTGGAGAAGGGCAAAGATGGCTTCACAATTGCAAAGACGGGCAGACAATGGCAAAAAAGGACGGACAAGAGCAAAGACGGGTGGACAATGGCAAAGAAGGGCATACAAGGGCAAAGACGGGCAGACACGTGCAAAGAAGGTCGGAGAATTGCGGAGAGTACCGGAGAAGGGCAAAGTCAGGTGGAGAAGTGCAAAGAAGTGCGGAGAGTGGTAAAGAAGCGCGGAGAGTGGCAAAGACGGGCTGAGAAGGGCAAAGACGGGTGGAGTAGCGCAAAGACGGGCGGAGAAGGGCAAAGACGGGCGGAGAAGGGCAAAGACGGGCGGAGAAGTGCGAAAAGGGGCGGACAAGGGCAGAGAGGGGCGGACAAGGGAAAAGAGGGGCGGGGAAGGCAAAGACGGGCAGGGAAGGGCAAAGACGGCAGGGGAAGGAAGGGCAAAGACGGCCGGGGAAGGGCAAAGACGGCAAGGGAAAGGAAAAGATGGCTGGGGAAGGGCAAAGAAGGGCGGACAAACGCAAAGTCGAGCGGAGAAGGGCAAAGTCGGCCGGAGAAGGGCAAAGAAGGGCGGAGAAGGGCAAAGAAGGGCGGAGGAGGTCAGAGACGGGCGGAGGAGGTCAGAGACGGGCGGAGGAGGTCAGAGACGGGCGGAGGAGGTCAGAGACGGGCGGAGAAAGGCAAAGACAGGTGGAGAAAGGCAAATACGTGCGGAGAAGGGTTAAGACGGGTAGAGAAGGGCAAAGACGGGTAGAGAAGGGCAAAGACGGGCAGAGAAGGGCAAAGAAGGTTTGATAAGTGCAAAGACGGGTGAAGAAGGGCAAGGACAGTCGGAAAAGGTCAAAAACAGGCGGACAAGAAAAAAGACGGGGTGAGAAGGGCAAAGACTGACAGAGAAGCGCAAAGAAGGGCGGACAAGAACAAAGATGGGGGAGATCGGCAAAGACTGATAGAGAAGGGCAAAGACTGACAGGGAAGGGCAAAGACAGGCGGACAAGTGCAAAGAGGTTTAGACAAGGGCAGTCTAAGAAGTCCGGAGAATACCAGAGAAGTGCAAAGACGGGTGGAGAAGTGCATAGATGGGCGGAGAAGGGCAAAGACAGATTGAGAAGGACAAAGACAGGCAGAGAATTGTGGAGAGTACTGGAGAAGGGCAAAGTCGGGCGCAGAAGGGCAAAGACGAGCAGAGAAAGGCAAAGAAGTGCGGAGAGTTACAAGGAATTGCGGAGAGTTGCAAAGACGGGTGGAGAAGGGCAAAGACGGGTGGAGAAGGGCAAAGACGGGTGGAGAAGGGAAAAGACGGGTTGAAAAGTGCAAAGACGGGTTGAAAAGTGCAAAGACGGGCAGAGAAGGTCAAAGATGGGCAGAGAAGGTCAAAGACGGGCAGAGAAGGTCAAAGACGGGCAGAGAAGGTCAAAGACGGGCAGAGAAGGTCAAAGACGGGCAGAGAAGGTCAAAGACGGGCAGAGAAGGTCAAAGACGGGCAGAGAAGGTCAAAGACGGGCAGAGAAGGTAAAGACGGTCGGAGAATTGCGGAGAGTACCGGAGAAGTGCAAAGACGGGCGGAGAAGGGCAAAGATTGGCGGAGAAAAGCAGAGACGGGCGGAGGAGGGCAAAGACGGGCGGAGGAGGGCAAAGACGGGCGGAGGAGGGCAAAGACGGGTGGAGGAGGGCAAAGACGGGCCGAGAAGGGCAAAGCCGGGCGGAGAAGGGCAAAGACGGGTAGAGAAGGGAAAAGACGGGTTGAAAAGTGCAAAGACGGGCAGAGGAGGTCAAAGACGGGCAGAGGAGGTCAAAGACGGGCAGAGAAGGTAAAGACGGTCGGAGAATTGCGGAGAGTACCGGAGAAGTGCAAAGACGGGCGGAGAAGGGCAAAGATTGGCGGAGAAGTGCAAAGAGGGGCGGAGGAGGGCAGAGACGGGCGGAAAAACGCAAAGAGGGTTGGGCAATTGCAAAGAGGGTTGGGCAGTTGCAAAGAGGGTCGGGCAATTGCAAAGAGGGTCGGGCAAGGGTAAAGATGGACGGAGAATGGCAAAGACAGGTGGAGAAAGGCAAAGACGGGTGGACAATAGCAAAGACGGGCAGACAAGGGAAAAGACGCGGGGTGAAGATCAAGGACCGGTGGACACTGACAGAGAGGGGTGGACATGAGCAAATACAGGCGCATAATGGAAATGACGGGCGGAGAATGGCAAAGACGGGCAGGGAAGGGCAAAGACGGGCGGAGAGGGCAAAGACGGGCGGAGAATTGCGGAGAGTACCGGAGAAGGGGAAAGTCGGGCGGAGAATAACGGAGAATACCGAAGAATGGCCCAGAAAGATGGAGAAGGGCAAATATGGACGGAGAAGGCAAATACAGGCAGACGAGAGCAAAGATGGGCGAAGAAGTGCAAAGACGGGCGGAGAAGCGCAAAGACGGGCGGAGAAGTACAAAGACGAATGGAGAAGCGCAAAGACGGGCGGACAAGGGCAAAGACGGTCGGAGGAGGGCAGAGACGGGCGGAGGAGGGCAGAGACGGTCGGAGGAGGGCAGAGACGGGCGGAGGAGGGCAGAGACGGGCGGAGGAGGGCAGAGACGGGCGGAGGAGGGCAGAGACGGGCGGAGGAGGGCAGAGACGGGCGGAGGAGGGCAGAGACGGGCGGAGGAGGGCAGAGACGGGCAGAGGAGGGCAGAGACGGGCAGAGGAGGGCAGAGACGGGCAGAGAATCGCAAGGACGGGCGGAGAATCGCAAGGACGGGCGGAGAATCGCAAGGACGGGCGGAGAATCGCAAGGACGGGCGGAGAAGGGCAAAGACGGGCGGAGAAGGGAAAAGACGGGCGGAGAATCGCAAGGACGGGCGGAGAATCGCAAGGACGGGCGGAGAATCGCAAGGACGGGCGGAGAAGGTCAAAGACGGGCGGAGAAGGTCAAAGACGGGCGGAGAAGGGCAAAGACGGGCGGAGAATGGCAAAGACGGGCGGAGAAGGGCAAAGACGGGCGGAGAAGGGCAAAGACGGGCGGAGAAGGGCAAAGACGGGCGGAGAAGGGCAAAGATGGCTTCACAATTGCAAAGACGGGCAGACAACGGCAAAAAAGGACTGACAAGTGCAAAGACGGGCGGACAAGTGCAAAGAAGGGCGGACACGGGCAAAGACAGGCGGACAAGTGCAAAGAGGGGCGGACAAGTGCAAAGACAGGCAGAGAAGTGCAATGATGGACAGACAAGGGCAAAGAAGGTCGGAGAATTGTGAAGAGTACCAGAGAAGGGCAATGTCAGGCGGAGAAGTGCAAAGAAGTGCGGAGAGTGGTAAAGAAGTGCGGAGAGTGGTAAAGAAGAGCGGAGAGTGGCAAAGACGGGCTGAGAAGGGCAAAGACGGGTGGAGTAGCACAAAGACGGGCGGGGAAGTGCAAAGACGGGCGGACAAGGGCAAAGACGGGCGGACAAGGGCAAAGACGGGCGGACAAGTGCAAAGGCGGGCGGACAAGGGCAAAGACGGGCGGACAAGGGCAAAGACGGGCGGAGAAGGGCAAAGACGGGCGGAGAAGTGCGAAAAGGGGCGGACAAGGGCAGAGAGGGGCGGACAAGGGAAAAGAGGGGCGGGGATGGGCAAAGAGGGGCGGACAAGGCAAAGACGGGCAGGGAAGGGCAAAGACGGCAGGGGAAGGAAGGGCAAAGACGGCTGGGGAAGGGCAAAGACAGGCGGACAAGGGCAAAGATGGGCGGACAAGGGCAAAGACGGGCGGAGATGGGCAAAGACGGGCGGGGAAGGGCAAAGACGGGCGGAGAATCGCAAGCACGGGCGGAGAAGGGCAAAGAAGGGCAGAGAAGTTCAAAGACGGGTGGAGAAGGGCAAAGACGGGCAGAAAAAGGCAAAGACGGGTGGAGAAGGACGAAGAGGGGCAGAGAAGGGCAAACACGGGCGGAGAAGAGGAAAGACAGGCGGAAAAGGCCAAAGATGGCTTTACAATTGCAAAGATGGGCAGACAACGGCAAAAAAGGGCGGAGAAGTGCAAAGACGGGCGGACAAGGGCAAAGACGGGCGGACAAGGGCAAAGACGGGCGGACAAGGGCAAAGACGGGCGGACAAGGGCAAAGACGGGCGGAGAAGGGCAAAGACGGGCGGAGAAGGGAAAGACGGGAGGAGAAGTTCAAAGACGGGCAGAAAAGGGCAAAGACGGGCAGAAAAAGGCAAAGACGGGTGGAGAAGGTCAAAGAGGGATGGAGAAGGGCAAAGACGGGTGGAGAAGGGCAAAGATGGCTTCACAATTGCAAAGACGGGCAGACAATGGCAAAAAAGGACGGACAAGAGCAAAGACGGGTGGACAATGGCAAAGAAGGGCATACAAGGGCAAAGACGGGCAGACACGTGCAAAGAAGGTCGGAGAATTGCGGAGAGTACCGGAGAAGGGCAAAGTCAGGTGGAGAAGTGCAAAGAAGTGCGGAGAGTGGTAAAGAAGCGCGGAGAGTGGCAAAGACGGGCTGAGAAGGGCAAAGACGGGCGGAGTAGCGCAAAGACGGGCGGAGAAGGGCAAAGACTGGCGGAGAAGGGCAAAGACGGGCGGAGAAGGGCAAAGACGGGCGGAGAAGGGCAGAGAGGGGCGGACAAGGGAAAAGAGGGGCGGGGAAGGGCCAAGAGGGGCGGGGAAGTGCAAAGAGGGGCGGACAAGGCAAAGACGGGCAGGGAAGGGCAAAGACGGCAGGGGAAGGAAGGGCAAAGACGGCCGGGGAAGGAAGGGCAAAGACGGCCGGGGAAAGGAAAAGATGGCTGGGGAAGGGCAAAGAAGGGCGGACAAACGCAAAGTCGAGCGGAGAAGGGCAAAGTCGGCCGGAGAAGGGCAAAGAAGGGCGGAGAAGGGCAAAGAAGGGCGGAGGAGGTCAGAGACGGGAGGAGGAGGTCAGAGACGGGTGGAGGAGGTCAGAGACGGGCGGAGGAGGTCAGAGACGGGCGGAGGAGGTCAGAGACGGGCGGAGGAGGTCAGAGACGGGCGGAGAAAGGCAAAGACAGGTGGAGAAAGGCAAATACGTGCGGAGAAGGGTTAAGACGGGTAGAGAAGGGCAAAGACGGGTAGAGAAGGGCAAAGACGGGCAGAGAAGGGCAAAGAAGGTTTGATAAGTGCAAAGACGGGTGATGAAGGGCAAAGACAGTCGGAAAAGGTCAAAAACAGGCGGACAAGAAAAAAGACGGGGTGAGAAGGGCAAAGACTGTCAGAGAAGCGCAAAGAAGGGCGGACAAGAACAAAGATGGGGGAGATCGGCAAAGACTGATAGAGAAGGGCAAAGACTGACAGGGAAGGGCAAAGACAGGCGGACAAGTGCAAAGAGGTTTAGACAAGGGCAGTCTAAGAAGTCCGGAGAATACCAGAGAAGTGCAAAGACGGGTGGAGAAGTGCATAGATGGGCGGAGAAGGGCAAAGACAGATTGAGAAGGGCAAAGACAGGCAGAGAATTGTGGAGAGTACCGGAGAAGGGCAAAGTCGGGCGCAGAAGGGCAAAGACGAGCAGAGAAAGGCAAAGAAGTGCGGAGAGTTACAAGGAATTGCGGAGAGTTGCAAAGACAGGTGGAGAAGGGCAAAGACGGGTGGAGAAGGGAAAAGACGGGTTGAAAAGTGCAAAGACGGGTTGAAAAGTGCAAAGACGGGCAGAGAAGGTCAAAGATGGGCAGAGAAGGTCAAAGACGGGCAGAGAAGGTCAAAGACGGGCAGAGAAGGTAAAGACTGTCGGAGAATTGCGGAGAGTACCGGAGAAGTGCAAAGACGGGCGGAGAAGGGCAAAGATTGGCGGAGAAAAGCATAGACGGGCGGAGGAGGGCAAAGACGGGCGGAGGAGGGCAAAGACGGGCGGAGGAGGGCAAAGACGGGCGGAGGAGGGCAAAGACGAGTGGAGGAGGGCAAAGACGGGTGGAGGAGGGCAAAGACGGGCCGAGAAGGGAAAAGACGGGTTGAAAAGTGCAAAGACGGGCAGAGGAGGTCAAAGACGGGCAGAGGAGGTCAAAGACGGTCGGAGAATTGCGGAGAGTACCGGAGAAGTGCAAAGACGGGCGGAGAAGGGCAAAGATTGGCGGAGAAAAGCATAGACGGGCGGACAAGGGCAAAGACGGGCGGAGAATGGCAAAGACGGGTGGAGAAAGACAAAGACGGGCGGAGATGGGCAAAGACGGGCGGGGAAGGGCAAATCCGGGCGGGGAATCGCAAGGACGGGCGGAGAAGGGCAAAGAAGGGCAGAGAAGTTCAAAGACGGGTGGAGAAGGGCAAAGATGGGCAGAAAAAGGGCAAAGACGGGCAGAAAAGGGCAAAGACGGGTGGAGAAGGACGAAGAGGGGCGGAGAAGGGCAAACACGGGCGGAGAAGAGGAAAGACAGGCGGAGAAGGCCAAAGATGGCTTTACAATTGCAAAGATGGGCAGACAACGGCAAAAAAGGGCGGAGAAGTGCAAAGACGGGCGGAGAAGGGCAAAGACGGGCGGAGAAGGGCAAAGACGGGCGGAGAAGGGCAAAGACGGGCGGAGAAGGGCAAAGACGGGCGGAGAAGGGCAAAGACGGGCGGAGAAGGGCAAAGATGGCTTCACAATTGCAAAGACGGGCAGACAACGGCAAAAAAGGACTGACAAGTGCAAAGACGGGCGGACAAGGGCAAAGAAGGGCGGACACGGGCAAAGACAGGCGGACAAGTGCAAAGAGGGGCGGACAAGTGCAAAGACAGGCAGAGAAGTGCAATGATGGACAGACAAGGGCAAAGAAGGTCGGAGAATTGTGAAGAGTACCAGAGAAGGGCAATGTCAGGCGGAGAAGTGCAAAGAAGTGCGGAGAGTGGTAAAGAAGAGCGGAGAGTGGCAAAGAAGAGCGGAGAGAGGCAAAGACGGGCTGAGAAGGGCAAAGACGGGTGGAGTAGCACAAAGACGGGCGGGGAAGTGCAAAGACGGGCGGAGAAGTGCAAAGACGGGCGGACAAGGGCAAAGACGGGCGGACAAGGGCAAAGACGGGCGGACAAGTGCAAAGACGGGTGGACAAGGGCAAAGACGGGCGGACAAGGGCAAAGACGGGCGGAGAATGACAAAGACGGGTGGAGAAAGACAAAGACGGGCGGAGATGGGCAAAGACGGGCGGAGATGGGCAAAGACGGGCGGAGATGGGCAAAGACGGGCGGAGATGGGCAAAGACGGGCGGAGATGGGCAAATCCGGGTGGAGAAGGGCAAAGAAGGGCAGAGAAGTTCAAAGACGGGTGGAGAAGGGCAAAGACGGGCAGAAAAAGGGCAAAGACGGGCAGAAAAGGGCAAAGACGGGTGGAGAAGGACGAAGAGGGGCGGAGAAGGGCAAACACGGGCGGAGAAGAGGAAAGACAGGCGGAGAAGGCCAAAGATGGCTTTACAATTGCAAAGATGGGCAGACAACGGCAAAAAAGGGCGGAGAAGTGCAAAGACGGGCGGACAAGGGCAAAGACGGGCGGACAAGGGCAAAGACGGGCGGACAAGGGCAAAGACGGGCGGACAAGGGCAAAGACGGGCAGACAAGGGCAAAGACGGGCGGACAAGGGCAAAGACGGGCGGACAAGGGCAAAGACGAGTGGACAAGGGCAAAGACGGGCTGAGAAGGGCAAAGACGGGAGGAGAAGTTCAAAGACGGGCAGAAAAGGGCAAAGACGGGCAGAAAAAGGCAAAGACGGGTGGAGAAGGTCAAAGAGGGGCGGAGAAGCGCCAGGACAGGCAGAGAATTTCAAAGACGGGCGGAGAAGGACAAAGAGGGATGGAGAAGGGCAAAGACGGGTGGAGAAGGGCAAAGATGGCTTCACAATTGCAAAGATGGGCAGACAATGGCAAAAAAGGACGGACAAGAGCAAAGACGGGTGGACAATGGCAAAGAAGGGCATACAAGGGCAAAGACGGGCAGACACGTGCAAAGAAGGTCGGAGAATTGCGGAGAGTACCGGAGAAGGGCAAAGTCAGGCGGAGAAGTGCAAAGAAGTGCGGAGAGTGGTAAAGAAGCGCGGAGAGTGGCAAAGACGGGCTGAGAAGGGCAAAGACGGGCGGAGTAGCGCAAAGACGGGCGGAGAAGGGCAAAGACGGACAGAGAAGGGCAAAGACGGACAGAGAAGGGCAAAGACGGACAGAGAAGGGCAAAGACGGGTGGACAAGTGCAAAAAGGCTTAGACAAGGGCAAAAAGGCTTAGACAAGGGCAAAGACAGTCTGAGAAGTCCGGAGAATACCAGAGAAGTGCAAAGAAAGGCAGAGAAGTGTAAAGGCGGAGAAGGGCAAAGACGGGTGGAGAATTGCAAAGACGGTCGGAGAAGTGAAAAGACAGTCAGAGAAGTGCAGAGAGTACCGGAGAAGGGCAAAGACGGGCGGACAAGGGCAAAAACATCTTGAGAAGTGCAAAGACGGGCAGAGAACTGTGGAGAATACCAGAGAAGGGTAAAGACGGGCGGAGAAATGCAAAGTCGGGCGGAGAAGGGCAAAGTCGGGCGGAGAAGGGAAAAGACGCAGGGAGAAGGGCAAAGAAAGGGGGCGAAGGGCAAAGACGGGGGGCGAAGGGCAAAGACGGGCAGACAAGGGCAAAGACGGGCAGACAAGGGCAAAGACGGGCAGACAAGGGCAAAGACGGGCAGACAAGGGCAAAGACGGGCAGACAAGGGCAAAGACGGGCAGACAAGGGCAAAGACGGGCAGACAAGGGCAAAGACGGGCAGACAAGGGCAAAGACGGGCAGACAAGGGCAAAGACGGGCAGACAAGGGCAAAGACGGGCAGACAAGGGCAATGACGGGCGGAAAAGGGAAAAGATGGGCGGACAAGAGCAAAGACGGGCAGACAAGGGCACAAACGGGTGGAGAAGGGCACAGACGGGCGAAGAATAGCAAAGACGGGCGAAGAAGGGCAAAGATGGTCTCACAAGTTGAAAGACGAGGGGAGAAGGGCAAAGAGGGTTGAAGAAGTGCTGAGAATAACCGAGAAGGGCAAAGACAGGTGGAGAAAGACGGAGAACACCGAAGAAGGGCACAGAGAGATGGAGAAGGGCAAATATGGGAGGAGAAGGCAAATACGGGTGGAAGAGGGCAAAGACGGGTGGAGGTGGGCAAAGAGGGGCGGATGAGGGCAAAGACGGGCGGAAGAGGACAAAGACGGGCGGACGAGGGTAAAGAAAGGCGGAGGAGGGGAAAGAAGTGTGAAGATGTGTGGAGAATTATGGAGAAGGGGAAAGATGGGCGGAGAAAGTCAAAGTCGGGCAGAGAAGAGCAAAGACAGGCGGAGGAATTCAGAGAGAACCGGAGAAGGGCAAAGAAGTGTGGAGAGTGGCAAAGAAGTGCGGAGAGTGGCAAAGAAGTGCGGAGAGTGGCAAAGACGGGCGGAGCAGGGCAATGACGGGCGGAGAGAAGCAAAGAATTGCGGAGAAGGGCAAAGACGGGCGGAGAAGGGCAAAGACGGGCGGAGAAGGGCAAAGACGGGCGGAGAAGGGCAAAGACGGGCGGAGAAGGGCAAAGACGGGCGGAGAAGGGCAAAGACGGGCGGAGAAGGGCAAAGACGGGCGGAGAAGGGCAAAGACGGGCGGAGAAGGGCAAAGACGGGCGGAGAAGGGCAAAGACGGGCGGAGAAGGGCAAAGACGGGCGGAGAAGGGCAAAGACGGGCGGAGAAGGGCAAAGACGGGCGGACAAGGGCAAAGACGGGCGGACAAGGGCAAAGACGGGCGGACAAGGGCAAAGACGGGCGGAGAAGTGCCAAGAATAATGGAGAAGGGCAAAGACGGGCGGAGAAGGGCAATGACGGGCGGAGAAGGGCAAAGACGGGCGGAGAAGTGCTGAGGATAATGGAGAAGGGCAAAGACAGGTGGAGAAGTATGGAGAATACCGAAGAAGGGAGCAGACAGACGAAGAAGTGCAAACATTGGTGGAGGAGATAAAAACGGGCGGACGAGGGCAAAGACGGGCAGAGGAGGACAAAGACGGGAGGACGATGGAAAAGAAGGGCGGAGGAGGGCAAAGACGGGCAAAGGAAGGCAAAGACGGGCGGACAAGGGTAAAGACGGGCGGACAAGGGCAAAGACGGGCGGACAAGGGCAAAGACGGGCGGACGAGGGCAAAGACAGGCGGAGATGTGTGGAGAATTATGGAGAAGTGCAAAGGTGGGCGGAGAAGGGCAAAGTCAGGCAGAGAAGAGCAAATACGGGCGGAGGAAGGCAGAGAGAACTGGAGAGGGGCAAAGAAGTGGGGAGAGTGGCAAAGACGGGTGGAGAAGCGCAAAGACGGGCGGACAAGGGCAAAGAAGCGCGGAGAGTGGCAAAGACGGGCGGAGAAGGGCAAAGAGGGGCGGAGAGTAACAAAGACGGGCGGAGAAGGGCAAAGAGGGGCGGAGTAGCGCAAAGACGGGTGGAGAAGGGCAAAGATGGTTGTTGAAGTGAGAAGACAGTCAGAGAATTGCGGAGAGTACTGGAGAAGGGCAAAGACGGTCGGACAAGCGCAAAGTCGGGCAGAGAATTGCAAAGTCGGGCAGAGGAGGGCAAAGTCGGGCAGAGAAGGCAAAAGTCGGGCGGAGAAAGGCAAAGACGGGCGGAGGAGGGCAGAGACGGGCGGAGGAGGGCAGAGACGGGCGGAGGAGGGCAGAGACGGGCGGAGGAGGGCAGAGACGGGCGGAGGAGGGCAGAGACGGGCGGAGGAGGGCAGAGACGGGCGGAGGAGGGCAGAGACGGGCGGAGGAGGGCAGAGACGGGCGGAGGAGGGCAGAGACGGGCGGAGGAGGGCAGAGACGGGCGGAGGAGGGCAGAGACGGGCGGAGGAGGGCAGAGACGGGCGGAGGAGGGCAGAGACGGGCGGAGGAGGGCAGAGACGGGCGGAGGAGGGCAGAGACGGGCGGAGGAGGGCAGAGACGGGCGGAGGAGGGCAGAGACGGGCGGAGAAGCGCAAGGACGGGCGGAGAAGGGCAAAGACGGGCGGAGAAGGGCAAAGACGGGCGGAGAAGGGCAAAGACGGGCAGAGAAGGGCAAAGACGGGCAGAGAAGGGCAAAGACGGGCGGAGAAGGGCAAAGACGGGCGGAGAAGGGCAAAGACGGGCGGAGAAGGGCAAAGACGGGCGGAGAAGGGCAAAGATGGCTTCACAATTGCAAAGACGGGCAGACAACGGCAAAAAAGGACTGACAAGTGCAAAGACGGGCGGACAAGGGCAAAGAAGGGCGGACACGGGCAAAGACAGGCGGACAAGTGCAAAGAGGGGCGGACAAGTGCAAAGACAGGCAGAGAAGTGCAATGATGGACAGACAAGGGCAAAGAAGGTCGGAGAATTGTGAAGAGTACCAGAGAAGGGCAATGTCAGGCGGAGAAGTGCAAAGAAGTGCGGAGAGTGGTAAAGAAGTGCGGAGAGTGGTAAAGAAGAGCGGAGAGTGGCAAAGACGGGCTGAGAAGGGCAAAGACGGGTGGAGTAGCACAAAGACGGGCGGGGAAGTGCAAAGACGGGCGGAGAAGGGCAAAGATGGGCGGACAAGTGCAAAGACGGCTGGACAAGGGCAAAGACGGGCGGACAAGGGCAAAGACGGGCGGAGACAGACAAAGACGGGCGGAGATGGGCAAAGACGGGCGGGGAAGGGCAAATCCGGGTGGAGAATCGCAAGGACGGGCGGAGAAGGGCAAAGAAGGGCAGAGAAGTTCAAAGACGGGTGGAGAAGGGCAAAGACGGGCAGAAAAAGGGCAAAGACGGGCAGAAAAGGGCAAAGACGGGTGGAGAAGGACGAAGAGGGGCGGAGAAGGGCAAACACGGGCGGAGAAGAGGAAAGACAGGCGGAGAAGGCCAAAGATGGCTTTACAATTGCAAAGATGGGCAGACAACGGCAAAAAAGGGCGGAGAAGTGCAAAGACGGGCGGAAAAGGGCAAAGACGGGCGGAGAAGTGCAAAGACGGGCGGACAAGGGTAAAGACGGGCAGAGAAGGGCAAAGAAGGTTTGATAAGTGCAAAGACGGGTGAAGAAGGGCAAAGACAGTCGGAAAAGGTCAAAAACAGGCGGACAAGAAAAAAGACGGGGTGAGAAGGGCAAAGACTGACAGAGAAGCGCAAAGAAGGGCGGACAAGAACAAAGATGGGGGAGATCGGCAAAGACTGATAGAGAAGGGCAAAGACTGACAGGGAAGGGCAAAGACAGGCGGACAAGTGCAAAGAGGTTTAGACAAGGGCAGTCTAAGAAGTCCGGAGAATACCAGAGAAGTGCAAAGACGGGTGGAGAAGTGCATAGATGGGCGGAGAAGGGCAAAGACGGATTGAGAAGGACAAAGACAGGCAGAGAATTGTGGAGAGTACCGGAGAAGGGCAAAGTCGGGCGCAGAAGGGCAAAGACGAGCAGAGAAAGGCAAAGAAGTGCGGAGAGTTACAAGGAATTGCGGAGAGTTACAAAGACGGGTGGAGAAGGGCAAAGACGGGTGGAGAAGGGAAAAGACGGGTTGAAAAGTGCAAAGACGGGCAGAGAAGGTCAAAGATGGGCAGAGAAGGTCAAAGACGGGCAGAGAAGGTAAAGACGGTCGGAGAATTGCGGAGAGTACCGGAGAAGTGCAAAGACGGGCGGAGAAGGGCAAAGATTGGCGGAGAAGGGCAAAGACGGGCGGAGGAGGGCAAAGACGGGCGGAGGAGGGCAAAGACGGGCGGAGGAGGGCAAAGACGGGCGGAGGAGGGCAAAGACGGGCTGAGGAGGTCAAAGACGGGCAGAGAAGTTAAAGACGGTCGGAGAATTGCGGAGAGTACCGGAGAAGTGCAAAGACGGGCGGAGAAGGGCAAAGATTGGCGGAGAAGGGCATAGACATGCGGAGAAGGACAAAGACGGGCAGAGGAGGGCAAAGACGGGCGGAGAAGGGCAAAGACGGGCGGAGTAGTGCAAAGACGGGCGGAGAAGGGCAAAGACGGGCGGAGTAGGGCAAAGACGGGCGGAGAAGGGCAAAGAGGGGCAGAGAAGGGCAAAGAGGGGCGGAGAAGGACAAAGAGGGGCGGAGAAGGACAAAGAGGGGCGGAGAAGGACAAAGAGGGGCGGAGAAGGGCAAAGACGGGCGGAGAAGGGCAAAGACGGGCGGAGAAGGGCAAAGACGGGCGGAGAAGGGCAAAGACGGGCGGAGAAGGGCAAAGACGGGCGGACAAGGGCAAAGACGGGCGGACAAGGGCAAAGACGGTCGGACAAGGGCAAAGACGGTCGGACAAGGGCAAAGACAGGCAGAGAAGTGCAATGATGGACAGACAAGGGCAAAGAAGGTCGGAGAATTGTGAAGAGTACCAGAGAAGAGCAATGTCAGGCGGAGAAGTGCAAAGAAGTGCGGAGAGTGGTAAAGAAGTGCGGAGAGTGGTAAAGAAGTGCGGAGAGTGGTAAAGAAGTGCGGAGAGTGGTAAAGAATAGCGGAGAGTGGCAAAGACGGGCTGAGAAGGGCAAAGACGGGCTGAGAAGGGCAAAGACGGGCTGAGAAGGGCAAAGACGGGCTGAGAAGGGCAAAGACGGGCTGAGAAGGGCAAAGACAGGCTGAGAAGGGCAAAGACGGGTGGACAAGGGCAAAGACGGGCGGACAAGTGCAAAGACGGGCGGAGATGGGCAAAGACGGGCGGAGAATGGCAAAGACGGGTGGAGAAAGAAAAAGACGGGCGGAGATGGGCAAAGACGGGCGGGGAAGGGCAAATCCGGGCGGAGAATCGCAAGGACGGGCGGAGAAGGGCAAAGAAGGGCAGAGAAGTTCAAAGACGGGTGGAGAAGGGCAAAGACGGGCAGAAAAAGGGCAAAGACGGGCAGAAAAGGGCAAAGACGGGTGGAGAAGGACGAAAAGGGGCGGAGAAGAGCAAACACGGGCGGAGAAGGGGAAAGACAGGCGGAGAAGGGCAAAGACGGGCGGACAAGGGCAAAGACGGGCGGAGAAGGGCAAAGACGGGCGGACAAGGGCAAAGACGGGCGGACAAGTGCAAAGACGGGCGGACAAGGGCAAAGAAGGGCGGACAAGGGCAAAGAAGGGCGGACAAGGGCAAAGAGGGGCGGACAAGTGCAAAGACAGGCAGAGAAGTGCAATGATGGACAGACAAGGGCAAAGAAGGTCGGAGAATTGTGAAGAGTACCAGAGAAGAGCAATGTCAGGCGGAGAAGTGCAAAGAAGTGCGGAGAGTGGTAAAGAAGTGCGGAGAGTGGTAAAGAAGTGCGGAGAGTGGTAAAGAAGTGCGGAGAGTGGTAAAGAATAGCGGAGAGTGGCAAAGACGGGCTGAGAAGGGCAAAGACGGGCTGAGAAGGGCAAAGACGGGCTGAGAAGGGCAAAGACGGGCTGAGAAGGGCAAAGACGGGCTGAGAAGGGCAAAGACAGGCTGAGAAGGGCAAAGACGGGTGGACAAGGGCAAAGACGGGCGGACAAGTGCAAAGACGGGCGGAGATGGGCAAAGACGGGCGGAGAATGGCAAAGACGGGTGGAGAAAGAAAAAGACGGGCGGAGATGGGCAAAGACGGGCGGGGAAGGGCAAATCCGGGCGGAGAATCGCAAGGACGGGCGGAGAAGGGCAAAGAAGGGCAGAGAAGTTCAAAGACGGGTGGAGAAGGGCAAAGACGGGCAGAAAAAGGGCAAAGACGGGCAGAAAAGGGCAAAGACGGGTGGAGAAGGACGAAAAGGGGCGGAGAAGAGCAAACACGGGCGGAGAAGGGGAAAGACAGGCGGAGAAGGCCAAAGATGGCTTTACAATTGCAAAGATGGGCAGACAACGGCAAAAAAGGGCGGAGAAGTGCAAAGACGGGCGGACAAGGGCAAAGACGGGCGGACAAGGGCAAAGACGGGCGGACAAGGGCAAAGACGGGCGGACAACGGCAAAGACGGGCGGACAACGGCAAAGACGGGCGGACAACGGCAAAGACGGGCGGAGAAGGGAAAGACGGGAGGAGAAGTTCAAAGACGGGCAGAAAAGGGCAAAGACGGGCAGAAAAAGGCAAAGACGGGTGGAGAAGGTCAAAGAGGGGCGGAGAAGCGCCAGGACAGGCGGAGAATTTCAAAGACGGGCGGAGAAGGACAAAGAGGGATGGAGAAGTGGAAAGACAGGTGGAGAAGGGCAAAGATGGCTTCACAATTGCAAAGACGGGCAGACAATGGCAAAAAAGGACGGACAAGAGCAAAGACGGGTGGACAATGGCAAAGAAGGGCATACAAGGGCAAAGACGGGCAGACACGTGCAAAGAAGGTCGGAGAATTGCGGAGAGTACCGGAGAAGGGCAAAGTCAGGTGGAGAAGTGCAAAGAAGTGCGGAGAGTGGTAAAGAAGCGCGGAGAGTGGCAAAGACGGGCTGAGAAGGGCAAAGACGGGCGGAGTAGCGCAAAGACGGGCGGAGAAGGGCAAAGACGGGCGGAGAAGTGCGAAAAGGGGCGGACAAGGGCAGAGAGGGGAGGACAAGGGCAGAGAGGGGCGGGGAAGGGCAAAGAGGGGCGGACAAGGCAAAGACGGGCAGGGAAGGGCAAAGACGGCAGGGGAAGGAAGGGCAAAGACGGCCGGGGAAGGGCAAAGACGGCAGGGGAAAGGAAAAGATGGCTGGGGAAGGGCAAAGAAGGGCGGACAAACGCAAAGTCGAGCGGAGAAGGGCAAAGTCGGCCGGAGAAGGGCAAAGAAGGGCGGAGAAGGGCAAAGAAGGGCGGAGAAGGGCAAAGAAGGGCGGAGGAGGTCAGAGACGGGCGGAGGAGGTCAGAGACGGGCGGAGGAGGTCAGAGACGGGCGGAGGAGGTCAGAGACGGGCGGAGGAGGTCAGAGACGGGCGGAGGAGGGCAGAGACGGGCGGAGGAGGGCAGAGACGGGCGGAGGAGGGCAGAGACGGGCGGAGGAGGGCAGAGACGGGTAGAGAAGGGCAAAGACAGGTAGAGAAGGGCAAAGACGGGCAGAGAAGGGCAAAGAAGGTTTGATTAGTGCAAAGACGGGTGAAGAAGGGCAAAGACAGTCGGAAAAGGTCAAAAACAGGCGGACAAGAAAAAAGACGGGGTGAGAAGGGCAAAGACTGACAGAGAAGCGCAAAGAAGGGCGGACAAGAACAAAGATGGGGGAGATCGGCAAAGACTGATAGAGAAGGGCAAAGACTGACAGGGAAGGGCAAAGACAGGCGGACAAGTGCAAAGAGGTTTAGACAAGGGCAGTCTAAGAAGTCCGGAGAATACCAGAGAAGTGCAAAGACGGGTGGAGAAGTGCATAGATGGGCGGAGAAGGGCAAAGACGGATTGAGAAGGACAAAGACAGGCAGAGAATTGTGGAGAGTACCGGAGAAGGGCAAAGTCGGGCGCAGAAGGGCAAAGATGAGCAGAGAAAGGCAAAGAAGTGCGGAGAGTTACAAGGAATTGCGGAGAGTTGCAAAGACGGGTGGAGAAGGGCAAAGACGGGTGGAGAAGGGAAAAGACGGGTTGAAAAGTGCAAAGACGGGCAGAGAAGGTCAAAGATGGGCAGAGAAGGTCAAAGATGGGCAGAGAAGGTAAAGACGGTCGGAGAATTGCGGAGAGTACCGGAGAAGTGCAAAGACGGGCGGAGAAGGACAAAGACGGGCGGAGAAGGGCAAAGACGGGCGGAGAAGGGCAAAGAGGGGCGGAGAAGGGCAAAGACGGGCGGAGAAGGGCAAAGACGGGCGGAGAAGGGCAAAGACGGGCGGAGAAGGGCAAAGACGGGCGGAGAAGGGCAAAGACGGGCGGAGAAGGGCAAAGACGGGCGGAGAAGGGCAAAGACGGGCGGAGAAGGGCAAAGACGGGCGGAGAAGGGCAAAGACGGGCGGAGAAGGGCAAAGACGGGCGGAGAAGGGCAAAGATGGCTTCACAATTGCAAAGACGGGCAGACAACGGCAAAAAAGGACTGACAAGTGCAAAGACGGGCGGACAAGGGCAAAGAAGGGCGGACACGGGCAAAGACAGGCGGACAAGTGCAAAGACGGGTGGACAAGTGCAAAGACAGGCAGAGAAGTGCAATGATGGACAGACAAGGGCAAAGAAGGTCGGAGAATTGTGAAGAGTACCAGAGAAGGGCAATGTCAGGCGGAGAAGTGCAAAGAAGTGCGGAGAGTGGTAAAGAAGTGCAGAGAGTGGTAAAGAAGTGCAGAGAGTGGTAAAGAAGAGCGGAGAGTGGCAAAGACGGGCTGGAAAGGGCAAAGACGGGCGGGGAAGTGCAAAGACGGGCGGAGAAGTGCAAAGACGGGTGGACAAGTGCAAAGACGGGTGGACAATGGCAAAGACGGGCGGACAAGGGCAAAGACGGGCGGAGAATGGCAAAGACGGGTGGAGAAAGACAAAGACGGGCGGAGATGGGCAAAGACGGGTGGGGAAGGGCAAATCCGGGTGGGGAATCGCAAGGACGGGCGGAGAAGGGCAAAGAAGGGCAGAGAAGTTCAAAGACGGGTGGAGAAGGGCAAAGACGGGCAGAAAAAGGGCAAAGACGGGCAGAAAAGGGCAAAGACGGGCAGAAAAGGGCAAAGACGGGCAGAAAAGGGCAAAGACGGGCAGAAAAGGGCAAAGAGGGGCGGAGAAGGGCAAACACGGGCGGAGAAGAGGAAAGACAGGCGGAGAAGACCAAAGATGGCTTTACAATTGCAAAGATGGGCAGACAACGGCAAAAAAGGGCGGAGAAGTGCAAAGACGGGCGGACAAGGGCAAAGACGGGTGGACAAGGGCAAAGACGGGCGGACAAGGGCAAAGACGGGCGGACAACGGCAAAGACGGGCTGAGAAGGGCAAAGACGGGCGGAGAAGGGAAAGACGGGAGGAGAAGTTCAAAGACGGGCAGAAAAGGGCAAAGACGGGCAGAAAAAGGCAAAGACGGGTGGAGAAGGTCAAAGAGGGGCGGAGAAGCGCCAGGACAGGCGGAGAATTTCAAAGACGGGTGGAGAAGGACAAAGAGGGATGGAGAAGTGCAAAGACAGGTGGAGAAGGGCAAAGATGGCTTCACAATTGCAAAGATGGGCAGACAATGGCAAAAAAGGACGGACAAGAGCAAAGACGGGTGGACAATGGCAAAGAAGGGCATACAAGGGCAAAGACGGGCAGACACGTGCAAAGAAGGTCGGAGAATTGCGGAGAGTACCGGAGAAGGGCAAAGTCAGGTGGAGAAGTGCAAAGAAGTGCGGAGAGTGGTAAAGAAGCGCGGAGAGTGGCAAAGACGGGCTGAGAAGGGCAAAGACGGGCGGAGTAGCGCAAAGACGGGCGGAGAAGGGCAAAGACGGGCGGAGAAGTGCGAAAAGGGGCGGACAAGGGCAGAGAGGGGCGGACAAGGGCAGAGAGGGGCGGGGAAGGGCAAAGAGGGGCGGACAAGGCAAAGACGGGCAGGGAAGGGCAAAGACGGCAGGGGAAGGAAGGGCAAAGACGGCCGGGGAAGGGCAAAGATGGCAGGGGAAAGGAAAAGATGGCTGGGGAAGGGCAAAGAAGGGCGGACAAACGCAAAGTCGAGCGGAGAAGGGCAAAGTCGGCCGGAGAAGGGCAAAGAAGGGCGGAGAAGGGCAAAGAAGGGCGGAGGAGGTCAGAGACGGGCGGAGGAGGTCAGAGACGGGCGGAGGAGGTCAGAGACGGGCGGAGGAGGTCAGAGACGGGCGGAGGAGGTCAGAGACGGGCGGAGGAGGTCAGAGACGGGCGGAGGAGGTCAGAGACGGGCGGAGAAGGGTTAAGACGGGTAGAGAAGGGCAAAGACGGGCAGAGAAGGGCAAAGAAGGTTTGATTAGTGCAAGGACGGGTGAAGAAGGGCAAAGACAGTCGGAAAAGGTCAAAAACAGGCGGACAAGAAAAAAGACGGGGTGAGAAGGGCAAAGACTGACAGAGAAGCGCAAAGAAGGGCGGACAAGAACAAAGATGGGGGAGATCGGCAAAGACTGATAGAGAAGGGCAAAGACTGACAGGGAAGGGCAAAGACAGGCGGACAAGTGCAAAGAGGTTTAGACAAGGGCAGTCTAAGAAGTCCGGAGAATACCAGAGAAGTGCAAAGACGGGTGGAGAAGTGCATAGATGGGCGGAGAAGGGCAAAGACGGATTGAGAAGGACAAAGACAGGCAGAGAATTGTGGAGAGTACCGGAGAAGGGCAAAGTCGGGCGCAGAAGGGCAAAGATGAGCAGAGAAAGGCAAAGAAGTGCGGAGAGTTACAAGGAATTGCGGAGAGTTGCAAAGACGGGTGGAGAAGGGCAAAGACGGGTGGAGAAGGGAAAAGACGGGTTGAAAAGTGCAAAGACGGGCAGAGAAGGTCAAAGATGGGCAGAGAAGGTCAAAGATGGGCAGAGAAGGTAAAGACGGTCGGAGAATTGCGGAGAGTACCGGAGAAGTGCAAAGACGGGCGGAGAAGGGCAAAGATTGGCGGAGAAGGGCATAGACATGCGGAGAAGGGCAAAGACGGGCGGAGGAGGGCAAAGACGGGCGGAGGAGGGCAAAGACGGGCGGAGGAGGGCAAAGACGGGCGGAGGAGGGCAAAGCCGGGCGGAGGAGGGAAAAAACGGGAAGAGAAGGACAAAGAGGGGCGGAGAAGGACAAAGAGGGGCGGAGAAGGACAAAGAGGGGCGGAGAAGGACAAAGAGGGGCGGAGAAGGACAAAGAGGGGCGGAGAAGGACAAAGACGGGCGGAGAAGGACAAAGACGGGCGGAGAAGGACAAAGACGGGCGGAGAAGGACAAAGAGGGGCGGAGAAGGACAAAGAGGGGCGGAGAAGGACAAAGAGGGGCGGAGAAGGACAAAGAGGGGCGGAGAAGGACAAAGAGGGGCGGAGAAGCGCAAGGACGGGCGGAGAAGCGCAAGGACGGGCGGAGAAGCGCAAGGACGGGCGGAGAAGGGCAAAGACGGGCGGAGAAGGGCAAAGACGGGCGGAGAAGGGCAAAGACGGGCGGAGAAGGGCAAAGATGGCTTCACAATTGCAAAGACGGGCAGACAACGGCAAAAAAGGACTGACAAGTGCAAAGACGGGCGGACAAGGGCAAAGAAGGGCGGACACGGGCAAAGACAGGCGGACAAGTGCAAAGACGGGCGGACAAGTGCAAAGACAGGCAGAGAAGTGCAATGATGGACAGACAAGGGCAAAGAAGGTCGGAGAATTGTGAAGAGTACCAGAGAAGGGCAATGTCAGGCGGAGAAGTGCAAAGAAGTGCGGAGAGTGGTAAAGAAGTGCAGAGAGTGGTAAAGAAGTGCAGAGAGTGGTAAAGAAGTGCAGAGAGTGGTAAAGAAGAGCGGAGAGTGGCAAAGACGGGCTGAGAAGGGCAAAGACGGGCGGGGAAGTGCAAAGACGGGCGGAGAAGTGCAAAGACGGGTGGACAAGTGCAAAGACGGGTGGACAATGGCAAAGACGGGCGGACAAGGGCAAAGACGGGCGGAGAATGGCAAAGACGGGTGGAGAAAGACAAAGACGGGCGGAGATGGGCAAAGACGGGTGGGGAAGGGCAAATCCGGGTGGGGAATCGCAAATCCGGGTGGGGAATCGCAAGGACGGGCGGAGAAGGGCAAAGAAGGGCAGAGAAGTTCAAAGACGGGTGGAGAAGGGCAAAGACGGGCAGAAAAAGGGCAAAGACGGGCAGAAAAGGGCAAAGACGGGCAGAAAAGGGCAAAGACGGGCAGAAAAGGGCAAAGACGGGCAGAAAAGGGCAAAGACGGGCAGAAAAGGGCAAAGAGGGGCGGAGAAGGGCAAACACGGGCGGAGAAGAGGAAAGACAGGCGGAGAAGACCAAAGATGGCTTTACAATTGCAAAGATGGGCAGACAACGGCAAAAAAGGGCGGAGAAGTGCAAAGACGGGCGGACAAGGGCAAAGACGGGCGGACAAGGGCAAAGACGGGAGGACAATGGGAAAGACGGGCGGACAAGGGCAAAGACGGGCGGAGAATGGAAAGACGGGAGGAGAAGTTCAAAGACGGGCAGAAAAGGGCAAAGACGGGCAGAAAAAGGCAAAGACGGGTGGAGAAGGTCAAAGAGGGGCGGAGAAGCGCCAGGACAGGCGGAGAATTTCAAAGACGGGCGGAGAAGGACAAAGAGGGATGGAGAAGGGCAAAGACGGGTGGAGAAGGGCAAAGATGGCTTCACAATTGCAAAGATGGGCAGACAATGGCAAAAAAGGACGGACAAGAGCAAAGACGGGTGGACAATGGCAAAGAAGGGCATACAAGGGCAAAGACGGGCAGACACGTGCAAAGAAGGTCGGAGAATTGCGGAGAGTACCGGAGAAGGGCAAAGTCAGGCGGAGAAGTGCAAAGAAGTGCGGAGAGTGGTAAAGAAGCGCGGAGAGTGGCAAAGAAGGGCTGAGAAGGGCAAAGACGGGCGGAGAAGGGCAAAGACGGGCGGAGAAGGGCAAAGACGGGCGGAGAAGGGCAAAGACGGGCGGAGAAGGGCAAAGACGGGCGGAGAAGTTCGAAAAGGGGCGGACAAGGGCAGAGAGGGGCGGACAAGGGAAAAGAGGGGCGGGGAAGGGCAAAGAGGGGCGGACAAGGCAAAGACGGGCAGGGAAGGGCAAAGACGGCCGGGGAAGAAAGGGCAAAGACGGCCGGGGAAGGAAGGGCAAAGATGGCTGGGGAAGGGCAAAGAAGGGCGGACAAACGCAAAGTCGAGCGGAGAAGGGCAAAGTCGGCCGGAGAAGGGCAAAGAAGGGCGGAGAAGGGCAAAGAAGGGCGGAGGAGGTCAGAGATGGGCGGAGGAGGTCAGAGACGGGCGGAGGAGGGCAGAGACGGGCGGAGGAGGGCAGAGACGGGCGGAGGAGGGCAGAGACGGGCGGAGGAGGGCAGAGACGGGCGGAGGAGGGCAGAGACGGGCGGAGGAGGGCAGAGACAGGCGGAGAAAGGCAAATACGTGCGGAGAAGGGTTAAGACGGGTAGAGAAGGGCAAAGACGGGCAGAGAAGGGCAAAGAAGGTTTGATAAGTGCAAAGACGGGTGAAGAAGGGCAAAGACAGTCGGAAAAGATCAAAAACAGGCGGACAAGAAAAAAGACGGGGTGAGAAGGGCAAAGACTGACAGAGAAGCGCAAAGAAGGGCGGACAAGAACAAAGATGGGGGAGATCGGCAAAGACTGATAGAGAAGGGCAAAGACTGACAGGGAAGGGCAAAGACAGGCGGACAAGTGCAAAGAGGTTTAGACAAGGGCAGTCTAAGAAGTCCGGAGAATACCAGAGAAGTGCAAAGACGGGTGGAGAAGTGCATAGATGGGCGGAGAAGGGCAAAGACGGATTGAGAAGGACAAAGACAGGCAGAGAATTGTGGAGAGTACCGGAGAAGGGCAAAGTCGGGCGCAGAAGGGCAAAGTCGGGCGCAGAAGGGCATAGACGGACAGAGAAGGGCAAAGACGGACAGAGAAGGGCAAAGACGGACAGAGAAGGGCAAAGACGGCAGAGAATGGCAAAGACGGACAGAGAAGGGCAAAGACGGGCAGAGAAGGGCAAAGACGGGCAGAGAAGGGCAAAGACGGGCAGAGAAGGGCAAAGACGGGCAGAGAAGGGCAAAGGCGGGCAGAGAAGGGCAAAGGCGGGCAGAGAAGGGCAAAGACGGGCAGAGAAGGGGAAAGACGGGCAGAGAAGGGCAAAGACGGGCAGAGAATTGCAGAGAGTTCTGTAGAAGTGCAAAGACGGTTGGAGAAGGGCAAAGATAGGCGGAGAAGGGCAAAGACGGTTGGTGAAGTGAAAAGATGGTCAGAGAAGTGCGGAGAGTACCGGAGAAGTGCAAAGACGGGTGGACAAGGGCAAACACAGTTTGAGAAGTGCAAAGACGGGCAAAGAAGTGCGGAGAATACCAGAGAAGGACAAAGAAGGGCAGAGAAGCGCAAAACGGGCGTAGAAGAGCAAAGTCGGGCAGAGAAGAGCAAATCGGGTGGAGAAGAGCAAAGATGGGCAAAGAAGGTCAAAGACGGGCGGAGAAGGGAAAAGATGGGCGGAGAAGGAAAAAGATGGGTGGAGAAGGGAAAAGATAGGCAGAGAAGTGCAAAGACGGGAGGAGAATTTCATAGACTTGGAGAGAATTGCAAATACGGTCAGTGAAGTGAAAATACGGTCAGAGAAGTGCGGAGAGTACCGGAGAAATGCAAAGAAGGGCGGACAAGGGGAAAGACAGGTTGAGAAGTGCAAAGACGGGCAGAGAAGTGCGGAGAGTAACAGAGGAGGGAAAGACGGCCAGAGAAGCACAAAGACGGACGGAGAAGCGCAAAGACGGGCGGAGAAGTGAAAAGATAGAAGATGGGCGGAGAACTGCAAAGACGGATGGAGAAGGGCAAAAAAGGGCGGAGAAGGGCCAAGACAGGCGGAGCAGGGCAAATACAGGTGGAGAAGGGCAAGGACGGTCGGAGAATTGTGGAGAGTACCGGTGAAGGGCAAAGTCGGACGCAGAAGCGCAAAGAAGTGCGGAGAGTGGCGAAGTGCGGAGAGTTACAATGAATTGCGGAGAGAGACAAAGACGGGTGGAGAAGGGCAAAGACGGGCAGGGAAGGGCAAAGACGGGCAGACAAGGGCAAAGACGGGCGGAGGAGGGCAAAGACGGGTGGACAAGGGCAAAGACGGGCGGACAAGGGCAAAGACGGGCGGACAAGGGCAAAGACGGGCGGACAAGGGCAAAGATGGGCGGACATGTGCAATGAGAGGCGGACAAGGGCAATGAGGGGCGGACAAGTGCAAAGACAGTCTGAGAAGTCCAGAGAATACCGGAGAGGGGCAAAGACGGGCGGAGAGGGGAAAAGACGGGCGGAGAGGGGCAAAGACGGGCGCAGAGGGGCAAAGACAGTCTGAGAAATCCGGAGTATACCGGACTAGTGCAAAGACAGGTGGAGAACGGCAAAGACGGGCGGACGAGGGCAAAGATGGGCGGACGAGGGCAAAGACTGGGGGACAAGGGCAAAGACGGGCTAACGAGGGCAAAGACGGGCGGAGAAGTAAAAATACACCCAGAGTAGTGCGGAGAGTATCGGAGAAGGTAAAGGCGGGCGGACAAGGGCAAAGACGGGCGGACAAGTGCAAAGACGGGCGAACAAGGGCTAAGACAGACGGAAAAGGTCTAAGATGGGCGGAGAAGTGCGGAGAATATCGGAAAAAGGACAAGTCGGGCGGATAAGAACAAAGACAGGTTGAGAAAGGAAAAGACGGGCAAAGAAGTGTGGAGAATACCAGAGAAGGGCAAGGACGGGCGGACAAGGGCAACGACAGGCGGACAAGGGCAAAGAGGGACGGACAAGGGCAAAGAGGGGCGGACAAGGGCGAAGAGGTGCGGAGAAGTGCGGAGAATACGGGACAAGGGCAAAGAGGGGCGGACAAGGGCCAAGAGGGGCTGAAAAGTGTAAAGAGGGGCGGACAAGGGCCAAGAGGGGCGGACAAGGGCCAAGAGGGGCGGACAAGGGCCAAGAGGGGCGGACAAGGGCCAAGAGGGGCGGACAAGGGCCAAGAGGTCTGGACTAGGGCAAAGAGGTGCGGACAAGGGAATAGAGGGGCGGACAAGTGCGGAGAATACCGTACAATGACAAAGAGGGACCGACAAAGGCAAAGAGCTGTGGACAAGGGCAAAGAGGGGCGGACAAGGGCAAAGAGGGGCGGACAAGGGCAAAGAGGGGCGGACAAGGGCAAAGAGGGGCAGAGAAGGGCAAAGACGGGCGGACAAGTGTGGAGAATACGGGACAAGGGCAAAGAGGGGCGGACAAGTGCAAAGAGGGGTGGACAAAGGGCAAAGAAGGGCGGAGAAGTGCGGAGAATACCGGAGAATGGAAAAGAGGGGCAGACAAGTGCGGAGAATACCGGAGACGGGAAAAGACGGCCAGACAATTGCGGAGAATACGGGACCAGGGCAAAGAGGGGCGGACAATGGCAAATGTAGGCAGACAAGTGCAAAGAAGGGCAGACATGGGCAAAGAGGGGCGGACAAGGGCAAAGATGGGCGGAAAAGTGCGGAGAATACGGGACAAGCGCAAAGAGGTGCATAGAATTCCAAAGACGGGCGGATAAGGGCAAAGAGGGGCGGACAAGTGCAGACAATACCGGACAATGGCAAAGAGGTGCCGAAAAGGGCAAAGAGGGGCGGACAAGAGCAGAGAGGGGCGGACAAGGGCAAAGAGGGGTGGACAAATGCAAAGGGGGGGGGGAAGTGCAGAGAATATGGGACAAGGGCAAAGAGGGACGGAGATGTTAGGAGAAAACGGGACAATTGCAAAGAGGGGCGGAAAAGGGCAAAGAGGGGCGGAGAAGTGCGGAGAATACCGGAGACGGGCAAAGACGGGCAGACAAGTGCGGAAAATACGTGACAAGGGCAAAGAGAGGCGGAAATGGGCAACGAGGGGCAGAGAAGGGCAAAGAGGGACGGACAAGGGTAAAGAAGGGCACGGAAGGGCAAAGAGGGACGGAAAACTGCAAAGGGGGGCGGACAAGTGCAAAGACGGGCGGACAAGGGCAAAGACGGGCGGAAAACTGCAAAGACGGGGGGACAAGAGCAAAGACGGTCGGAGTACTGCGGAGAATATGGGACAAGGGCAAATAGGGGAAGACAAGGGCAAAGACGGGCGGACAAGGGCAAAGACGGGCGGAAAAGGGCAAAGACGGGCGGACAAGAGCAAAGAGGAGCGGACAAAGACAAAGAGAGGCGGAGAAGGGCAAAGAGGGGTGGACAAGGGCAAGGACGGGCGGACAAGGACAAAGAGGGGCAGACAAGTGCAAAGAAGGGCGGACAAGGGCAAAGATGGGCGGACAAGGTCATGGAGGGTCGGACAAGGGCTAAGAGGGGCGGACAAGTGCGGAGAATATGGGAAACGGGAAAAGAGGGGCGGAAAAGTGCAAAGACGGGCGGACAAGGGCAAAGAGGGTCGGAGAAGTGCAAAGACAGGTGGAGAAGTGCGGAGAATACGGGACAAGGGCAAAGAGGGGCGGAAAAGGGCAAAGAGGGGCGGAAAAGGGCAAAGAGGGGCGGAAAAGGGCAAAGAGGGGCGGAAAAGGGCAAAGAGGGGCGGAAAAGGGCAAAGAGGGGCGGAAAAGGGCAAAGAGGGGCGGAAAAGGGCAAAGAATACGGAACAAGGGCAAAAAGTGGTCACAATGGCAAAGAGGGACGGAAAAGAGCAAAGAGAGGCGGACAAGAGCAAAGAGGGCCGGACAAGGGCAAAGAGGGGCGGACAAGGGCAAAGAGGGGCGGAGAAGGGCAAAGAGGGGCGGAGAAGGGCAAAGAGGGGCGGACAATGGCAAAGAGGGGCGGACAAGTGAAAAGTGGGGCGGACAAGTGCGGAGAATATGGGACACGTGCAAAGAGGGGCGGAAAAGTGCAAAGACGGGCGGACAAGGGTAAACAGGGGCGGACAAGGGCAAAGAGGGTCGGAGAAGTGCAAAGACAGGCGTAGAAGTGCGGAGAATACGGGACAAGAGCAAAGAGGGGCAGACAAGGGCAAAGACGGGCGGACAAGGGCAAAGAGGGGTGGAAAATTACAAAGAGGGGCGCACAAGTCCTAAGGGGGCGGACAAGTGCGGAGAATACGGGACAGGGGCAAAGAGGGGCGGACAGGGGCAAAGAGGGTCGGACAAGGGCTAAGAGGGGCGGACAAGGGCAAAGAAGGTCGGACAACTGCAAAGAGGGGCGGAAAAGTGCAAATAGGGGAAGAGAAATGCAGAGAATACCTGACAAGGGCAAAGAGGGGCGAACAAGGGCAAAGACGGGCGTACGAGGGTAAAGAGGGGCGGACAAGTGCGGAGAATACGGGAAAAGGGCAAAGAGGGGCGGACAAGGGGAAAGAGTGGCGGACAAGGGCAAAGATGGCTGAACAAGGGCAAAGAAAAGCGGATAAAGGGCAAAGAGGGGCAGACAAGTGCAAAGACAGGTGGACAAGGGCAAAGAGGGGCGGACAAGAACGGAGAATAAGGGACATGGGCAAACAGGGGCGGAAAAGGGAAAAGAGAGGTAGAGAAGTACGGAGAATACCGGAGAAGGGCAAAGACGGGCAGACAAGCGCAGAGAATACCGGAGACGTTCAAAGACGGTCAGACAAGTGCGGTGAATACCGGAGATGGGCAGAGACGGGCAGACAATTGCGGAGCATACGGGACAAGGGCAAAGAGGGGCGGACAAAGGCAAAGAGGGGCGGACAAAGGCAAAGAGGGGCGGACAAGTGTGGAGAATACGGGACACGAGCAAAGAGGTGTGGACAAGGGAAAAGAGGTGTGGACAAGGGAAAAGAGGGGCGGAGAAGGGCAAAGACGGGCGGACAAAGGGCAAAGACAAGCGGACAAGGGGAAAGACGGGCGGACAAGGGCAAAGACGGGCGGAAAATTGCGGATAATACGGGACAAGGGCAAAGAGTGGCGGAGAATTGCAAAGACGAGCGGACAAGGGCAAAGACGGGCGGAAAAGGGCAAAGAGGGAAGGACAAGGGCAAAGAGGGGCAACAATTGCAGAGAATACGGGACCAGGGCAAAGAGGGGCGGACAATGGCAATGACGGGCGGACAGGGGCAAAGAAGGTCGGACATGGGCAAAGAGGGGCGGACAAGGGCAAAGAGGGTCGGACAAGGGAAAAGAGGGGCAGAGAAGTGCGGAGAATACGGGACAAGAGCAAAGAGGGGCAGACAAGGGCAAAGAGGGGCGGACAAGGGAAAAGAGGGGTGGAGAATATGGGACAAGGGCAAAGAGGTTCGGATAAGGGCAAAGAGGTGTGGAGAACTGCGAAGAATACAGTACAAGGGCAAAGAGGGGCGAACAAGGGCAAAGAGGGGCGGACAAGGGCAAAGAGGGGCGGACAAGACAAAAGAGGGGCGGACAAGACAAAAGAGGGGCGGAGAAGCGTGGATAATACGGGACAAGAGCAAAGAGGGGCGGACAAGGGCAAAGAGGGTTGGAGAATATGGGACAAGGGCAAAGAGGGGCGGATAAGGGCAAAGAGGGACGGACAAGGGCAAAGAGGGGCGCCAAAGTGCAATAAGGTTCGGAAAGGGGCAAACAGGGGTGGACAAGTGCAAAGAGTGGCGCGCAAGGGCAAAGAGGAGTGCACAAGTGCATAGAGGTGCGGACAAGGGCAAAGAGGGTTCGGACAAGTGCAAAGAGGGGCTGACAAGGGCAAAGAGGAGCGGTCAAGGGCAAAGAGGAGCGGTCAAGGGCAAAGAGGGGCGGTCAAGGGCAAAGAGGGGCGGACAAGGGCAAAGAGGGGCGGACAAGGGCAAAGAGGGGCGGTCAAGGGCAAAGAGGGGCGGACAAGTGCAAAGAGGTGCGGACAAGGGCAAAGAGGGTTCGGACAAGTGCAAAGAGGGGCGGACAAGGGCAAAGAGGGGCGGTCAAGGGCAAAGAGGGGCGGACAAGAGCAGGGAGGGGCGGAAAAGGGTAAAGAGGGGCAGACAAGGACAAAGAGGGGCGGACAAGGACAAAGAGGGGCGGACAAGGACAAAGAGGGGCGGAAAAGTGCAAAGAGGAGCGGACAAGTGCAAAGAGGGGCGGACAAGTGCAAAGAGGGGCGGACAAGTGCAAAGAGGGGCGGACAAGTGCAAAGAGGGGCGGACAAGGGCAAAGAGGGGCGGACAAGAGCAAGAGGGGCGGAGAATTGCAGAGATACGCGACAAGGGAAAAGAGAGGCGGACAAGGGCAAAGAGAGGTGGACAAGTGCGGAAAATACGGGAAAAGGGCAAAGAGGAGAGGACAAGTTAGGAGAATAAGGCAAAAGGGCAAAGACGGGCGGACAAGGGCAATGAGGGGGGGACAAGGGCCAAGAGGGGCAGAGAATTGCGGAGAATACGGGACAAGGGCAAAAAGGGGCGCAGAAGTGCAAAGAGGGACGGAAAAGAGCAAAGAGAGGCGGACAAGAGCAAAGAGGCCGGAGAAGGGCAAAGAGGGGTGGACAAGGGAAAAGAGGGGCGGAAAAGGGAAAAGAGGGGTGGAGAATATGGGACAAGGGCAAAGAGGTTCGGATAAGGGCAAAGAGGTGTGGAGAACTGCGAAGCATATGGGACAAGGGCAAAGAGGGGCGGACAAGGGCAAAGAGAGGCGGACAAGGGCAAAGAGGGGCGGACAAGGGCAAAGAGGGGCGGACAAGTGTGGATAATACTGGACACGTGCAAAGAGGGGCGGACAAGGGCAAAGAGGGTTGGAGAGTACGGGACAAGGGCAAAGAGGTTCGGATAAGGGCAAAGAGGTGCGGAGAACTGCGAAGAATACGGGACAAGGGCAAGGAGGGGCGGATAACGGCAAAGAGGTGCGGAGAAGGGCAAAGAGTGGCGCACAAGGGCAAAGAGGAGTGCACAAGTGCAAAGAGGTGCGGACAAGGGCAAAGAGGGTTCGGACAAGTGCAAAGAGGGGCTGACAAGGGCAAAGAGGAGCGGACAAGGGCAAAGAGGGGCGGACAAGGGCAAAGAGGGGCGGACAAGGGCAAAGAGGGGCGGACAAGGGCAAAGAGGGGCGGACAAGGGCAAAGAGGGGCGGACAAGGGCAAAGTGGGGCGGAAAAGTGCAAAGAGGAGCGGACAAGGGCAAAGAGGGGCTGACAAGGGCAAAGAGGGGCGGACAAGGACAGAGAGGGGTAGACAAGTGCGGAGAATACGGGACAAGGGCAAAGAGGGTCGAACAAGGGCAAAGAGGGGCGGACATGGGCAAAGAGGTCGGACAAGTGCAAAGACGGGCGGACCAGGGCAAAGAGGTGTGGACAATGCAAAGAGGGTCGGAAAAGTGTAAAGACGGGCGGAGAATTACGGAGGATACGAGACAAGGGCAAAGAGGGGCGGACAAGGGCAAAGAGGGGCGACAAATGTAAAGAGGGGCGGGCAAGTGTAAAGAGGGTCGGGCAAGGGCAAAGAGGGGCGGACAAGGGCAAAAAGGTGCGGACAAGTGCAGAAAAATACGGGACAAGTGAAAAGAGGAGGGGAAAAGGGCAAAGAGGGGCGGACAAGTGCAAAGAGGGGCGGACAATTGCAAAGAGTTTCGGACAAGGGCATAGAGAGGCGGACAACTGCAAAGAGGTGCGGACAACTGCAAAGAGGTGCGGACAAGAGCGGAAAAATACGGGACAAGTGAAAAGAAGGGGGGAAAAGGGCAAAGAGGGGTGGACAACGGCAAAGAGGGGCGGACAAGGGCAAAGAGGGGCGGACAAGGGCAAAGAGGGGCGGACAAGTGCGGAGAATACGGGACAAGGGCAAAGAGGGGCGGACAGGGGGAAAGAGGGGAGGATAATTGCAAAGAGGGGCACACAAGGGCAAAGAGGGTCACAAAAGGGCAAAGAGGGGCGGATAAGGGCAAAGAGGGGCGGACAAGGGCAAAGAGGGGCGGACAAGGGCAAAGAGGGGCGGACAAGGGCAAAGAGGGGCGGACAAGGGCAAAGAGGGGCGGACAAGGGCAAAGAGGGGCGGACAAGGGCAAAGAGGGGCGGACAAGGGCAAAGAGGGGCGGACAAGGGCAAAGAGGGGCGGACAAGGGCAAAGAGGGGCGGACAAGGGCAAAGAGGGGCGGACAAGTGCACAGAGGTGCGGACAAGGGCAAAGAGGGGCTGACCAGGGCAAAGAGGGGCGGACAAGTGCAAAGGGGGGCGGACAAGGGCAAAGGGGGCAGACAAGGGAAAAGAGGGGTCGACAAGGGCAAAGAGTGGCGGAGAATTGCGGAGGATACGCGACAAGGGAAAAGAGGGGCAGACAAGGGCAAAGAGGGGCGGAGAAGTGCGGAGAAGAACGGACAAGGGCAAAGACAGGCACACAAAGGCAACGAGGTGCGGACAAGTGCAAAGACGGGCGGACAAGGGCAAAGACGGGCGGACAAGGGCAAAGAGGGGCAAACAAGAGCAAAGAGGGGCGGACAAGGGAAAAGATGGTCAGACATGGGCAAAGAGGGTCGGAAAAGGGCAAAGAGGGATGGAGAACTACGGAGAATACCGGATAAGGGAAAATAAGGGTGTACAAGGGCAAAGAGGGGCGGACAAGTGCAAAGAGCGGCGGACAAGCGCAAAGAGGGGCGGAAAAGGGCAAAGAGGGGCGGAAAAGGGCAAAGAGGGGCAGAGAATTGCGGAGAACAGCGGACAAGAGCAGAGAGGGGTGGACAAGTTCAAAGAGAGGCGGACAAGGGCAAAGAGGCGGGGACAATGATAAAGAGGGACGGACAAGGGCATAAAGGGGCGGAGAAGGGCAAAGAGGGGCAGACAACTTCAAGGAGGCATGGACAAAGGCAAAGAGGGGTGGAGAAGTGTGGAGAATAACGTTGAAGGGAAAATACGTGCGGAAAAGGGCAAAGAGGGGCGGACAAGTGTAAAGATGGGTGGACAAGGGTAATGAAGGGCGGACAAGGGCAAAGACGGGCTGAGAATTGCAGAGAATACCGGGGACGGGCAAAGACTTTCAGAAAATTGCGGAGAATAACGGAGACGGGCAAAGACGGGCAGAAAAGTACGGAGAATACCGGAGACGGGCAAAGACGGGCAGACAAGTGCGGAGAATAGTGGACAAGGGCAAAGAGGGGCGGACAAGTGCAAAGAGTGGTGGACAAGGGCAAAGAGGGACAGACAAGGATAAAGCAGGGCGGGCAAAGGCAAAGAGGGGCGGGCAAGTGAAAAGAGGGGTGCAAAATGGCAAATAGGGGCTGACAAGTGCAAAGAGGGGCAGGCAAGTGCGGATAATATGGGACACGGGCAAAGAGGGGCGGACAAGGGCAAAGAGGGGCGGGAAAATGCGGAGAATATCGGAGAAGTGCAAAGATGGGCGGACAAGGGCAAAGACGGGTGGATAAGTGCAAAGACGAGCGGACAAATGGGCAAAGACGGGCGGACAAAGGCGAAGACGGGCGGAGAATTGCGGAGAATACTGGAGACGGGCAAAGACGGGTAGACAAGTGCGGAGAACACCGGAGATGGGCAAAGACGGGCAGACAAGAGCGGAGAATAAGGGACATGGGCAAAGAGGGGCAGACAAGGGCAAAGAGGGGCGGACAAGGGCCAAGACGGGTGGACAAGTGCCAGGACGGGCGGACAAGGGCAAAGATGGTCGGACAAGGGCAAAGAGGAGCGGACAAGGGCAAGGACGAGCGGACAAGTGCAGAGAATTCGGGACACGTGAAAGGAGGGGCGGACAAGGGTAAAGAGGGGCGGACAAGATCACAGAGGGGCGGAGAAGGGCAAAGAGGGTCGGAAAAAGGTAAAGAGGGGCGGACAAAGACAAAAAATAGCGGACAAGTGCGGAGAATACGGGACAAGGGCAAAGAGGGTTGGACAAGGGCAAAGAGGGTTGGAGAATTGCAGAGAATACCGGACAAGTGCAAAGACGGGCGTACAATTGCAATGACGGACGGACAAGGGCAAAGAGGGGTAGACAAGGGCAAAGAGGGGCTGACAAGGGCAAGGAGGGGCAGAGAAGGCAAAGAGGAGCGGAGAAGGGCAAAGACAGGCTGACAAGGGAAAAGAGGGGCGGAGAATACCGGAGAAGTGCAAAGAGGGGCGGACAAGGGCAAAAAGGTGCGGACAAGTGCAAAGAGGGTTGGACAAAGGCAAAGAGGGGCGGACAAGCACAAAGAGGGTCAGAAAAGGTCAAAGAGGGGCGGACAAGTGCGAAGAAGGTCGGAGAAGTGCGAAGAGGGGCGGAGAAGTGTAAAAGAGGGGCGGAGAAGTGTAAAAGAGGGGCGGAGAACAGTGGATAATACGGGACAAGTGCAAAAAGGGGCGGAGAATTGCGGAGAATACCGGACAAGTGCAAACAGGGGCGGACAATGTCAAAGAGGGGCAGACAAGAGCAAAGAGGTGCGGACAAATGGCAAAGAGGGGCGGACAACGGCAAAGACGGGCGGACATAGGCAAAGAGGGTCGGACAAGTGCAAAGAGGGGCGGACAAGGGCAAAGAGGGTCGGAAAATGGAGGAGAATACGGGACACGTGCAAGGAGGGGCAGACAAGGGCAAGGAGGGTCGGAAAAGGGCAAAGAGGGGAGGACAAAGGGCAAAGAAGGGCGGACAATATCAAAGAGGGGTGGACAAGTTCTAAGAGGGGCGGACAAGGGCAAAGAGGGGCGGAAGAGGGCAAAGAGGGGCGGAAGAGGGCAAAGAGGGGTGGACAAGTGGAAAGAGTGGCGGACAAGTGAGGAGAATATGGGACACGGGCAAAGAGGGGCGGACAACGGCAAAGAGGGGTGGAGAAGGGCAAAGAGGGGTGGACAAGTGCAAAGAGGGGGGGACAAGTGCAAAGAGGGGCGGAAAAGTGCAGAGAATACGGGACATGTGCAAAAAGGTGCGGACAAGTACAAAGAGGGGTGGACAAGGGCAAAGAGGGGTGGACAAACGTAAAGAGGGGAGGAGAAGTACGGAGAATACCGGAGAAGGGCAAAGAGGGGCGGACAAGGGCAAAGAGGGGCGGACAAGGGCAAAGATGTGTGGAAAAAGGGCAAAGAGGGGCGGACAAGGGCAAAGAGGGGCGGACAAATGCAAAGAGGGGTGGACAATTTCAAAGACAGGCGGACAAGGGCAAAGGGGGGCGGAGAAGTATCGAAAATAAGGGAGAAGGGCAAGGAGGGGCAGAGAAGTGCGGAGAATACGGGACAAGTGCAAAGAGGGGCAGACAAGGGCAAAGACGGTCGGACAAGGGCAAAGAGGGGCGGAGAGTGCGGAGAATAGCGGAGAAGTGCAAAGACGTGCGTAGAAGTGCAAATACGGGGGGACAAGGACAAAGACGCGCTGAAAACAGCAAAGACGGGCGGAGAAGTGTGGAGAATACCGGAGACGGGAAAAGACGGGCAGAAAAGTGCGGAGAATACGGGACAAGGGCAAAGAGGGGCGGACAAGGGCAAAGAGGGGCGGACAAGGGCAAAGAGGGGCGGACAAGGGCAAAGAGGGGCGGACAAGGGCAAAGAGGGGCGGACAAGGGCAAAGAGGGGCGGACAAGGGCAAAGAGGGGCGGACAAGGGCAAAGAGGGGCGGACAAGGGCAAAGAGGGGCGGACAAGGGCAAAGAGGGGCGGACAAGGGCAAAGAGGGGCGGACAAGGGCAAAGAGGGGCGGACAAGGGCAAAGAGGGGCGGACAAGGGCAAAGAGGGGCGGACAAGGGCAAAGAGGGGCGGACAAGGGCAAAGAGGGGCGGACAAGGGCAAAGAGGGGCGGACAAGGGCAAAGAGGGATGGAGAACTACGGAGAATACCGGATAAGGGAAAATAAGGGTGTACAAGGGCAAAGAGGGGCGGACAAGTGCAAAGAGCGGCGGACAAGCGCAAAGAGGGGCGGAAAAGGGCAAAGAGGGGCGGAAAAGGGCAAAGAGGGGCAGAGAATTGCGGAGAACAGCGGACAAGAGCAGAGAGGGGTGGACAAGTTCAAAGAGAGGCGGACAAGGGCAAAGAGGCGGGGACAATGATAAAGAGGGACGGACAAGGGCATAAAGGGGCGGAGAAGGGCAAAGAGGGGCAGACAACTTCAAGGAGGCATGGACAAAGGCAAAGAGGGGTGGAGAAGTGTGGAGAATAACGTTGAAGGGAAAATACGTGCGGAAAAGGGCAAAGAGGGGCGGACAAGTGTAAAGATGGGTGGACAAGGGTAATGAAGGGCGGACAAGGGCAAAGACGGGCTGAGAATTGCAGAGAATACCGGGGACGGGCAAAGACTTTCAGAAAATTGCGGAGAATAACGGAGACGGGCAAAGACGGGCAGAAAAGTACGGAGAATACCGGAGACGGGCAAAGACGGGCAGACAAGTGCGGAGAATAGTGGACAAGGGCAAAGAGGGGCGGACAAGTGCAAAGAGTGGTGGACAAGGGCAAAGAGGGACAGACAAGGATAAAGCAGGGCGGGCAAAGGCAAAGAGGGGCGGGCAAGTGAAAAGAGGGGTGCAAAATGGCAAATAGGGGCTGACAAGTGCAAAGAGGGGCAGGCAAGTGCGGATAATATGGGACACGGGCAAAGAGGGGCGGACAAGGGCAAAGAGGGGCGGGAAAATGCGGAGAATATCGGAGAAGTGCAAAGATGGGCGGACAAGGGCAAAGACGGGTGGATAAGTGCAAAGACGAGCGGACAAATGGGCAAAGACGGGCGGACAAAGGCGAAGACGGGCGGAGAATTGCGGAGAATACTGGAGACGGGCAAAGACGGGTAGACAAGTGCGGAGAACACCGGAGATGGGCAAAGACGGGCAGACAAGAGCGGAGAATAAGGGACATGGGCAAAGAGGGGCAGACAAGGGCAAAGAGGGGCGGACAAGGGCCAAGACGGGTGGACAAGTGCCAGGACGGGCGGACAAGGGCAAAGATGGTCGGACAAGGGCAAAGAGGAGCGGACAAGGGCAAGGACGAGCGGACAAGTGCAGAGAATTCGGGACACGTGAAAGGAGGGGCGGACAAGGGTAAAGAGGGGCGGACAAGATCACAGAGGGGCGGAGAAGGGCAAAGAGGGTCGGAAAAAGGTAAAGAGGGGCGGACAAAGACAAAAAATAGCGGACAAGTGCGGAGAATACGGGACAAGGGCAAAGAGGGTTGGACAAGGGCAAAGAGGGTTGGAGAATTGCAGAGAATACCGGACAAGTGCAAAGACGGGCGTACAATTGCAATGACGGACGGACAAGGGCAAAGAGGGGTAGACAAGGGCAAAGAGGGGCTGACAAGGGCAAGGAGGGGCAGAGAAGGCAAAGAGGAGCGGAGAAGGGCAAAGACAGGCTGACAAGGGAAAAGAGGGGCGGAGAATACCGGAGAAGTGCAAAGAGGGGCGGACAAGGGCAAAAAGGTGCGGACAAGTGCAAAGAGGGTTGGACAAAGGCAAAGAGGGGCGGACAAGCACAAAGAGGGTCAGAAAAGGTCAAAGAGGGGCGGACAAGTGCGAAGAAGGTCGGAGAAGTGCGAAGAGGGGCGGAGAAGTGTAAAAGAGGGGCGGAGAAGTGTAAAAGAGGGGCGGAGAACAGTGGATAATACGGGACAAGTGCAAAAAGGGGCGGAGAATTGCGGAGAATACCGGACAAGTGCAAACAGGGGCGGACAATGTCAAAGAGGGGCAGACAAGAGCAAAGAGGTGCGGACAAATGGCAAAGAGGGGCGGACAACGGCAAAGACGGGCGGACATAGGCAAAGAGGGTCGGACAAGTGCAAAGAGGGGCGGACAAGGGCAAAGAGGGTCGGAAAATGGAGGAGAATACGGGACACGTGCAAGGAGGGGCAGACAAGGGCAAGGAGGGTCGGAAAAGGGCAAAGAGGGGAGGACAAAGGGCAAAGAAGGGCGGACAATATCAAAGAGGGGTGGACAAGTTCTAAGAGGGGCGGACAAGGGCAAAGAGGGGCGGAAGAGGGCAAAGAGGGGCGGAAGAGGGCAAAGAGGGGTGGACAAGTGGAAAGAGTGGCGGACAAGTGAGGAGAATATGGGACACGGGCAAAGAGGGGCGGACAACGGCAAAGAGGGGTGGAGAAGGGCAAAGAGGGGTGGACAAGTGCAAAGAGGGGGGGACAAGTGCAAAGAGGGGCGGAAAAGTGCAGAGAATACGGGACATGTGCAAAAAGGTGCGGACAAGTACAAAGAGGGGTGGACAAGGGCAAAGAGGGGTGGACAAACGTAAAGAGGGGAGGAGAAGTACGGAGAATACCGGAGAAGGGCAAAGAGGGGCGGACAAGGGCAAAGAGGGGCGGACAAGGGCAAAGATGTGTGGAAAAAGGGCAAAGAGGGGCGGACAAGGGCAAAGAGGGGCGGACAAATGCAAAGAGGGGTGGAAAATTTCAAAGACAGGCGGACAAGGGCAAAGGGGGGCGGAGAAGTATCGAAAATAAGGGAGAAGGGCAAGGAGGGGCAGAGAAGTGCGGAGAATACGGGACAAGTGCAAAGAGGGGCAGACAAGGGCAAAGACGGTCGGACAAGGGCAAAGAGGGGCGGAGAGTGCGGAGAATAGCGGAGAAGTGCAAAGACGTGCGTAGAAGTGCAAATACGGGGGGACAAGGACAAAGACGCGCTGAAAACAGCAAAGACGGGCGGAGAAGTGTGGAGAATACCGGAGACGGGAAAAGACGGGCAGAAAAGTGCGGAGAATACGGGACAAGGGCAAAGAGGGGCGGACAAGGGCAAAGAGGGGCGGACAAGGGCAAAGAGGGGCGGACAAGGGCAAAGAGGGGCGGACAAGGGCAAAGAGGGGCGGACAAGGGCAAAGAGGGGCGGACAAGGGCAAAGAGGGGCGGACAAGGGCAAAGAGGGGCGGACAAGGGCAAAGAGGGGCGGACAAGGGCAAAGAGGGGCGGACAAGGGCAAAGAGGGGCGGACAAGGGCAAAGAGGGGCGGACAAGGGCAAAGAGGGGCGGACAAGGGCAAAGAGGGGCGGACAAGGGCAAAGAGGGGCGGACAAGGGCAAAGAGGGGCGGACAAGGGCAAAGAGGGGCGGACAAGGGCAAAGAGGGGCGGACAAGGGCAAAGAGGGGCGGACAAGGGCAAAGACGGGCAGACAAGGGCAAAGACGGGCAGACAAGGGCAAAGACGGGCAGAGAAGTGCGGAAAATAGCCGAGAAGTGCAAAGACGGGCGTAGAAGTGCAAAGACGGGCGGACAAGGGCAAAAACGGGCCGACAACAGCAAAGACGGGCGGAGAAGTGCGGAGAATACGGGACAAGGGCAAAGAGGGGTGGGCAAGGGCAAAGATAGGGGCAGACAAGGGCAAAGAGGTGCGGACAAGGGCGAAGAGGGACACACAAAAGCAAAGAGGGGTGGACAAGGGCAAAGAGGGGCGGACAGGTGCGGAAAATATGGTACACGGGCAAAGATGGGCGGACAAGGGCAAAGACGGGCGGAAAAGTGCCAAGACGGGCGGACAAGGGCAAAGAGGAGCAGACAAGGGCAAGGACGGGCGGACAAGGGCAAAGAGGGGCGGACAAGGGCAAAGAGGGGCGGACAAGTGCGGAGAATTCAGGACACGTGCAAGGAGGGGCGGACAAGGGCAAAGAGGGGCGGACAAGTTCCAAGAGGGGCGGAGAAGTGTGGAGAATACCGTAGAAGGGCAAAGAGGGGTGCACAAAGGCAAAGAGGTTTTGACAAGGGCAAAGAGGGGCGGATAAGGTAAAGAGGGGCGGACAAGGGCAAAGAGGGGTGGACAAATGTAAAGAAGGGAGGAGAAGTACGGAGAATACCGGAGAAGGGCAAAGAGGGGCGGACAAGGGCAAAGAGGGGCGGACAAGGGCAAAGAGGGGCGGACAAGGGCAAAGAGGGGAGGACAAGGGCAAGGAGGGGCGGACAAGGTGAAAGAGGTACGCACAAGTGCACAGAGGTGCGGACAAGGGCAAAGAGGGGCTGACCAGGGCAAAGAGGGGCGGACAAGTGCAAAGAGGGGCGGACAAGGGCAAAGGGGGCAGACAAGGGAAAAGAGGGGTCGACAAGGGCAAAGAGTGGCGGAGAATTGCGGAGGATACGCGACAAGGGAAAAGAGGGGCAGACAAGGGCAAAGAGAGGTGGACAAGTGCGGAGAATACGGGACAAGGGCAAAGAGGGTTCTGAGAAGTGGAAAGAGGAGCCGAGAAGGGCAAAGAGGGGCTGACAAGGGCAAAGAGGGGCGGACAAGGGCAAAAAGGGGCGCACAAGGGCAAAGAGGGGCGCACAAGGCCAAAGAGGGGCGCACAAGGGAAAGAGGGGCGGACAAGTGCAGGGAGGGGCAGACAAGAGCAAAGAGGGGCGGACAAGAACCAAGAGGGGCGGACAAGAACCAAGAGGGGCGGACAAGGGCAAAGAGGGGCGGACAAGGGCAAAGAGGGGCGGACAAGGGCAAAGAGGGGCGGACAAGGGCAAAGAGGGGCGGACAAGGGCAAAGAGGGGCGGACAAGGGCAAAGAGGGGCGGACAAAGGCAACGAGGTGCGGACAAGTGCAAAGACGGGCGGACAAGGGCAAAGACGGGCGGACAAGGGCAAAGAGGGGCGGACAAGGGCAAAGAGGGGCGGACAAGGGCAAAGATGGTCAGACATGGGCAAAGAGGGTCGGAAAAGGGCAAAGAGGGATGGAGAACTACAGAGAATACCGGAGAAGGGAAAATAAGGGTGTACAAGGGCAAAGAGGGGCGGACAAGTGCAAAGAGCGCCGGACAAGCACAAAGAGGGGCGGAAAAGGGCAAAGAGGGGCGGAAAAGGGCAAAGAGGGGCGGAAAAGGGCAAAGAGGGGCGGAAAAGGGCAAAGAGGGGCAGAGAATTGCGGAGAACTGCGGACAAGAGCAGAGAGGGGTGGACAAGTTCAAAGAGAGGCGGACAAGGGCAAAGAGGCGGGGACAATGATAAAGAGGGACGGACAAGGGCATAAAGGGGCGGAGAAGGGCAAAGAGGGGCAGACAACTTCAAGGAGGCATGGACAAAGGCAAAGAGGGGTGGAGAAGTGTGGAGAATAACGTTGAAGGGAAAATACGTGCGGAAAAGGGCAAAGAGGGGCGGACAAGTGTAAAGATGGGTGGACAAGGTTAATGAAGGGCGGACAAGGGCAAAGACGGGCTGAGAATTGCAGAGAATACCGGGGACGGGCAAAGACTTTCAGAAAATTGCGGAGAATAACGGAGACGGGCAAAGACGGGCAGAAAAGTACGGAGAATACCGGAGACGGGCAAAGACGGGCAGACAAGTGCGGAGAATAGTGGACAAGGGCAAAGAGGGGCGGACAAGTGCAAAGAGTGGTGGACAAGGGCAAAGAGGGTCAGACAAGGATAAAGCAGGGCGGGCAAAGGCAAAGAGGGGCGGGCAAGTGAAAAGAGGGGTGCAAAATGGCAAATAGGGGCTGACAAGTGCAAAGAGGGGCAGGCAAGTGCGGATAATATGGGACACGGGCAAAGAGGGGCGGACAAGGGCAAAGAGGGGCGGGAAAATGCGGAGAATATCGGAGAAGTGCAAAGATGGGCGGACAAGGGCAAAGACGGGTGGATAAGTGCAAAGACGAGCGGACAAATGGGCAAAGACGGGCGGACAAAGGCGAAGACGGGCGGAGAATTGCGGAGAATACTGGAGACGGGCAAAGACGGGTAGACAAGTGCGGAGAACACCGGAGATGGGCAAAGACGGGCAGACAAGAGCGGAGAATAAGGGACATGGGCAAAGAGGGGCAGACAAGGGCAAAGAGGGGCGGACAAGGGCCAAGACGGGTGGACAAGTGCCAGGACGGGCGGACAAGGGCAAAGATGGTCGAACAAGGGCAAAGAGGAGCGGACAAGGGCAAGGACGAGCGGACAAGTGCAGAGAATTCGGGACACGTGAAAGGAGGGGCGGACAAGGGTAAAGAGGGGCGGACAAGATCACAGAGGGGCGGAGAAGGGCAAAGAGGGTCGGAAAAAGGTAAAGAGGGGCGGACAAAGACAAAAAATAGCGGACAAGTGCGGAGAATACGGGACAAGGGCAAAGAGGGTTGGACAAGGGCAAAGAGGGTTGGAGAATTGCAGAGAATACCGGACAAGTGCAAAGACGGGCGTACAATTGCAATGACGGACGGACAAGGGCAAAGAGGGGTAGACAAGGGCAAAGAGGGGCTGACAAGGGCAAGGAGGGGCAGAGAAGGCAAAGAGGAGCGGAGAAGGGCAAAGACAGGCTGACAAGGGAAAAGAGGGGCGGAGAATACCGGAGAAGTGCAAAGAGGGGCGGACAAGGGCAAAAAGGTGCGGACAAGTGCAAAGAGGGTTGGACAAAGGCAAAGAGGGGCGGACAAGCACAAAGAGGGTCAGAAAAGGTCAAAGAGGGGCGGACAAGTGCGAAGAAGGTCGGAGAAGTGCGAAGAGGGGCGGAGAAGTGTAAAAGAGGGGTGGAGAAGTGTAAAAGAGGGGCGGAGAACAGTGGATAATACGGGACAAGTGCAAAAAGGGGCGGAGAATTGCGGAGAATACCGGACAAGTGCAAACAGGGGCGGACAATGTCAAAGAGGGGCAGACAAGAGCAAAGAGGTGCGGACAAATGGCAAAGAGGGGCGGACAACGGCAAAGACGGGCGGACATAGGCAAAGAGGGTCGGACAAGTGCAAAGAGGGGCGGACAAGGGCAAAGAGGGTCGGAAAATGGAGGAGAATACGGGACACGTGCAAGGAGGGGCAGACAAGGGCAAGGAGGGTCGGAAAAGGGCAAAGAGGGGAGGACAAAGGGCAAAGAAGGGCGGACAATATCAAAGAGGGGTGGACAAGTTCTAAGAGGGGCGGACAAGGGCAAAGAGGGGCGGAAGAGGGCAAAGAGGGGCGGAAGAGGGCAAAGAGGGGTGGACAAGTGGAAAGAGTGGCGGACAAGTGAGGAGAATATGGGACACGGGCAAAGAGGGGCGGACAACGGCAAAGAGGGGTGGAGAAGGGCAAAGAGGGGTGGACAAGTGCAAAGAGGGGGGGACAAGTGCAAAGAGGGGCGGAAAAGTGCAGAGAATACGGGACATGTGCAAAAAGGTGCGGACAAGTACAAAAAGGGGTGGACAAGGGCAAAGAGGGGTGGACAAATGTAAAGAGGGGAGGAGAAGTACGGAGAATACCGGAGAAGGGCAAAGAGGGGCGGACAAGGGCAAAGAGGGGCGGACAAGGGCAAAGATGTGTGGAAAAAGGGCAAAGAGGGGCGGACAAGGGCAAAGAGGGGCGGACAAATGCAAAGAGGGGTGGACAATTTCAAAGACAGGCGGACAAGGGCAAAGGGGGGCGGAGAAGTATCGAAAATAAGGGAGAAGGGCAAGGAGGGGCGGAGAAGTGCGGAGAATACGGGACAAGTGCAAAGAGGGGCAGACAAGGGCAAAGACGGTCGGACAAGGGCAAAGAGGGGCGGAGAGTGCGGAGAATAGCAGAGAAGTGCAAAGACGTGCGTAGAAGTGCAAATACGGGGGGACAAGGACAAAGACGCGCTGAAAACAGCAAAGACGGGCGGAGAAGTGTGGAGAATACCGGAGACGGGAAAAGACGGGCAGAAAAGTGCGGAGAATACGGGACAAGGGCAAAGAGGGGCGGACAAGGGCAAAGAGGGGCGGACAAGGGCAAAGAGGGGCGGACAAGGGCAAAGAGGGGCGGACAAGGGCAAAGAGGGGCGGACAAGGGCAAAGAGGGGCGGACAAGGGCAAAGAGGGGCGGACAAGGGCAAAGAGGGGCGGACAAGGGCAAAGAGGGGCGGACAAGGGCAAAGAGGGGCGGACAAGGGCAAAGAGGGGCGGACAAGGGCAAAGAGGGGCGGACAAGGGCAAAGAGGGGCGGACAAGGGCAAAGAGGGGCGGACAAGGGCAAAGAGGGGCGGACAAGGGCAAAGAGGGGCGGACAAGGGCAAAGAGGGGCGGACAAGGGCAAAGAGGGGCGGACAAGGGCAAAGAGGGGCGGACAAGGGCAAAGACGGGCAGAGAAGTGCGGAAAATAGCCGAGAAGTGCAAAGACGGGCGTAGAAGTGCAAAGACGGGCGGACAAGGGCAAAGACGGGCAGAGAAGTGCGGAAAATATCCGAGAAGTGCAAAGACGGGCGTAGAAGTGCAAAGACGGGCGGACAAGGGCAAAGACGGGCCGACAACAGCAAAGACGGGCGGAGAAGTGCGGAGAATACGGGACAAGGGCAAAGAGGGGTGGGCAAGGGCAAAGATAGGGGCAGACAAGGGCAAAGAGGTGCGGACAAGGGCGAAGAGGGACACACAAAAGCAAAGAGGGGTGGACAAGGGCAAAGAGGGGCGGACAGGTGCGGAAAATATGGTACACGGGCAAAGATGGGCGGACAAGGGCAAAGACGGGCGGACAAGTGCCAAGACGGGCGGACAAGGGCAAAGAGGAGCAGACAAGGGCAAGGACGGGCGGACAAGGGCAAAGAGGGGCGGACAAGGGCAAAGAGGGGCGGACAAGTGCGGAGAATTCAGGACACGTGCAAGGAGGGGCGGACAAGGGCAAAGAGGGGCGGACAAGTTCACAGAGGGGCGGACAAGGGCAAAGAGGGTCGGAAGGGGTAAAGAGGAGCGGATAAAGGCAAAGAAGGGCAGACAAGGGCAAAGAGGGGCGGACAAGTTCCAAGAGGGGCGGAGAAGTGTGGAGAATACCGTAGAAGGTCAAAGAGGGGTGCACAAAGGCAAAGAGGTTTTGACAAGGGCAAAGAGGGGCGGATAAGGTAAAGAGGGGCGGACAAGGGCAAAGAGGGGTGGACAAATATAAAGAAGGGAGGAGAAGTACGGAGAATACCGGAGAAGGGCAAAGAGGGGCGGACAAGGGCAAAGAGGGGCGGACAAGGGCAAAGATGTGTGGAAAAAGGGCAAAGAGGGGCGGACAAGGGCAAAGAGGGGCGGACAAATGCAAAGAGGGGTGGACAATTTCAAAGACAGGCGGACAAGGGCAAAGGGGGGCGGAGAAGTATCGAAAATAAGGGAGAAGGGCAAGGAGGGGCGGAGAAGTGCGGAGAATACGGGACAAGTGCAAAGAGGGGCAGACAAGGGCAAAGACAGTCGGACAAGGGCAAAGAGTGGCGGAGAGTGCGGAGAATAGCGGAGAAGTGTAAAGACGTGCGTAGAAGTGCAAATACGCGGGGAACAAGGACAAAGACGCGCTGAAAACAGCAAAGACGGGAGGAGAAGTGTGGAGAATACCGGAGACGGGAAAAGACGGGCAGAAAAGTGCGGAGAATACGGGACAAGGGCAAAGAGGGGCGGACAAGGGCAAAGAGGGGCGGACAAGGGCAAAGAGGGGCGGACAAGGGCAAAGAGGGGCGGACAAGGGCAAAGAGGGGCGGACAAGGGCAAAGAGGGGCGGACAAGGGCAAAGAGGGGCGGACAAGGGCAAAGAGGGGCGGACAAGGGTAAAGAGGGGCGGACAAGGGCAAAGAGGGGCGGACAAGGGCAAAGAGGGGCGGACAAGGGCAAAGAGGGGCGGACAAGGGCAAAGAGGGGCGGACAAGGGCAAAGAGGGGCGGACAAGGGCAAAGAGGGGCGGACAAGGGCAAAGAGGGGCGGACAAGGGCAAAGACGGTTAGACAAGGGCAAAGACGGGCAGACAAGGGCAAAGACGGGCAGAGAAGTGCGGAAAATAGCCGAGAAGTGCAAAGACGGGCGTAGAAGTGCAAAGACGGGCGGACAAGGGCAAAGACGGGCCTGCAACAGCAAAGACGGGCGGAGAAGTGCGGAGAGTACAGGACAAGGGCAAAGAGGGGCGGGCAAGGGCAAAGATAGGGGCAGACAAGGGCAAAGAGGTGCGGACAAGGGCGAAGAGGGACACACAAAAGCAAAGAGGGGTGGACAAGGGCAAAGAGGGGCGGACAGGTGCGGAAAATATGGTACACGGGCAAAGATGGGCGGACAAGGGCAAAGACGGGCGGAAAAGTGCCAAGACGGGCGGACAAGGGCAAAGAGGAGCGGACAAGGGCAAAGAGGGGCGGACAAGTGCGGAGAATTCAGGACACGTGCAAGGAGGGGCGGACAAGGGCAAAGAGGGGCGGACAAGTTCACAGAGGGGCGGACAAGGGCAAAGAGGGTCGGAAGGGGTAAAGAGGAGCGGATAAAGGCAAAGAAGGGCAGACAAGGGCAAAGAGGGGCGGACAAGTTCCAAGAGGGGCGGAGAAGTGTGGAGAATACCGGAGAAGGGCAAAGAGGGGTGCACAAAGGCAAAGAGGTTTTGACAAGGGCAAAGAGGGGCGGATAAGGTAAAGAGGGGCGGACAAGGGCAAAGAGGGGTGGACAAATGTAAAGAGGGGAGGAGAAGTACGGAGAATACCGGAGAAGGGCAAAGAGGGGCGGACAAGGGCAAAGATGTGTGGTAAAAGGGCAAAGAGGGGCGGACAATGGCAAAGAGGGGCGGACAAATGCAAAGAGGGGTGGACAATTTCAAAGACAGGCGGACAAGGGCAAAGGGGGGCGGAGAAGTATCGAAAATAAGGGAGAAGGGCAAGGAGGGGCGGAGAAGTGCGGAGAATACGGGACAAGTGCAAAGAGGGGCAGACAAGGGCAAAGACGGTCGGACAAGGGAAAAGAGGGGCGGAGAGTGCGGAGAATAGCGGAGAAGTGCAAAGACGTGCGTAGAAGTGCAAATACGGGGGGACAAGGACAAAGACGCGCTGAAAACAGCAAAGACGGGCGGAGAAGTGTGGAGAATACCGGAGACGGGAAAAGACGGGCAGAAAAGTGCGGAGAATACGGGACAAGGGCAAAGAGGGGCGGACAAGGGCAAAGAGGGGCGGACAAGGGCAAAGAGGGGCGGACAAGGGCAAAGAGGGGCGGACAAGGGCAAAGAGGGGCGGACAAGGGCAAAGAGGGGCGGACAAGGGCAAAGAGGGGCGGACAAGGGCAAAGAGGGGCGGACAAGGGCAAAGAGGGGCAGACAAGGGCAAAGAGGGGCAGACAAGGGCAAAGAGGGGCAGACAAGGGCAAAGAGGGGCAGACAAGGGCAAAGAGGGTCGGACAAGGGCAAAGACGGGCAGACAAGGGCAAAGACGGGCAGACAAGGGCAAAGACGGGCAGACAAGGGCAAAGACGGGCAGACAAGGGCAAAGACGGGCAGACAAGGGCAAAGACGGGCAGAGAAGTGCGGAAAATAGCCGAGAAGTGCAAAGACGGGCGTAGAAGTGCAAAGACGGGCGTAGAAGTGCAAAGACAGGCGTAGAAGTGCAAAGACGGGCGGACAAGGGCAAAGACGGGCCGACAACAGCAAAGACGGGCGGAGAAGTGCGGAGAATACGGGACAAGGGCAAAGAGGGGCGGGCAAGGGCAAAGATAGGGGCAGACAAGGGCAAAGCGGTGCGGACAAGGGCAAAGAGGGACACACAAAAGCAAAGAGGGGTGGACAAGGGCAAAGAGGGGCGGACAGGTGCGGAAAATACGGTACACGGGCAAAGATGGGCGGACAAGGGCAAAGACGGGCGGACAAGTGCCAAGACGGGCGGACAAGGGCAAAGAGGAGCGGACAAGTGCAAGGACGGGCGGACAAGGGCAAAGAGGGGCGGACAAGTGCGGAGAATTCAGGACACGTGCAAGGAGGGGCGGACAAGGGCAAAGAGGGGCGGACAAGAGTGGAGATTAAGGGACAAGTGCAAAGAGGGGCGGACAATTGCGGAGTATATGGGACAAAGGCAAAGAGGGGCGGACAAGTGCGGAGAATACAGGACAAGGGCAAGGAGTGGCGGACAAGGGCAAAGAGGGTCGGAAAATGGCAAAGAGTTGCGGAGAAGGGCAAAAAGGGGCGGACAAGTGCTGAGAATACGGGATAAGATCAAAGAGGGTCGGACAAGGCCAAAGAGGGGCGGAGAAGTGCGGAGAATATGGGACAAGGGCAAAGAGGGGTGGACAAGTGCGGAGAATACGGGACAAGGGCAAAGAGGCGAGGACAAGGGAAAAGAGGCTCGGACGAGCGCAAAGAGGTGCGGACGACGGAAAAGAGGGGCAGACAAGGGCAAAGAGGGTCGCACAAGTGCTGAGAATACTGGACAAGTGCAAAGAGGGGCCGACAAGGGCTAAGAGGGGCTGAGAAGGGCAAAGAGGGGCTGAGAAGTGCTGAGAATACGGAACAAGGGCAAAGAGGGGTGGACAAGAGCGGAGAATACCGGACAAAAGCAAAGAGGGGTGGACAAGGGCAAAGAGGGGCGGACAAGGGCAAAGAGGGGCGGAAAAGTGCTGAGAATACGGGACAAGGGCAAAGAGGGGCGGACAAGGGCAAAGAAGGCGGACAAGGGCTAGAGGGGCGGACAAGGGCAAGGAGGGGCGGACAAGGTCAAAGAGGGGCGGACAAGTGCTGAGAACACAGGACAAGGGCAATGAGGGGCGAACAAGGGCAAGGAGGGGCGGACAAGAGCAAAGAGGGGCAGACAAGGGCAAAGAGGTGCGGACAAGTGCTGAGAATACGGGAAAAGGGCAAAGAGGGGCGGATAAGGGCAAAAAGGGGCGGACAAGGGCTGAGAATACGGAACAAAGGCAAAGAGGGGCGGACAAGGGCTGAGAATACGGGACAAGGGCAAAGAGGGGCGGACAAGGGCTGAGAATACGGGACAAGGGCAAAGAGGGGCGGACAAGGGTTGAGAATACGGGACAAGGGCAAAGAGGGGCGGAAAAGGGCTGAGAATACGGGACAAGGGCAAAGAGGGGCGGAAAAGGGCTGAGAATACGGGACAAGGGCAAAGAGGGGCGCACAAGTGCTGAGAATAAGGGACAAGGCCAAAGAGGGGCGGACAAGGGCAAAGAGGGGCGGACAAGGGCAAAGAGGGGCGGACAAGGGCAAAGAGGGGCGGACAAGGGCAAAGAGGGGCCGACAAGGGCAAAGAGGGGCCGACAAGGGCAAAGAGGGGCTGAGAAGGGCAAAGAGGGGCTGAGAAGTGCTGAGAATACGGGACAAGAGCAAAGAGGGGTGGACAAGAGCGGAGAATACCGGACAAAAGCAAAGAGGGGAGGACAAGGGCAAAGAGGGGCGGACAAGGGCCAAGAGGGGCGGACAAGGGCAAAGAGGGGCGGACAAGGGCAAAGAGGGGCGGAAAAGTGCTGAGAATACGGGACAAAGGCAAAGAGGGGCGGACAAGGGCAAAGAAGGCGGACAAGGGCTAGAGGGGCGGACAAGGGCAAGGAGGGGCGGACAAGGTCAAAGAGGGGCGGACAAGTGCTGAGAACACAGGACAAGGGCAATGAGGGGCGAACAAGGGCAAGGAGGGGCGGACAAGAGCAAAGAGGGGCAGACAAGGGCAAAGAGGTGCGGACAAGGGCTGAGAATACGGGAAAAGGGCAAAGAGGGGCGGATAAGGGCAAAGAGGGGCGGACAAGGGCTGAGAATACGGAACAAAGGCAAAGAGGGGCGGACAAGTGCTGAGAATACGGGACAAGGGCAAAGAGGGGCGGACAAGGGTTGAGAATACGGGACAAGGGCAAAGAGGGGCGTACAAGTGCTGAGAATACGGGACTAGGGCAAAGAGGGGCGGACAAGTGCTGAGAATACGGGACAAGAGCAAAGAGGGTCAGACAAGGCCAAAGAGGGGCGGAGAAGTGCGGAGAATAAGGGACAAGGGCAAAGAGGGGCGGACAAGTGCGGAGAATACGGGACAAGGGCAAAGAGGGGCGGACAAGGGAAAAGAGGCTCGGACGAGCGCAAAGAGGTGCGGACGACGGAAAAGAGGGGCGGACAAGGGGAAAGAGGGTCGCACAAGGGCAAAGAGGGTCGCACAAGAGAAAAGAGGGGCGCACAAGAGAAAAGAGGGGCCCACAAGAGCAAAGAGGGGTGGTGAAGGGCAAAGAGGGGTTGACAAGAACGGAGAACACGTTACAAGGGCAAAGAGGGTCGGACAAGTGAAAAGAGCGTCGGAGAATTGCGGAGAATACGGAACAATTGCAAAAAGGGTCCGAAAAGTGCGGAGAATACGGAAAAAGGGCAAAGAGGGGCGGACAAGTGCGGATAATACGGGACAAGTGCAAAGAGGGGCGGACAAGGGCTGAGAATACGGGACAAGGGCAAAGACGGGTGGACAAAGGCAAAGAGGGGCGGACATGGGCAAAGAGGGGCGGACATGGGCAAAGAGGGGCGGACAAGGTCAAAGAGGGTCGGACAATGGCAAAGAGGGGCGGACAATGGCAAAGAGGGGCGGACAATGGCAAAGAGGGGCGGACAAGTGCTGAGAATACAGGACAAGGGCAAAGAGGGCCGGACAAGTGCTGAGAACACGGGACAAAGAGGGCAAAGTGGGGCGGACAAGGGCAAAGAGGGGCGGACAAGGGCAAAGAGGGGCGGAAAAGGGAAAAGAGGGGCGGACAAGGGCAAAGAGGGGCGGACAAGGGCTTAGAATACGGGACAAGTGCAAAGAGGGGCGGACAGAGGAAAGGAGGGGCGGACAAGGGCAAAGAGGGCCGGACAAGGGCAAAGAGGGCCGGACAAGGGCAAAGAGGGCCGGACAAGTGCTGAGAATACGGGACAAGAGCAAAGAGGGTCGGACAAGGCCAAAGAGGGGCGAAGAAGTGCAGAGAATAAGGGACAAGGGCAAAGAGTGGCGGACAAGGGAAAAGAGGCTCGGACGAGCGCAAAGAGGTGCGGACGACGGAGAAGAGGGGCGGACAAGGGCAAAGAGGGGCGGACAAGGGCAAAGAGGGTCGCACAAGAGAAAAGAGGGGCGCACAAGAGCAAAGAGGGGTGGTGAAGGGCAAAGAGGTGTGGACAAGAACGGAGAACACGTTACAAGGGCAAAGAGGGTCGGACAAGTGAAAAGAGCGTCGGAGAATTGCGGAGAATACGGAACAATTGCAAAGAGGGTCCGAAAAGTGCGGAGAATACGGAAAAAGGGCAAAGAGGGGCAGACAAGTGCGGATAATACGGGACAAGTGCAAAGAGTGACGGATAAGTACTGAGAATACGGGACAATGACAAAGAGGGGCGGACAAGAGCAAAGAGGGGCAGACAAGGGCCAAGAGGGGCAGACAAGGGCAAAGAGGGGCAGACAAGGGCAAAGAGGGGCAGACAAGGGCAAAGAGGGGCAGACAAGGGCCAAGAGGGGCAGACAAGGGCCAAGAGGGGTAGACAAGGGCCAAGAGGGGCAGACAAGGGCCAAGAGGGGCAGACAAGGGAAAAGAGGGGAAGACAAGGGCAAAGAGGGGCAGACAAGGGAAAAGAGGGGCAGACAAGGGCAAACAGGGGATGACAAGTGCTGAGAATACGGGACAATTGCAAAGAAGGGCGGACAAGGGCAAAGAGGGGCAGAAAAGTGCTGAGAATACGGGACAAGGGCAAAGAGAGGCGGACAAGGGCAAATAGGGGCGGACAAGGGATGAGAATACAGGACAAGGGCAAAGAGGAGTGGATAAGGGCAAAGTGGGGCGGACAAATCCTGAGAATAGGGGACAAGGGCAAAGAGAGACGGACAAGTGCTGAGAATACGGGACAAGAGCAATGAAGGGCGGACAAGTGCAAAGAGGGGCCGACAAGGGCTAAGAGGGGCTGAGAAGGGCAAAGAGGGGCAGACAAGTGCTGAGAATAGGGGACAAGAGCAAAGAGGGGCGGACAAGGGCAAAGAGGGGCAGACAAGGGCAAAGAGGGGCGGACAAGGGCAAAGAGGGGCGGACAAGGGCAAAGAGGGGCGGACAAGGGCAAAGAGGGGCGGACAAGGGCAAAGAGGGGCGGACAAGGGCAAAGAGGGGCGGAAAAGTGCTGAGAATACGGGACAAGGGCAAAGAGGGGCGGACAAGGGCAAAGAGGGGCGGACAAGGGCAAAGAGGGGCGGACAAGGGCAAGGAGGGGCGCACAAGGTCAAAGAGGGGCGGACAAGTGCTGAGAACACAGGACAAGGGCAATGAGGGGCGAACAAGGGCAAGGTGGGGAGGACAAGAGCAAAGAGGGGCAGACAAGGGCAAAGAGGTGCGGACAAGTGCTGAGAATACGGGAAAAGGGCAAAGAGGCACGGACAAGGGCAAAAAGGGGCGGACAAGGGCTGAAAATACGGAACAAGGGCAAAGAGGGGGGGACAAGTGCTGAGAATACGGGACAAGAGCAAAGAGGGGCGGACAAGGGTTGAGAATACGGGACAAGGGCAAAGAGGGGCGGACAAGGGCTGAGAATACGGGACAAGGGCAAAGAGGGGCGGACAAGGGCTGAGAATACGGGACAAGGGCAAAGAGGGGCGGACAAGGGCAAAGAGGGGCGGACATGGGCAAAGAGGGGCGGACAAGGGCAAAGAGGGGCCGACAAGGGCTGAGAACACGGGACAAGGGCAAAGAGGGGCGGACAAGGTCTGAGAATACGGGACAAGGGCAAAGACGGGCGGACAAAGGCAAAGAGGGGCGGACATGGGCAAAGAGGGGCGGACAAGTGCAAAGAGGGTCGGACAAGGGCAAAGAGGGGCGGACAAGGGCAAAGAGGGGCGGACAAGGGCAAAGAGGGGCGGACAAGGGCAAAGAGGGGCGGACAAGGGCAAAGAGGGGCGGACAAGTGCTGAGAATATGGGACAAAGAGGGCAAAGTGGGGCCGACAAGGGCAAAGAGGGGCGGACAAGGGCAAAGAGGGGCGGACAAGGCCAAAGAGTTGCAGACAAGGGCAAAGAGGGGCAGACAAGGGCTTAGAATACGGGACAAGTGCAAAGAGGGGCGGACAAAGGAAAAGAGGGGCAGACAAGTGCTGAGAATACGGGACAAGTGCAAAGAGGGGCGGACAAGGGCAAAGAGGGGCGGACAAGGGCAAAGAGGGGCGGACAAGGGCAAAGAGGGGCGGACAAGGGCAAAGAGGGGTGGACAAGGGCAAAGAGGGGCGGACAAGGTCAAAGAGGGGCGGACAAGGGCAAAGAGGGGCGGACAAGGTCAAAGAGGGGCGGACAAGGGCAAAGAGGGGCGGACAAGGGCAAAGAGGGGCGGACAAGGGCAAAGAGGGGCGGACAAGTGCAAAGAGGGGCGGACAAGGGCAAAGAAGGGCGGACAAGGGCAAAGAAGGGCGGACAAGCGCAAAGAGGGGTGGACAGGGGCAAAGAGGGGCGGACAGGGGCAAAGAGGGGCGGACAGGGGCAAAGAGGGGCGGACAAGTGCTGAGAATACGGGACAAGGGCAAAGAGGGGCGGGCAAGTTCTGAGAATACGGGACAAGGGTAAAGAGGGGTGGACAAGGGCAAAGAGGGGCGGACAAGGGCAAAGAGGGGCGGACAAGGGCAAAGAGGCTCGGACAAGGGCAAAGAGGGGCGGACAATGGCAAAGAGGGGCGGACAAGGGCAAAGAGGGGCGGACAAGGGCTCAGAATACAGACAAGGGGAAAGAGGGGCGGACAAGGGCAAAGAGGGTCGAACAAGGGCAAAGAGGGCCGGAAAATTTCAAACAGGGGCGGACAAGGCAAAGAGGGGCGGACAAGGGCAAAGAGGGGCGGACAAGGGCAAAGAGGGGTGGACAAGGGCTGAGAATACGGGACAAGTGCAAAGAGGGGTGGACAAGGACAAAGAGGGGCGGACAAGGACAAAGAGGAGCGGACAAGGGCAATAAGGGGGGGACAAGGACAAAGAGGAGAGGACAAGGACAAACAGGAGAGGACAAGGACAAAGAGGGGCGGACAATGGCAAAGATGGGCATACAAGGGCTGAGAATACGGGACAAGTGCAAAGAGGGGCGGACAAGGGCAAAGAGGGGCGGACAAGAGAGGAGAATAGGGGACAAGAGCAAAGAGGGGCTGACAATTTCAAAGAGGGTGGGACAAGGATAAAGAGGGGCGTACAAGTGCAAAGAAGGGCAGACAAGTGCTGAGAATACGGGATAAGGGCAAAGAGGGGCGGACAAGGGCAAAGAGGGGCGGACAAGGGCAAAGAGGGGCGGACAAGGGCAAAGAGGGGCGGACAAGGGCAAAGAGGGGCGGACAAGGGCAAAGAGGGGCGGACAAGGGCAAAGAGGGGCGGACAAGGGCAAAGAGGGGCGGACAAGGGCAAAGAGGGGCGGACAAGGGCAAAGAGGGGCGGACAAGGGCAAAGAGGGGCGGACAAGGGCAAAGAGGGGCGGACAAGGGCAAAGAGGGGCGGACAAGGGCAAAGAGGGGCGGACAAGGGCAAAGAGGGGCGGACAAGGGCAAAGAGGGGCGGACAAGGGCAAAGAGGGGCGGACAAGGGCAAAGAGGGGCGGACAAGGGCAAAGAGGGGCGGACAAGGGCAAAGAGGGGCGGACAAGGGCAAAGAGGGGCGGACAAGGGCAAAGAGGGGCGGACAAGGGCAAAGAGGGGCGGACAAGGGCAAAGAGGGGCGGACAAGGGCAAAGAGGGGCGGACAAGGGCAAAGAGGGGCGGACAAGGGCAAAGAGGGGCGGACAAGGGCAAAGAGGGGCGGACAAGGGCAAAGAGGGGCGGACAAGGGCAAAGAGGGGCGGACAAGGGCAAAGAGGGGCGGACAAGTGCTGAGAATACGGGACAAGGGCAAAGAGGGGCGGGCAAGTGCTGAGAATACGGGACAAGGGCAAAGAGGGGCGGACAAGGGCAAAGAGGGGCGGACAAGGGCTGAGAATACAGGACAAGGGGAAAGAGGGGCGGACAAGGGCAAAGAGGGTCGGACAAGGGCAAAGAGGGCCGGACAATGTCAAAGAGGGGCGGACAAGGGCAAAGAGGGTCGGACAAGGGCAAAGAGGGGCGGACAAGGGCAAAGAGGGGCGGACAAGTGCTGAGAATACTGGACAAGGGTACAGAGGGGCGGACAAGGGAAAAGAGGGGCGGACATGTGCTGAGAATACGGGACAAGTGCAAAGAGGTGTGGACAAGGGCAAAGAGTGGCGGACAAGGGCAAAGAGGGGCGGACAAGGGCAAAGAGGGGCGGACAAGGGCAAAGAGGGGCGGACAAGGGAAAAGCGGGGCGGACAATTGCTGAGAATACGGGACAAGGGCAAAGAGGGGCGGACAAGGGCAAAGAGGGGCGGACAAATGCAAAGAGGGGCGGACAAATGCAAAGAGAGGCAAAGGAGGGAAAGAGATGCGGAAAAGGGCAAAGAGGGGCAGACAAGTGCTGAGAATACGAGACAAGTGCAAAGAGGGGCGGTCAAGTGCTGAGAATACGGGACAAGGGCAAAGAGGGGCGGACAAGAGCAAAGAGGGGCGGACAAGGGCAAAGAGGGGCGGACAAGGGCAAAGAGGGGCGGACAAGGGCAAAGAGGGGCGGACAAGGGCAAAGAGGGGCGGACAAGGGCAAAGAGGGGCGGACAGGGGCAAAGAGGGGCGGACAGGGGCAAAGAGGGGCGGACAGGGGCAAAGAGGGGCGGACAAGGGCAAAGAGGGGCGGACAAGGGCAAAGAGGGGCGGACAAGGGCAAAGAGGGGCGGACAAGGGCAAAGAGGGGCGGAAAAGAGCGGAGAATATGGTACAAGGGCAAAGAGGGGCGGACAAGGGCAAAGAGGGGCGGACAAGAGCGGAGAATACGGGACAAAAGCAAAGAGGTGCGGACAAGGTCAAAGAGGGGCGGAGAAAGGAAAAGAGGAGCGGACAAGGTCAAAGAGGGGCGGAGAAAGGAAAAGAGGGGCGGAGAAAGGAAAAGAGGGGCGGAGAAGGGCAAAGAGGGGCGGACAAGGGCAAAGAGGGGCCGAGAAGGGCAAAGAGGGGCGGAGAAGGGCAAAGAGGGGCGGAGAAGGGCAAAGAGGGGCGGAGAAGGGCAAAGAGGGGCGGAGAAGGGCAAAGAGGGGCGGAGAAGGGCAAAGAGGGGCGGAGAAGGGCAAAGAGGGGCGGAGAAGGGCAAAGAGGGGCGGAGAAGGGCAAAGAGGGGCGGAGAAGGGCAAAGAGGGGCGGAGAAGGGCAAAGAGGGGCGGACAAGGGCAAAGAGGGGCGGACAAGGGCAAAGAGGGGCGGACAAGGGCAAAGAGGGGCGGACAAGGGCAAAGAGGGGCGGAGAAGGGCAAAGAGGGGCGGAGAAGGGCAAAGAGGGGCGGAGAAGGGCAAAGAGGGGCGGAGAAGGGCAAAGAGGGGCGGACAAGGGCAAAGAGGGGCGGACAAGGGCAAAGAGGGGCGGACAAGGGCAAAGAGGGGCGGACAAGGGCAAAGAGGGGCGGACAAGGGCAAAGAGGGGCGGACAAGGGCAAAGAGGGGCGGACAAGGGCAAAGAGGGGCGGACAAGGGCAAAGAGGGGCGGACAAGGGCAAAGAGGGGCGGACAAGGGCAAAGAGGGGCGGACAAGGGCAAAGAGGGGCGGACAAGTCCTGAGAATACGGGACCAGGGCAAAGAGGGGCGGACAAGGGCAAAGAGGGGCGGACAAGGGCAAAGAGGGGCGGACAAGGGCAAAGAGGGGCGGACAAGGGCAAAGAGGGGCGGACAAGTGCTGAGAATACGGGACAAGGGCAAAGAGGGGCGGACAAGGGCAAAGAGGGGCGGACAAGGGCAAAGAGGGGCGGACAAGGGCAAAGAGGGGCGGACAAGGGCAAAGAGGGGCGGACAAGGGCAAAGAGGGGCGGACAAGGGCAAAGAGGGGCGGACAAGGGCAAAGAGGGGCGGACAAGGGCAAAGAGGGGCGGACAAGGGCAAAGAGGGGCGGACAAGGGCAAAGAGGGGCGGACAAGGGCAAAGAGGGGCGGACAAGGGCAAAGAGGGGCGGACAAGGGCAAAGAGGGGCGGACAAGGGCAAAGAGGGGCGGACAAGGGCAAAGAGGGGCGGACAAGGGCAAAGAGGGGCGGACAAGGGCAAAGAGGGGCGGACAAGGGCAAAGAGGGGCGGACAAGGGCAAAGAGGGGCGGACAAGGGCAAAGAGGGGCGGACAAGGGCAAAGAGGGGCGGACAAGGGCAAAGAGGGGCGGACAAGGGCAAAGAGGGGCGGACAAGTCCTGAGAATACGGGACCAGGGCAAAGAGGGGCGGACAAGGGCAAAGAGGGGCGGACAAGGGCAAAGAGGGGCGGACAAGGGCAAAGAGGGGCGGACAAGGGCAAAGAGGGGCGGACAAGGGCAAAGAGGGGCGGACAAGGGCAAAGAGGGGCGGACAAGGGCAAAGAGGGGCGGACAAGGGCAAAGAGGGGCGGACAAGGGCAAAGAGGGGCGGACAAGGGCAAAGGGGGCGGACAAGGGCAAAGAGGGGCGGACAAGGGCAAAGAGGGGCGGACAAGGGCAAAGAGGGGCGGACAAGGGCAAAGAGGGGCGGACAAGGGCAAAGAGGGGCGGACAAGGGCAAAGAGGGGCGGACAAGATCGGAGAATACGGGACAAGGGCAAAGAGGGGCGGACAAGGGCAAAGAGGGGCGGACAAGGGCAAAGAGGGGCGGACAAGGGCAAAGAGGGGCGGACAAGGGCAAAGAGGGGCGGACAAGGGCAAAGAGGGGCGGACAAGGGCAAAGAGGGGCGGACAAGGGCAAAGAGGGGCGGACAAGGGCAAAGAGGGGCGGACAAGATCGGAGAATACGGGACAAGGGCAAAGAGGGGCGGACAAGGGCAAAGAGGGGCGGACAAGGGCAAAGAGGGGCGGACAAGGGCAAAGAGGGGCGGACAAGGGCAAAGAGGGGCGGACAAGGGCAAAGAGGGGCGGACAAGGGCAAAGAGGGGCGGACAAGGGCAAAGAGGGGCGGACAAGGGCAAAGAGGGGCGGACAAGGGCAAAGAGGGGCGGACAAGGGCAAAGAGGGGCGGACAAGGGCAAAGAGGGGCGGACAAGGGCAAAGAGGGGCGGACAAGGGCAAAGAGGGGCGGACAAGGGCAAAGAGGGGCGGACAAGGGCAAAGAGGGGCGGACAAGGGCAAAGAGGGGCGGACAAGGGCAAAGAGGGGCGGACAAGGGCAAAGAGGGGCGGACAAGGGCAAAGAGGGGCGGACAAGGGCAAAGAGGGGCGGACAAGGGCAAAGAGGGGCGGACAAGGGCAAAGAGGGGCGGACAAGGGCAAAGAGGGGCGGACAAGGGCAAAGAGGGGCGGACAAGGGCAAAGAGGGGCGGACAAGGGCAAAGAGGGGCGGACAAGGGCAAAGAGGGGCGGACAAGGGCAAAGAGGGGCGGACAAGGGCAAAGAGGGGCGGACAAGGGCAAAGAGGGGCGGACAAGGGCAAAGAGGGGCGGACAAGGGCAAAGAGGGGCGGACAAGGGCAAAGAGGGGCGGACAAGGGCAAAGAGGGGCGGACAAGGGCAAAGAGGGGCGGACAAGATCGGAGAATACGGGACAAGGGCAAAGAGGGGCGGACAAGATCGGAGAATACGGGACAAGGGCAAAGAGGGGCGGACAAGATCGGAGAATACGGGACAAGGGCAAAGAGGGGCGGACAAGGGCAAAGAGGGGCGGACAAGGGCAAAGAGGGGCGGACAAGGGCAAAGAGGGGCGGACAAGGGCAAAGAGGGGCGGACAAGGGCAAAGAGGGGCGGACAAGGGCAAAGAGGGGCGGACAAGGGCAAAGAGGGGCGGACAAGGGCAAAGAGGGGCGGACAAGGGCAAAGAGGGGCGGACAAGGGCAAAGAGGGGCGGACAAGGGCAAAGAGGGGCGGACAAGGGCAAAGAGGGGCGGACAAGGGCAAAGAGGGGCGGACAAGGGCAAAGAGGGGCGGACAAGGGCAAAGAGGGGCGGACAAGGGCAAAGAGGGGCGGACAAGATCGGAGAATACGGGACAAGGGCAAAGAGGGGCGGACAAGATCGGAGAATACGGGACAAGGGCAAAGAGGGGCTGACAAGATCGGAGAATACGGGACAAGGGCAAAGAGGGGTGGACAAGGGCAAAGTGGGGCGGACAAGGGCAAAGAGGGGCGGACAAGGGCAAAGAGGGGCGGACAAGGGCAAAGAGGGGCGGACAAGATCGGAGAATACGGGACAAGGGCAAAGAGGGGCGGACAAGATCGGAGAATACGGGACAAGGGCAAAGAGGGGCGGACAAGATCGGAGAATACGGGACAAGGGCAAAGAGGGGCGGACAAGATCGGAGAATACGGGACAAGGGCAAAGAGGGGCGGACAAGGGCAAAGAGGGGCGGACAAGGGCAAAGAGGGGCGGACAAGATCGGAGAATACGGGACAAGGGCAAAGAGGGGCGGACAAGATCGGAGAATACGGGACAAGGGGAAAGAGGGGCGGACAAGATCGGAGAATACGGGACAAGGGCAAAGAGGGGCGGACAAGATCGGAGAATACGGGACAAGGGCAAAGAGGGGCGGACAAGATCGGAGAATACGGGACAAGGGCAAAGAGGGGCGGACAAGGGCAAAGAGGGGCGGACAAGGGCAAAGAGGGGCGGACAAGGGCAAAGAGGGGCGGACAAGGGCAAAGAGGGGCGGACAAGGGCAAAGAGGGGCGGACAAGGGCAAAGAGAGGCGGACAAGGGCAAAGAGGGGCGGACAAGGGCAAAGAGGGGCGGACAAGGGCAAAGAGGGGCGGACAAGATCGGAGAATACGGGACAAGGGCAAAGAGGGGCGGACAAGATCGGAGAATACGGGACAAGGGCAAAGAGGGGCGGACAAGGGCAAAGAGGGGCGGACAAGGGCAAAGAGGGGCGGACAAGGGCAAAGAGGGGCGGACAAGGGCAAAGAGGGGCGGACAAGGGCAAAGAGGGGCGGACAAGGGCAAAGAGGGGCGGACAAGGGCAAAGAGGGGCGGACAAGGGCAAAGAGGGGCGGACAAGGGCAAAGAGGGGCGGACAAGATCGGAGAATACGGGACAAGGGCAAAGAGGGCCGGACAAGATCGGAGAATACGGGACAAGGGCAAAGAGGGGCGGACAAGGGCAAAGAGGGGCGGACAAGGGCAAAGAGGGGCGGACAAGGGCAAAGAGGGGCGGACAAGGGCAAAGAGGGGCGGACAAGGGCAAAGAGGGGCGGACAAGATCGGAGAATACGGGACAAAGGCAAAGAGGGGCGGACAAGATCGGAGAATACGGGACAAGGGCAAAGAGGGGCGGACAAGATCGGAGAATACGGGACAAGGGCAAAGAGGGGCGGACAAGGGCAAAGAGGGGCGGACAAGGGCAAAGAGGGGCGGACAAGATCGGAGAATACGGGACGGACAAGGGCAAAGAGGGGCGGACAAGGGCAAAGAGGGGCGGACAAGGGCAAAGAGGGGCGGACAAGGGCAAAGAGGGACGGACAAGGGCAAAGAGGGGCGGACAAGATCAGAGAATACGGGACAAGGGCAAAGAGGGGCGGACAAGATCGGAGAATACGGGACAAGGGCAAAGAGGGGCGGACAAGATCGGAGAATACGGGACAAGGGCAAAGAGGGGCGGACAAGATCGGAGAATACGGGACAAGGGCAAAGAGGGGCGGACAAGATCGGAGAATACGGGACAAGGGCAAAGAGGGGCGGACAAGGGCAAAGAGGGGCGGACAAGGGCAAAGAGGGGCGGACAAGGGCAAAGAGGGGCGGACAAGGGCAAAGAGGGGCGGACAAGGGCAAAGAGGGGCGGACAAGGGCAAAGAGGGGCGGACAAGGGCAAAGAGGGACGGACAAGATCGGAGAATACGGGACAAGGGCAAAGAGGGGCGGACAAGATCGGAGAATACGGGACAAGGGCAAAGAGGGGCGGACAAGATCGGAGAATACGGGACAAGGGCAAAGAGGGGCGGACAAGATCGGAGAATACGGGACAAGGGCAAAGAGGGGCGGACAAGATCGGAGAATACGGGACAAGGGCAAAGAGGGGCGGACAAGGGCAAAGAGGGGCGGACAAGGGCAAAGAGGGGCGGACAAGATCGGAGAATACGGGACAAGGGCAAAGAGGGGCGGACAAGGGCAAAGAGCGGCGGACAAGGGCAAAGAGGGGCGGACAAGGGCAAAGAGGGGCGGACAAGGGCAAAGAGGGGCGGACAAGGGCAAAGAGGGGCGGACAAGGGCAAAGAGGGGCGGACAAGGGCAAAGAGGGGCGGACAAGGGCAAAGAGGGGCGGACAAGGGCAAAGAGGGGCGGACAAGGGCAAAGAGGGGCGGACAAGGGCAAAGAGGGGCGGACAAGGGCAAAGAGGGGCGGACAAGGGCAAAGAGGGGCGGACAAGGGCAAAGAGGGGCGGACAAGGGCAAAGAGGGGCGGACAAGGGCAAAGAGGGGCGGACAAGATCGGAGAATACGGGACAAGGGCAAAGAGGGGCGGACAAGGGCAAAGAGGGGCGGACAAGGGCAAAGAGGGGCGGACAAGGGCAAAGAGGGGCGGACAAGGGCAAAGAGGGGCGGACAAGGGCAAAGAGGGGCGGACAAGGGCAAAGAGGGGCGGACAAGGGCAAAGAGGGGCGGACAAGGGCAAAGAGGGGCGGACAAGGGCAAAGAGGGGCGGACAAGGGCAAAGAGGGGCGGACAAGGGCAAAGAGGGGCGGACAAGGGCAAAGAGGGGCGGACAAGGGCAAAGAGGGGCGGACAAGGGCAAAGAGGGGCGGACAAGGGCAAAGAGGGGCGGACAAGGGCAAAGAGGGGCGGACAAGGGCAAAGAGGGGCGGACAAGTTCGGAGAATACGGGACAAGGGCAAAGAGGGGCGGACAAGGGCAAAGAGGGGCGGACAAGGGCAAAGAGGGGCGGACAAGATCGGAGAATACGGGACAAGGGCAAAGATGGGCGGACAAGATCGGAGAATACGGGACAAGGGCAAAGAGGGGCGGACAAGATCGGAGAATACGGGACAAGGGCAAAGAGGGGCGGAGAAGATCGGAGAATACGGGACAAGGGCAAAGAGGGACGGACAAGATCGGAGAATACGGGACAAGGGCAAAGAGGGGCGGACAAGGGCAAAGAGGGGCGGACAAGGGCAAAGAGGGGCGGACAAGGGCAAAGAGGGGCGGACAAGGGCAAAGAGGGGCGGACAAGGGCAAAGAGGGGCGGACAAGGGCAAAGAGGGGCGGACAAGGGCAAAGAGGGGCGGACAAGATCGGAGAATACGGGACAAGGGCAAAGAGGGGCGGACAAGATCGGAGAATACGGGACAAGGGCAAAGAGGGGCGGACAAGATCGGAGAATACGGGACAAGGGCAAAGAGGGGCGGACAAGATCGGAGAATACGGGACAAGGGCAAAGAGGGGCGGACAAGATCGGAGAATACGGGACAAGGGCAAAGAGGGGCGGACAAGATCGGAGAATACGGGACAAGGGCAAAGAGGGGCGGACAAGGGCAAAGAGGGGCGGACAAGGGCAAAGAGGGGCGGACAAGGGCAAAGAGGGGCGGACAAGGGCAAAGAGGGGCGGACAAGGGCAAAGAGGGGCGGACAAGATCGGAGAATACGGGACAAGGGCAAAGAGGGGCGGACAAGATCGGAGAATACGGGACAAGGGCAAAGAGGGGCGGACAAGATCGGAGAATACGGGACAAGGGCAAAGAGGGGCGGACAAGATCGGAGAATACGGGACAAGGGCAAAGAGGGGCGGACAAGATCGGAGAATACGGGACAAGGGCAAAGAGGGGCGGACAAGATCGGAGAATACGGGACAAGGGCAAAGAGGGGCGGACAAGATCGGAGAATACGGGACAAGGGCAAAGAGGGGCGGACAAGGGCAAAGAGGGGCGGACAAGGGCAAAGAGGGGCGGACAAGGGCAAAGAGGGGCGGACAAGGGCAAAGAGGGGCGGACAAGGGCAAAGAGGGGCGGACAAGGGCAAAGAGGGGCGGACAAGGGCAAAGAGGGGCGGACAAGGGCAAAGAGGGGCGGACAAGGGCAAAGAGGGGCGGACAAGGGCAAAGAGGGGCGGACAAGGGCAAAGAGGGGCGGACAAGATCGGAGAATACGGGACAAGGGCAAAGAGGGGCGGACAAGGGCAAAGAGGGGCGGACAAGGGCAAAGAGGGGCGGACAAGGGCAAAGAGGGGCGGACAAGGGCAAAGAGGGGCGGACAAGGGCAAAGAGGGGCGGACAAGGGCAAAGAGGGGCGGACAAGGGCAAAGAGGGGCGGACAAGGGCAAAGAGGGGCGGACAAGGGCAAAGAGGGGCGGACAAGGGCAAAGAGGGGCGGACAAGGGCAAAGAGGGGCGGACAAGGGCAAAGAGGGGCGGACAAGGGCAAAGAGGGGCGGACAAGGGCAAAGAGGGGCGGACAAGGGCAAAGAGGGGCGGACAAGGGCAAAGAGGGGCGGACAAGGGCAAAGAGGGGCGGACAAGGGCAAAGAGGGGCGGACAAGGGCAAAGAGGGGCGGACAAGGGCAAAGAGGGGCGGACAAGGGCAAAGAGGGGCGGACAAGGGCAAAGAGGGGCGGACAAGGGCAAAGAGGGGCGGACAAGGGCAAAGAGGGGCGGACAAGGGCAAAGAGGGGCGGACAAGGGCAAAGAGGGGCGGACAAGGGCAAAGAGGGGCGGACAAGGGCAAAGAGGGGCGGACAAGGGCAAAGAGGGGCGGACAAGGGCAAAGAGGGGCGGACAAGGGCAAAGAGGGGCGGACAAGGGCAAAGAGGGGCGGACAAGATCGGAGAATACGGGACAAGGGCAAAGAGGGGCGGACAAGATCGGAGAATACGGGACAAGGGCAAAGAGGGGCGGACAAGATCGGAGAATACGGGACAAGGGCAAAGAGGGGCGGACAAGATCGGAGAATACGGGACAAGGGCAAAGAGGGGCGGACAAGATCGGAGAATACGGGACAAGGGCAAAGAGGGGCGGACAAGATCGGAGAATACGGGACAAGGGCAAAGAGGGGCGGACAAGATCGGAGAATACGGGACAAGGGCAAAGAGGGGCGGACAAGATCGGAGAATACGGGACAAGGGCAAAGAGGGGCGGACAAGATCGGAGAATACGGGACAAGGGCAAAGAGGGGCGGACAAGATCGGAGAATACGGGACAAGGGCAAAGAGGGGCGGACAAGATCGGAGAATACGGGACAAGGGCAAAGAGGGGCGGACAAGGGCAAAGAGGGGCGGACAAGGGCAAAGAGGGGCGGACAAGGGCAAAGAGGGGCGGACAAGGGCAAAGAGGGGCGGACAAGGGCAAAGAGGGGCGGACAAGGGCAAAGAGGGGCGGACAAGGGCAAAGAGGGGCGGACAAGGGCAAAGAGGGGCGGACAAGGGCAAGGAGGGGCGGACAAGGGCAAGGAGGGGCGGACAAGGGCAAGGAGGGGCGGACAAGGGCAAAGAGGGGCGGACAAGGGCAAAGAGGGGCGGACAAGGGCAAAGAGGGGCGGACAAGGGCAAAGAGGGGCGGACAAGGGCAAAGAGGGGCGGACAAGGGCAAAGAGGGGCGGACAAGATCGGAGAATACGGGACAAGGGCAAAGAGGGGCGGACAAGATCGGAGAATACGGGACAAGGGCAAAGAGGGGCGGACAAGATAGGAGAATACGGGACAAGGGCAAAGAGGGGCGGACAAGATAGGAGAATACGGGACAAGGGCAAAGAGGGGCGGACAAGGGCAAAGAGGGGCGGACAAGATCGGAGAATACGGGACAAGGGCAAAGAGGGGCGGACAAGGGCAAAGAGGGGCGGACAAGGGCAAAGAGGGGCGGACAAGGGCAAAGAGGGGCGGACAAGGGCAAAGAGGGGCGGACAAGATCGGAGAATACGGGACAAGGGCAAAGAGGGGCGGACAAGATCGGAGAATACGGGACAAGGGCAAAGAGGGGCGGACAAGGGCAAAGAGGGGCGGACAAGGGCAAAGAGGGGCGGACAAGGGCAAAGAGGGGCGGACAAGGGCAAAGAGGGGCGGACAAGATCGGAGAATACGGGACAAGGGCAAAGAGGGGCGGACAAGGGCAAAGAGAGGCGGACAAGGGCAAAGAGGGGCGGACAAGGGCAAAGAGGGGCGGACAAGATCGGACAATACGGGACAAGGGCAAAGAGGGGCGGACAAGATCGGAGAATACGGGACAAGGGCAAAGAGGGGCGGACAAGATCGGAGAATACGGGAGAAGGGCAAAGAGGGGCGGACAAGATCGGAGAATACGGGACAAGGGCAAAGAGGGGCGGACAAGGGCAAAGAGGGGCGGACAAGATCGGAGAATACGGGACAAGGGCAAAGAGGGGCGGACAAGGGCAAAGAGGGGCGGACAAGGGCAAAGAGGGGCGGACAAGGGCAAAGAGGGGCGGACAAGTGCTGAGAATACGGGACAAGGGCAAAGAGGGGCGGACAAGGGCAAAGAGGGGCGGACAAGGGCAAAGAGGGGCGGACAAGGGCAAAGAGGGGCGGACAAGGGCAAAGAGGGGCGGACAAGGGCAAAGAGGGGCGGACAAGGGCAAAGAGGGGCGGACAAGGGCAAAGAGGGGCGGACAAGGGCAAAGAGGGGCGGACAAGGGCAAAGAGGGGCGGACAAGGGCAAAGAGGGGCGGACAAGGGCAAAGAGGGGCGGACAAGATCGGAGAATACGGGACAAGGGCAAAGAGGGGCGGACAAGATCGGAGAGTACGGGACAAGGGCAAAGAGGGGCGGACAAGATCGGAGAGTACGGGACAAGGGCAAAGAGGGGCGGACAAGATCGGAGAATACGGGACAAGGGCAAAGAGGGGCGGACAAGATCGGAGAATACGGGACAAGGGCAAAGAGGGGCGGACAAGATCGGAGAATACGGGACAAGGGCAAAGAGGGGCGGACAAGATCGGAGAATACGGGACAAGGGCAAAGAGGGGCGGACAAGGGCAAAGAGGGGCGGACAAGGGCAAAGAGGGGCGGACAAGGGCAAAGAGGGGCGGAGAAGGGCAAAGAGGGGCGGACAAGGGCAAAGAGGGGCGGACAAGGGCAAAGAGGGGCGGACAAGGGCAAAGAGGGGCGGACAAGGGCAAAGAGGGGCGGACAAGGGCAAAGAGGGGCGGACAAGGGCAAAGAGGGGCGGACAAGGGCAAAGAGGGGCGGACAAGGGCAAAGAGGGGCGGACAAGGGCAAAGAGGGGCGGACAAGATCGGAGAATACGGGACAAGGGCAAAGAGGGGCGGACAAGATCGGAGAATATGGGACAAGGGCAAAGAGGGGCGGACAAGATCGGAGAATACGGGACAAGGGCAAAGAGGGGCGGACAAGGGCAAAGAGGGGCGGACAAGATCGGAGAATACGGGACAAGGGCAAAGAGGGGCGGACAAGGGCAAAGAGGGGCGGACAAGATCAGAGAATACGGGACAAGGGCAAAGAGGGGCGGACAAGGGCAAAGAGGGGCGGACAAGGGCAAAGAGGGGCGGACAAGGGCAAAGAGGGGCGGACAAGGGCAAAGAGGGGCGGACAAGGGCAAAGAGGGGCGGACAAGGGCAAAGAGGGGCGGACAAGGGCAAAGAGGGGCGGACAAGGGCAAAGAGGGGCGGACAAGGGCAAAGAGGGGCGGACAAGATCGGAGAATACGGGACAAGGGCAAAGAGGGGCGGACAAGATCGGAGAATACGGGACAAGGGCAAAGAGAGGCGGACAAGGGCAAAGAGGGGCGGACAAGGGCAAAGGGGGCGGACAAGGGCAAAGAGGGGCGGACAAGATCGGAGAATACGGGACAAGGGCAAAGAGGGGCGGACAAGGGCAAAGAGGGGCGGACAAGGGCAAAGAGGGGCGGACAAGGGCAAAGAGGGGCGGACAAGATCGGAGAATACGGGACAAGGGCAAAGAGGGGCGGACAAGTTCGGAGAATACGGGACAAGGGCAAAGAGGGGCGGACAAGATCGGAGAATACGGGACAAGGGCAAAGAGGGGCGGACAAGGGCAAAGAGGGGCGGACAAGGGCAAAGAGGGGCGGACAAGGGCAAAGAGGGGCGGACAAGGGCAAAGAGGGGCGGACAAGGGCAAAGAGGGGCGGACAAGGGCAAAGAGGGGCGGACAAGGGCAAAGAGGGGCGGACAAGGGCAAAGAGGGGCGGACAAGGGCAAAGAGGGGCGGACAAGGGCAAAGAGGGGCGGACAAGGGCAAAGAGGGGCGGACAAGGGCAAAGAGGGGCGGACAAGGGCAAAGAGGGGCGGACAAGGGCAAAGAGGGGCGGACAAGGGCAAAGAGGGGCGGACAAGGGCAAAGAGGGGCGGACAAGGGCAAAGAGGGGCGGACAAGGGCAAAGAGGTGCGGACAAGGGCAAAGAGGGGCGGACAAGGGCAAAGAGGGGCGGACAAGGGCAAAGAGGGGCGGACAAGGGCAAAGAGGGGCGGACAAGATCGGAGAATACGGGGCGGACAAGGGCAAAGAGGGGCGGACAAGGGCAAAGAGGGGCGGACAAGATCGGAGAATACGGGGCGGACAAGGGCAAAGAGGGGCGGACAAGGGCAAAGAGGGGCGGACAAGGGCAAAGAGGGGCGGACAAGGGCAAAGAGGGGCGGACAAGGGCAAAGAGGGGCGGACAAGGGCAAAGAGGGGCGGACAAGATCGGAGAATACGGGACAAGGGCAAAGAGGGGCGGACAAGATCGGAGAATACGGGACAAGGGCAAAGAGGGGCGGACAAGATCGGAGAATACGGGACAAGGGCAAAGAGGGGCGGACAAGATCGGAGAATACGGGACAAGGGCAAAGAGGGGCGGACAAGGGCAAAGAGGGGCGGACAAGGGCAAAGAGGGGCGGACAAGGGCAAAGAGGGGCGGACAAGGGCAAAGAGGGGCGGACAAGGGCAAAGAGGGGCGGACAAGGGCAAAGAGGGGCGGACAAGGGCAAAGAGGGGCGGACAAGGGCAAAGAGGGGCGGACAAGGGCAAAGAGGGGCGGACAAGGGCAAAGAGGGGCGGACAAGGGCAAAGAGGGGCGGACAAGGGCAAAGAGGGGCGGACAAGGGCAAAGAGGGGCGGACAAGGGCAAAGAGGGGCGGACAAGGGCAAAGAGGGGCGGACAAGGGCAAAGAGGGGCGGACAAGGGCAAAGAGGGGCGGACAAGGGCAAAGAGGGGCGGACAAGGGCAAAGAGGGGCGGACAAGGGCAAAGAGGGGCGGACAAGGGCAAAGAGGGGCGGACAAGGGCAAAGAGGGGCGGACAAGGGCAAAGAGGGGCGGACAAGGGCAAAGAGGGGCGGACAAGGGCAAAGAGGGGCGGACAAGGGCAAAGAGGGGCGGACAAGGGCAAAGAGGGGCGGACAAGGGCAAAGAGGGGCGGACAAGGGCAAAGAGGGGCGGACAAGGGCAAAGAGGGGCGGACAAGGGCAAAGAGGGGCGGACAAGGGCAAAGAGGGGCGGACAAGATCGGAGAATACGGGACAAGGGCAAAGAGGGGCGGACAAGGGCAAAGAGGGGCGGACAAGATCGGAGAATACGGGACAAGGGCAAAGAGGGGCGGACAAGGGCAAAGAGGGGCGGACAAGGGCAAAGAGGGGCGGACAAGGGCAAAGAGGGGCGGACAAGGGCAAAGAGGGGCGGACAAGGGCAAAGAGGGGCGGACAAGGGCAAAGAGGGGCGGACAAGGGCAAAGAGGGGCGGACAAGGGCAAAGAGGGGCGGACAAGGGCAAAGAGGGGCGGACAAGGGCAAAGAGGGGCGGACAAGGGCAAAGAGGGGCGGACAAGGGCAAAGAGGGGCGGACAAGGGCAAAGAGGGGCGGACAAGGGCAAAGAGGGGCGGACAAAGGCAAAGAGGGGCGGACAAGGGCAAAGAGGGGCGGACAAGGGCAAAGAGGGGCGGACAAGGGCAAAGAGGGGCGGACAAGGGCAAAGAGGGGCGGACAAGGGCAAAGAGGGGCGGAACAGGGGAAAGAGGGGCGGACAAGGGCAAAGAGGGGCGGACAAGGGCAAAGAGGGGCGGACAAGGGCAAAGAGGGGCGGACAAGGGCAAAGAGGGGCGGACAAGATCGGAGAGTACGGGACAAGGGCAAAGAGGGGCGGACAAGGGCAAAGAGGGGCGGACAAGATCGGAGAATACGGGACAAGGGCAAAGAGGGGCGGACAAGGGCAAAGAGGGGCGGACAAGGGCAAAGAGGGGCGGACAAGGGCAAAGAGGGGCGGACAAGGGCAAAGAGGGGCGGACAAGGGCAAAGAGGGGCGGACAAGGGCAAAGAGGGGCGGACAAGGGCAAAGAGGGGCGGACAAGGGCAAAGAGGGGCGGACAAGGGCAAAGAGGGGCGGACAAGGGCAAAGAGGGGCGGACAAAGGCAAAGAGGGGCGGACAAGGGCAAAGAGGGGCGGACAAGGGCAAAGAGGGGCGGACAAGGGCAAAGAGGGGCGGACAAGGGCAAAGAGGGGCGGACAAGGGCAAAGAGGGGCGGACAAGGGCAAAGAGGGGCGGACAAGATCGGAGAATACGGGACAAGGGCAAAGAGGGGCGGACAAGATCGGAGAATACGGGACAAGGGCAAAGAGGTGCGGACAAGATCGGAGAATTCGGGACAAGGGCAAAGAGGGGCGGACAAGATCGGAGAATACGGGACAAGGGCAAAGAGGGGCGGACAAGATCGGAGAATACGGGACAAGGGCAAAGAGGGGCGGACAAGGGCAAAGAGGGGCGGACAAGGGCAAAGAGGGGCGGACAAGGGCAAAGAGGGGCGGACAAGGGCAAAGAGGGGCGGACAAGGGCAAAGAGGGGCGGACAAGGGCAAAGAGGGGCGGACAAGGGCAAAGAGGGGCGGACAAGGGCAAAGAGGGGCGGACAAGGGCAAAGAGGGGCGGACAAGGGCAAAGAGGGGCGGACAAGGGCAAAGAGGGGCGGACAAGGGCAAAGAGGGGCGGACAAGGGCAAAGAGGGGCGGACAAGGGCAAAGAGGGGCGGACAAGGGCAAAGAGGGGCGGACAAGGGCAAAGAGGGGCGGACAAGGGCAAAGAGGGGCGGACAAGGGCAAAGAGGGGCGGACAAGGGCAAAGAGGGGCGGACAAGGGCAAAGAGGGGCGGACAAGGGCAAAGAGGGGCGGACAAGGGCAAAGAGGGGCGGACAAGGGCAAAGAGGGGCGGACAAGGGCAAAGAGGGGCGGACAAGGGCAAAGAGGGGCGGACAAGGGCAAAGAGGGGCGGACAAGGGCAAAGAGGGGCGGACAAGGGCAAAGAGGGGCGGACAAGGGCAAAGAGGGGCGGACAAGGGCAAAGAGGGGCGGACAAGGGCAAAGAGGGGCGGACAAGGGCAAAGAGGGGCGGACAAGGGCAAAGAGGGGCGGACAAGATCGGAGAATACGGGACAAGGGCAAAGAGGGGCGGAGAAGATCGGAGAATACGGGACAAGGGCAAAGAGGGGCGGACAAGGGCAAAGAGGGGCGGACAAGATCGGAGAATACGGGACAAGGGCAAAGAGGGTCGGACAAGGGCAAAGAGGGGCGGACAAGGGCAAAGAGGGGCGGACAAGGGCAAAGAGGGGCGGACAAGATCGGAGAATACGGGACAAGGGCAAAGAGGGGCGGACAAGATCGGAGAATACGGGACGAGGGCAAAGAGGGGCGGACAAGATCGGAGAATACGGGACGAGGGCAAAGAGGGGCGGACAAGATCGGAGAATACGGGACAAGGGCAATGAGGGGCAGACAAGGGCAAAGAGGGGCGGACAAGGGCAAAGAGGGGCGGACAAGGGCAAAGAGGGGCGGACAAGGGCAAAGAGGGGCGGACAAGGGCAAAGAGGGGCGGACAAGGGCAAAGAGGGGCGGACAAGGGCAAAGAGGGGCGGACAAGGGCAAAGAGGGGCGGACAAGGGCAAAGAGGGGCGGACAAGGGCAAAGAGGGGCGGACAAGGGCAAAGAGGGGCGGACAAGGGCAAAGAGGGGCGGACAAGGGCAAAGAGGGGCGGACAAGGGCAAAGAGGGGCGGACAAGGGCAAAGAGGGGCGGACAAGGGCAAAGAGGGGCGGACAAGATCGGAGAATACGGGACAAGGGCAAAGAGGGGCGGACAAGATCGGAGAATACGGGACAAGGGCAAAGAGGGGCGGACAAATCGGAGAATACGGGACAAGGGCAAAGAGGGGCGGACAAGATCGGAGAATACGGGACAAGGGCAAAGAGGGGCGGACAAGATCGGAGAATACGGGACAAGGGCAAAGAGGGGCGGACAAGGGCAAAGAGGGGCGGACAAGGGCAAAGAGGGGCGGACAAGGGCAAAGAGGGGCGGACAAGGGCAAAGAGGGGCGGACAAGGGCAAAGAGGGGCGGACAAGGGCAAAGAGGGGCGGACAAGGGCAAAGAGGGGCGGACAAGGGCAAAGAGGGGCGGACAAGGGCAAAGAGGGGCGGACAAGGGCAAAGAGGGGCGGACAAGGGCAAAGAGGGGCGGACAAGGGCAAAGAGGGGCAGACAAGATCGGAGAATACGGGACAAGGGCAAAGAGGGGCGGACAAGATCGGAGAATACGGGACAAGGGCAAAGAGGGGCGGACAAGATCGGAGAATACGGGACAAGGGCAACGAGGGGCGGACAAGATCGGAGAATACGGGACAAGGGCAACGAGGGGCGGACAAGATCGGAGAATACGGGACAAGGGCAACGAGGGGCGGACAAGTTCGGAGAATACGGGACAAGGGCAACGAGGGGCGGACAAGTTCGGAGAATACGGGACAAGGGCAACGAGGGGCGGACAAGATCGGAGAATACGGGACAAGGGCAACGAGGGGCGGACAAGATCGGAGAATACGGGACAAGGGCAACGAGGGACGGACAATATCGGAGAATACGGGACAAGGGCAACGAGGGGCGGACAAGGGCAACGAGGGGCGGGCAAGGGCAACGAGGGGCGGGCAAGGGCAACGAGGGGCGGGCAAGGGCAACGAGGGGCGGGCAAGGGCAACGAGGGGCGGGCAAGGGCAACGAGGGGCGGGCAAGGGCAACGAGGGGCGGGCAAGGGCAACGAGGGGCGGGCAAGGGCAACGAGGGGCGGGCAAGGGCAACGAGGGGCGGGCAAGGGCAACGAGGGGCGGGCAAGATCGGAGAATACGGGACAAGGGCAAAGAGGGGCGGACAAGATCGGAGAATACGGGACAAGGGCAAAGAGGGGCGGGCAAAGAGGGGCGGACAAGGGCAAAGAGGGGCGGACAAGGGCAAAGAGGGGCGGACAAGGGCAAAGAGGGGCGGACAAGATCGGAGAATACGGGACAAGGGCAAAGAGGGGCGGACAAGGGCAAAGAGGGGCGGACAAGGGCAAAGAGGGGCGGACAAGGGCAAAGAGGGGCGGACAAGGGCAAAGAGGGGCGGACAAGGGCAAAGAGGGGCGGACAAGGGCAAAGAGGGGCGGACAAGGGCAAAGAGGGGCGGACAAGATCGGAGAATACGGGACAAGGGCAACGAGGGGCGGACAAGGGCAACGAGGGGCGGACAAGATCGGAGAATACGGGACAAGGGCAACGAGGGGCGGACAAGGGCAACGAGGGGCGGACAAGGGCAACGAGGGGCGGACAAGGGCAACGAGGGGCGGACAAGATCGGAGAATACGGGACAAGGGCAACGAGGGGCGGACAAGATCGGAGAATACGGGACAAGGGCAACGAGGGGCGGACAAGATCGGAGAATACGGGACAAGGGCAACGAGGGGCGGACAAGGTCGGAGAATACGGGACAAGGGCAAAGAGGGGCGGACAAGGTCGGAGAATACGGGACAAGGGCAAAGAGGGGCGGACAAGGTCGGAGAATACGGGACAAGGGCAAAGAGGGGCGGACAAGGTCGGAGAATACGGGACAAGGGCAAAGAGGGGCGGACAAGGGCAAAGAGGGGCGGACAAGGGCAAAGAGGGGCGGACAAGGGCAAAGAGGGGCGGACAAGGGCAAAGAGGGGCGGACAAGATCGGAGAATACGGGACAAGGGCAAAGAGGGGCGGACAAGATCGGAGAATACGGGACAAGGGCAAAGAGGGGCGGACAAGATCGGAGAATACGGGACAAGGGCAAAGAGGGGCGGACAAGATCGGAGAATACGGGACAAGGGCAAAGAGGGGCGGACAAGGGCAAAGAGGGGCGGACAAGGGCAAAGAGGGGCGGACAAGGGCAAAGAGGGGCGGACAAGGGCAAAGAGGGGCGGACAAGGGCAAAGAGGGGCGGACAAGGGCAAAGAGGGGCGGACAAGGGCAAAGAGGGGCGGACAAGATCGGAGAATACGGGACAAGGGCAAAGAGGGGCGGACAAGATCGGAGAATACGGGACAAGGGCAAAGAGGGGCGGACAAGGGCAAAGAGGGGCGGACAAGGGCAAAGAGGGGCGGACAAGGGCAAAGAGGGGCGGACAAGGGCAAAGAGGGGCGGACAAGGGCAAAGAGGGGCGGACAAGGGCAAAGAGGGGCGGACAAGGGCAAAGAGGGGCGGACAAGGGCAAAGAGGGGCGGACAAGGGCAAAGAGGGGCGGACAAGGGCAAAGAGGGGCGGACAAGGGCAAAGAGGGGCGGACAAGGGCAAAGAGGGGCGGACAAGGGCAAAGAGGGGCGGACAAGGGCAAAGAGGGGCGGACAAGGGCAAAGAGGGGCGGACAAGGGCAAAGAGGGGCGGACAAGGGCAAAGAGGGGCGGACAAGGGCAAAGAGGGGCGGACAAGGGCAAAGAGGGGCGGACAAGATCGGAGAATACGGGACAAGGGCAAAGAGGGGCGGACAAGATCGGAGAATACGGGACAAGGGCAAAGAGGGGCGGACAAGATCGGAGAATACGGGACAAGGGCAAAGAGGGGCGGACAAGATCGGAGAATACGGGACAAGGGCAAAGAGGGGCGGACAAGATCGGAGAATACGGGACAAGGGCAAAGAGGGGCGGACAAGATCGGAGAATACGGGACAAGGGCAAAGAGGGGCGGACAAGATCGGAGAATACGGGACAAGGGCAAAGAGGGGCGGACAAGATCGGAGAATACGGGACAAGGGCAAAGAGGGGCGGACAAGATCGGAGAATACGGGACAAGGGCAAAGAGGGGCGGACAAGGGCAAAGAGGGGCGGACAAGGGCAAAGAGGGGCGGACAAGGGCAAAGAGGGGCGGACAAGGGCAAAGAGGGGCGGACAAGGGCAAAGAGGGGCGGACAAGGGCAAAGAGGGGCGGACAAGGGCAAAGAGGGGCGGACAAGGGCAAAGAGGGGCGGACAAGGGCAAAGAGGGGCGGACAAGGGCAAAGAGGGGCGGACAAGATCGGAGAATACGGGACAAGGGCAAAGAGGGGCGGACAAGATCGGAGAATACGGGACAAGGGCAAAGAGGGGCGGACAAGATCGGAGAATACGGGACAAGGGCAAAGAGGGGCGGACAAGATCGGAGAATACGGGACAAGGGCAACGAGGGGCGGACAAGTTCGGAGAATACGGGACAAGGGCAACGAGGGGCGGACAAGTTCGGAGAATACGGGACAAGGGCAACGAGGGGCGGACAAGATCGGAGAATACGGGACAAGGGCAACGAGGGGCGGACAAGATCGGAGAATACGGGACAAGGGCAAAGAGGGGCGGACAAGGGCAAAGAGGGGCGGACAAGGGCAAAGAGGGGCGGACAAGGGCAAAGAGGGGCGGACAAGGGCAAAGAGGGGCGGACAAGGGCAAAGAGGGGCGGACAAGGGCAAAGAGGGGCGGACAAGGGCAAAGAGGGGCGGACAAGGGCAAAGAGGGGCGGACAAGGGCAAAGAGGGGCGGACAAGGGCAAAGAGGGGCGGACAAGGGCAAAGAGGGGCGGACAAGGGCAAAGAGGGGCGGACAAGGGCAAAGAGGGGCGGACAAGGGCAAAGAGGGGCGGACAAGGGCAAAGAGGGGCGGACAAGGGCAAAGAGGGGCGGACAAGGGCAAAGAGGGGCGGACAAGGGCAAAGAGGGGCGGACAAGGGCAAAGAGGGGCGGACAAGGGCAAAGAGGGGCGGACAAGGGCAAAGAGGGGCGGACAAGGGCAAAGAGGGGCGGACAAGGGCAAAGAGGGGCGGACAAGGGCAAAGAGGGGCGGACAAGGGCAAAGAGGGGCGGACAAGGGCAAAGAGGGGCGGACAAGGGCAAAGAGGGGCGGACAAGGGCAAAGAGGGGCGGACAAGGGCAAAGAGGGGCGGACAAGGGCAAAGAGGGGCGGACAAGGGCAAAGAGGGGCGGACAAGGGCAAAGAGGGGCGGACAAGGGCAAAGAGGGGCGGACAAGGGCAAAGAGGGGCGGACAAGGGCAAAGAGGGGCGGACAAGGGCAAAGAGGGGCGGACAAGTTCGGAGAATACGGGACAAGGGCAAAGAGGGGCGGACAAGTTCGGAGAATACGGGACAAGGGCAAAGAGGGGCGGACAAGGGCAAAGAGGGGCGGACAAGGGCAAAGAGGGGCGGACAAGGGCAAAGAGGGGCGGACAAGGGCAAAGAGGGGCGGACAAGGGCAAAGAGGGGCGGACAAGGGCAAAGAGGGGCGGACAAGGGCAAAGAGGGGCGGACAAGGGCAAAGAGGGGCGGACAAGGGCAAAGAGGGGCGGACAAGGGCAAAGAGGGGCGGACAAGGGCAAAGAGGGGCGGACAAGGGCAAAGAGGGGCGGACAAGGGCAAAGAGGGGCGGACAAGGGCAAAGAGGGGCGGACAAGGGCAAAGAGGGGCGGACAAGGGCAAAGAGGGGCGGACAAGGGCAAAGAGGGGCGGACAAGGGCAAAGAGGGGCGGACAAGGGCAAAGAGGGGCGGACAAGGGCAAAGAGGGGCGGACAAGGGCAAAGAGGGGCGGACAAGGGCAAAGAGGGGCGGACAAGGGCAAAGAGGGGCGGACAAGGGCAAAGAGGGGCGGACAAGGGCAAAGAGGGGCGGACAAGGGCAAAGAGGGGCGGACAAGGGCAAAGAGGGGCGGACAAGGGCAAAGAGGGGCGGACAAGGGCAAAGAGGGGCGGACAAGGGCAAAGAGGGGCGGACAAGGGCAAAGAGGGGCGGACAAGGGCAAAGAGGGGCGGACAAGATCGGAGAATACGGGACAAGGGCAAAGAGGGGCGGACAAGATCGGAGAATACGGGACAAGGGCAAAGAGGGGCGGACAAGATCGGAGAATACGGGACAAGGGCAAAGAGGGGCGGACAAGATCGGAGAATACGGGACAAGGGCAAAGAGGGGCGGACAAGATCGGAGAATACGGGACAAGGGCAAAGAGGGGCGGACAAGGGGAGAATACGGGACAAGGGCAAAGAGGGGCGGACAAGGGCAAAGAGGGGCGGACAAGGGCAAAGAGGGGCGGACAAGGGCAAAGAGGGGCGGACAAGATCGGAGAATACGGGACAAGGGCAAAGAGGGGCGGACAAGGGCAAAGAGGGGCGGACAAGGGCAAAGAGGGGCGGACAAGGGCAAAGAGGGGCGGACAAGGGCAAAGAGGGGCGGACAAGGGCAAAGAGGGGCGGACAAGGGCAAAGAGGGGCGGACAAGGGCAAAGAGGGGCGGACAAGGGCAAAGAGGGGCGGACAAGGGCAAAGAGGGGCGGACAAGGGCAAAGAGGGGCGGACAAGGGCAAAGAGGGGCGGACAAGGGCAAAGAGGGGGGCGGACAAGGGCAAAGAGGGGCGGACAAGATCGGAGAATACGGGACAAGGGCAAAGAGGGGCGGACAAGGGCAAAGAGGGGCGGACAAGGGCAAAGAGGGGCGGACAAGATCGGAGAATACGGGACAAGGGCAAAGAGGGGCGGACAAGGGCAAAGAGGGGCGGACAAGGGCAAAGAGGGGCGGACAAGATCGGAGAATACGGGACAAGGGCAAAGAGGGGCGGACAAGGGCAAAGAGGGGCGGACAAGGGCAAAGAGGGGCGGACAAGGGCAAAGAGGGGCGGACAAGGGCAAAGAGGGGCGGACAAGGGCAAAGAGGGGCGGACAAGGGCAAAGAGGGGCGGACAAGGGCAAAGAGGGGCGGACAAGGGCAAAGAGGGGCGGACAAGGGCAAAGAGGGGCGGACAAGGGCAAAGAGGGGCGGACAAGGGCAAAGAGGGGCGGACAAGGGCAAAGAGGGGCGGACAAGGGCAAAGAGGGGCGGACAAGGGCAAAGAGGGGCGGACAAGGGCAAAGAGGGGCGGACAAGGGCAAAGAGGGGCGGACAAGGGCAAAGAGGGGCGGACAAGGGCAAAGAGGGGCGGACAAGTTCGGAGAATACGGGACAAGGGCAAAGAGGGGCGGACAAGTTCGGAGAATACGGGACAAGGGCAAAGAGGGGCGGACAAGGGCAAAGAGGGGCGGACAAGGGCAAAGAGGGGCGGACAAGGGCAAAGAGGGGCGGACAAGGGCAAAGAGGGGCGGACAAGGGCAAAGAGGGGCGGACAAGGGCAAAGAGGGGCGGACAAGGGCAAAGAGGGGCGGACAAGGGCAAAGAGGGGCGGACAAGGGCAAAGAGGGGCGGACAAGGGCAAAGAGGGGCGGACAAGGGCAAAGAGGGGCGGACAAGGGCAAAGAGGGGCGGACAAGGGCAAAGAGGGGCGGACAAGGGCAAAGAGGGGCGGACAAGGGCAAAGAGGGGCGGACAAGGGCAAAGAGGGGCGGACAAGGGCAAAGAGGGGCGGACAAGGGCAAAGAGGGGCGGACAAGGGCAAAGAGGGGCGGACAAGGGCAAAGAGGGGCGGACAAGGGCAAAGAGGGGCGGACAAGGGCAAAGAGGGGCGGACAAGGGCAAAGAGGGGCGGACAAGGGCTGAGAATACGGGACAAGGGCAAAGAGGGGCGGACAAGGGCAAAGAGGGGCGGACAAGGGCAAAGAGGGGCGGACAAGGGCAAAGAGGGGCGGACAAGGGCAAAGAGGGGCGGACAAGGGCAAAGAGGGGCGGACAAGGGCAAAGAGGGGCGGACAAGGGCAAAGAGGGGCGGACAAGGGCAAAGAGGGGCGGACAAGGGCAAAGAGGGGCGGACAAGGGCTGAGAATACGGGACAAGGGCAAAGAGGGGCGGACAAGGGCAAAGAGGGGCGGACAAGGGCAAAGAGGGGCGGACAAGGGCAAAGAGGGGCGGACAAGGGCAAAGAGGGGCGGACAAGGGCAAAGAGGGGCGGACAAGGGCAAAGAGGGGCGGACAAGGGCAAAGAGGGGCGGACAAGGGCAAAGAGGGGCGGACAAGGGCAAAGAGGGGCGGACAAGGGCAAAGAGGGGCGGACAAGGGCAAAGAGGGGCGGACAAGGGCAAAGAGGGGCGGACAAGGGCAAAGAGGGGCGGACAAGGGCAAAGAGGGGCGGACAAGGGCAAAGAGGGGCGGACAAGGGCAAAGAGGGGCGGACAAGGGCAAAGAGGGGCGGACAAGGGCAAAGAGGGGCGGACAAGGGCAAAGAGGGGCGGACAAGGGCTGAGAATACGGGACAAGGCCAAAGAGGGGCGGACAAGGCCAAAGAGGGGCGGACAAGGCCAAAGAGGGGCGGACAAGGCCAAAGAGGGGCGGACAAGGCCAAAGAGGGGCGGACAAGGCCAAAGAGGGGCGGACAAGGCCAAAGAGGGGCGGACAAGGCCAAAGAGGGGCGGACAAGGCCAAAGAGGGGCGGACAAGGCCAAAGAGGGGCGGACAAGGCCAAAGAGGGGCGGACAAGGCCAAAGAGGGGCGGACAAGGCCAAAGAGGGGCGGACAAGGGCTGAGAATACGGGACAAGGGCTGAGAATACGGGACAAGGGCTGAGAATACGGGACAAGGGCTGAGAATACGGGACAAGGGCTGAGAATACGGGACAAGGGCTGAGAATACGGGACAAGGGCAAAGAGGGGCGGACAAGGGCTGAGAATACGGGACAAGGGCTGAGAATACGGGACAAGGGCAAAGAGGGGCGGACAAGGGCTGAGAATACGGGACAAGGGCAAAGAGGGGCGGACAAGGGCTGAGAATACGGGACAAGGGCTGAGAATACGGGACAAGGGCAAAGAGGGGCGGACAAGGGCAAAGAGGGGCGGACAAGGGCAAAGAGGGGCGGACAAGGGCAAAGAGGGGCGGACAAGGGCAAAGAGGGGCGGACAAGGCCTGAGAATACGGAACAAGGGCAAAGAGGGGCCGACAAGGGCAAAGAGGGGCCGACAAGGGCAAAGAGGGGCCGACAAGGGCAAAGAGGGGCCGACAAGGGCAAAGAGGGGCCGACAAGGGCAAAGAGGGGCCGACAAGGGCAAAGAGGGGCCGACAAGGGCAAAGAGGGGCCGACCAGGGCTGAGAATACGGGACAAGGGCAAAGAGGGGCCGACCAGGGCTGAGAATACGGGACAAGGGCAAAGAGGGGCCGACCAGGGCTGAGAATACGGGACAAGGGCAAAGAGGGGCCGACCAGGGCTGAGAATACGGGACAAGGGCAAAGAGGGGCCGACCAGGGCTGAGAATACGGGACAAGGGCAAAGAGGGGCCGACCAGGGCTGAGAATACGGGACAAGGGCAAAGAGGGGCCGACCAGGGCTGAGAATACGGGACAAGGGCAAAGAGGGGCCGACCAGGGCTGAGAATACGGGACAAGGGCAAAGAGGGGCCGACCAGGGCTGAGAATACGGGACAAGGGCAAAGAGGGGCCGACCAGGGCTGAGAATACGGGACAAGGGCAAAGAGGGGCCGACCAGGGCTGAGAATACGGGACAAGGGCAAAGAGGGGCCGACCAGGGCTGAGAATACGGGACAAGGGCAAAGAGGGGCCGACCAGGGCTGAGAATACGGGACAAGGGCAAAGAGGGGCCGACCAGGGCTGAGAATACGGGACAAGGGCAAAGAGGGGCCGACCAGGGCTGAGAATACGGGACAAGGGCAAAGAGGGGCCGACCAGGGCAAAGAGGGGCCGACCAGGGCAAAGAGGGGCCGACCAGGGCAAAGAGGGGCCGACCAGGGCAAAGAGGGGCCGACCAGGGCAAAGAGGGGCCGACCAGGGCAAAGAGGGGCCGACCAGGGCAAAGAGGGGCCGACCAGGGCAAAGAGGGGCCGACCAGGGCAAAGAGGGGCCGACCAGGGCAAAGAGGGGCCGACCAGGGCAAAGAGGGGCCGACCAGGGCAAAGAGGGGCCGACCAGGGCAAAGAGGGGCCGACCAGGGCAAAGAGGGGCCGACCAGGGCAAAGAGGGGCCGACCAGGGCAAAGAGGGGCCGACCAGGGCAAAGAGGGGCCGACCAGGGCAAAGAGGGGCCGACCAGGGCAAAGAGGGGCCGACCAGGGCAAAGAGGGGCCGACCAGGGCAAAGAGGGGCCGACCAGGGCAAAGAGGGGCCGACCAGGGCAAAGAGGGGCCGACCAGGGCAAAGAGGGGCCGACCAGGGCAAAGAGGGGCCGACCAGGGCAAAGAGGGGCCGACCAGGGCAAAGAGGGGCCGACCAGGGCAAAGAGGGGCCGACCAGGGCAAAGAGGGGCCGACCAGGGCAAAGAGGGGCGGACAAGATTGCAGAATACCGGACAAGGGCAAAGCCGGGCGGACAAGGGCAAAGCCGGGCGGACAAGGGCAAAGCCGGGCGGACAAGGGCAAAGCCGGGCGGACAAGGGCAAAGCCGGGCGGACAAGGGCAAAGCCGGGCGGAGAAGTGCGGGGAATACCGGAAAAGGGCAAACACGGGCGGACAAGTGTGGGGAATACTGAAAAAGGGCGAAGACGGGCGGACAAGTGCAAATAGGGGCGGACAAGGGCAAAGAGGGCCCGACCAGGGCAAAGAGGGGCGGACAAGTTCGGAGAATACGGGACAAGGGCACAGAGGGGCAGACAAGGGCCCAGATTGTCAGACAATTTCGGAGAATACGGGACAAGGTCCCAGAGGGGCGGACAAGGGCCCAGAGGGGCGGACACGGGCCCAGAGGGGCGGACACGGGCCCAGAGGGGCGGACAATTTCGGAGAATACGGGACAAGGGCCCAGAGGGGCGGACAAGTTAGGAGAATACGGGACAAGGGCCCAGAGAATTCGGGACACGGGCCCAGAGAATTCGGGACACGGGCCCAGAGAATTCGGGACACGGGCCCAGAGGGGCGGACAAGTTCGGAGAATACGGGACACGGGCCCAGAGAATACGGGACACGGGCCCAGAGGGGCGGACAAGTTCGTAGAACACGGGACACGGGCCCAGAGAACACGGGACACGGGCCCAGAGAACACGGGACACGGGCCCAGAGAACACGGGACACGGGCCCAGAGGGGCGGACAAGTTTGGAGAATACGGGACAAGGGCCCAGAGGGGCGGACACGAGCCCAGAGGGGCAGACAAGTTCGGAGAATACGGGACACGGGCCCAGAGGGGCGGACACGGGCCCAGAGGGGCGGACACGGGCCCAGAGGGGCGGACACGGGCCCAGAGGGGCGGACACGGGCCCAGAGGGGCGGACACGGGCCCAGAGGGGCGGACACGGGCCCAGAGGGGCGGACAAGTGCGGATAATACGGGACAAGGCCACAGAGGGGCAGACAAGGGCGGAGAACACGGGACAAGGGGAAAGAGGGTCGGACAAGTGTGGAGAACACGGGACAAGGCCACAGAGTGGCAGACAATGGCGGAGAACACGGGACAAGGCCACAGAGTGGTGGACAATGGCGGAGAACACGGGACAAGGCCACAGATTGGCGGACAAGGGCGGAGAACATGGGACAAGGGCACAGAGGGGCGGACAAGGGCGGAGAACACGGGACAAGGGCACAGAGGGGCGGACAAGGGCGGAGAACACGGGACAAGGGCACAGAGGGGCGGACAAGGGCGGAGAACACAGGACAAGGGCACAGAGGGGCGGACAAGGGCGGAGAACACGGGACAAGGGCCCAAGTCGGGCCGGGAGGGGCCCAAGTCAGGCCGGGCAAGTGCGGAAAATACCGGACAAGTGCGGATAATACGGGACAAGGCCACAGAGGGGCGGACAAGGGCGGAGAACACGGGACAAGGGCCCAAGTCGGGCCGGGAGGGGCCCAAGTCGGGCCGGGCAAGTGCGGAAAATACCGGACAAGGGTAAGAGCAGGGCCGCAGGGGGTAAGAGCAGGGCCGCAGGGGGTAAGAGCAGGGCCGCAGGGGGTAAGAGCAGGGCCGCAGGGGGTAAGAGCAGGGCCGCAGGGGGTAAGAGCAGGGCCGCAGGGGGTAAGAGCAGGGCCGCAGGGGGTAAGAGCAGGGCCGCAGGGGGTGGAGGTGCAGTTCAGTCTCAACTCAGTACCTTATATTAAACGTTCTGTTAGTCGAGCTTAACCAGCTTGAAGTGAAAGCACTTCCGGAGAAGACTCTACTGAGAGCCAGCATTTGATTGTAGCAGATTCCCCGCAGTCCTTGTGCTGAACGGTATGAAATTTCAAAGTGACACTTTAACCGCCATTCTGATGTTACTGTACACAAGCCGAGACTGAACATTCTACAAGCCTTGCTTTGCACTGAAAGCACTCTAAGAGAAGACATTCAGAAACAGCAGCATTCCATGCTAGCATCTTCCCTGCGGGAGACACTCTCTTTTCCCAAATCGCCTTATTAGGCGAAAGTAAGTCACAATTCAGTACCCTATACTAAACCGTTCTGTTAGACATTCTTCTGCAGCTTGCAGTGAAGGCGCTTCCAGAGAAGACTCTAACAAAAGCCAGAATTTGATCATAGCAGCTTCCCTAAGAACTTCTCTGCATCCCCTCCATGGTTTCAGAGACTAGCAGAAACTACCACACTTAGGGCTGCTAGCTCTCCAAAGTAATGGATGCCCCTAGACTGCATGGTCTAGTCACATTAAAACATTAAGATAAGAACCGGGCCGCTATACTTTGGCTGACTCTTATCACCTCCTCCATGCACCAGGCAGAGCAGCTTGAACTGGACACAAATACACACGGAACACTAACACACAAGACCGATGTCGTGAACCGAGGACAAAAGAAGATTTGCAGCAACATGGAGGACTCTTGGACCACGCTTGCCAATGGGCAAGGCAATGGACAGGGCTCTGAGGAAGAACCTACGGTAGCCCTGGAAAAGCAAAGATGGTTCCAAAGAGATGTGGCTGCAACTGGCAAGATGAACGGGCAAGAAACCCTTTTAAAGTCCTAAAGATGCAGAGGATGGATGGAACAAGTCCCAGAACAGGGATCCAACAAAACGGAAGACTAACTATCCTGGATAATAAGGCCGGCTGCAAGGCTGCAGCAGAAGACAACTGACCGGATGCTTCCAAAACACAAGAGCGATCCACGCTTTAAAAATGTGAAGAAAGAAAAGCAGTGCCCCATCGACACTGCTTTGATCAGTACGAGCATTTGGGACCCTAGACATGGTGCCCAAGGCACATCCGGCATGCCTCGAGTACAAAAGAGGACATCAAGACCTGCAGAAAATTTCAGACACAGCACAGTGACTACACAAACTAGATAACAACAGATACAGGCTGGAACTGCCCTGCCCATGCAGGGTTTGGGCTCAGAAGTACGCCCCTCTGCCTTCACCTGCCCAAAGAGGACTCTCCCTGCACAGCCTAGGCTACCTTCAAAACCCCTCCCTGCTATCCCCAACCCGCCTCCCGCTTCCCAAATCTGGTCCCTCAACTTAGCTTTCAGAGGGCCACGAATGAAGCTGTCCTTGGCCAAAGCAGCTCAAATCACATCAGCTAACAGAAATAATCCTGCAGTCACTGGGTTCCTCTTCAGCATCTGCAAGGAAAACAAGGAGAAAAACACAGTGCCAAAACACGAGAACGATCCCGGCTTTAGGAGCACGATGCAAGAAAAGCAGTGCCCAATCGACAGTGCATTGATGGGTACAAGCATTCAGGACCCTAGATATGGTGCTCGAGGCATGTCCGGCATGCTGTAAAGGATCCCTCATTACAATGGTATGTGGCCAAGACTGGGATGATGTACGTGAGAGGATCACCTTTTAAATGTCTAAAGACACAAGATGCATGGAAGAAGTCTTAGGCCTACAGGGATCCTTGAAAATACAAGACTAGCGATTGTGGCCACCAACACAGTCTGCAAGGTCACAGGAAAAGATGGCTGACTAGAAACTTTGAAAATGTGAAGCCAATCCACACTTAGGTTATGATGCAAGAAGAACAGTGCTTAATTGGTATTGTACCCATGAGTACAGGCATTCAAAACCCTCGAGATGCTGCTCAAGTCATATGCTGCATTCCTTTAAAGCAAAGGGGACATCAAGGCTTAAGAAACATGAAAGAGAAACAGAATATAAAGCACACAGCACAGACAAGCTGGAACAGCCCTACCTGGAACATGCTAGCTTTGGGCTGAGAAGTAACACCCTCCAGCTCTCCATGCCCAAAGGGACATTTCCTGCACAGCCCTCTCCCCTAGGCTACTTTTAAAACTCCACCCTGCCATCCCCAGCCTTCTCCCCTCTGTCACACCCCACCCTTGCCCCCGTCCCTCAACTTAGCTTTCAGACCACCAGGAGGCTTCCTCAGCAGAAAAAACTCCAAGAGCATCAGCTCCCTGGGATGATCCTACAGTTGCCAGGTTCCACTTGGCCATCTGTAAGAAAACCAATGAGAAAACTAAAATAGTGCCAACAGCCAGCATTGCACTGATCAATGTCACCACCTTACATGACAACTTGCTCTGCCTAACTGCCATGTTCTTCCACTCACTTGCTCCACAGCAGTTCTTATGTCAGATGCTGCAGCTGTTATCACCCAGGGTAATTAAATTAAGAGAATTACTCACACCTGTGAGAAGTCTGCCCCATGCTCCTTCTCCCTACTACCCAGCTCATCTCAAATGCTCTTCCCATTCCCAAGGTGGCCCACACAGTGCCTGCCAAACCAAAAGTAAATACTATGTTGCCAAAGAACACTTTGCTCTTCTAGACATACTCAACTTCCTCCTCACCATCAGCCCCACAATGATGAGAAAAAGCCTGACTACCTCACCGGCACCCCAAAATTCTCTGCTGTCTGCTTACTTCTCCTCTCCTCCTCACCACTTAAGTTGTAGGACCAGTAGTGGTGATACCCAGGACAAAAGAAAGATGAGCCATGGAGATCCTAATTCTAGGAAGTTACCAGACTTTAGTCACAGGAGTAAACAAGAAGAACTTGAAAAAGAATATTCTTATCAAAACCCAGTAAAGATTATTAACACAGAAGACATAAAAACACAGGACACTCACCACACAGCAATGGAGACTGGAATTACAGAGGCAGTCAGCCAATGAAAAACTCGCAACAGTGGGATTTGACTGCTCTAAGACCTAAATTGGAAACTCAATGACCGTAAAAAAACACAATGGATAACAGGGACAAGGTAACAACTGCTGTAAGCAATAACAAAGCAAACCTCACTGGTAAGTTCAGGAAAAATCCAAAACTCTACTAAATAAGGGAGGCTTGTGTGCCCACAGACCAGATGAAGAAGAGTTGCTCAGCTGCTAACTGTTACGATCCAAAACAATATCCAATCTCTTCCCTGAGAAATGCAAGGGAAACAAGCGGCAGAATCCTGCACTGTAGATAGGCAGTGAGTCCATATGTTTAAGTAGCAAGGTGTCTGATATTCATAGGATCACCCGGTTGGAAAAGACCCATTGGATCATTGAGTCCAACCATTCCTATCAATCACTAAACCACGTCCCTCAGCACTTCGGCCACCCGTCCTTTAAACACCTCCAGGGAAGGTGACTCTACCACCTCCTTGGGCAGCCTTTGCCCATCCCTAATAACCCTTTCAGTGAAATATTTTTTCCTGATGTACAGCCTGAACCTTCCCTGGCAGAGCTTGAGGCTATTCCCTCTTGTCCTGTCCCCTGTCACTTTGGAGAGGTGGCCAGCTTCCTTATCTCCACAACCTCCTTTCAGCAATGAGGTCTCCCCTCAGCCTCCTCTTCTCCAGGCTAAACACCCCCAGCCCTCTCAGCCACTCCTCATAAGGCTTATTCACCAGCCCCCTCACCAGCTACAGTACTCTTCTCTGGACATTCAGATGGATGGAGACAGGATGGATGCAAAGAAGTTGGTTGAGGAACACAATAAGTAGAAAGTATAAGGGAGCAGAGATCTCACAGCCCTAGAGATTACATTTCTTAGGATAACTAATGCTTTTCAACTTGTGTCTCAACCTCATCGTTACCTCGTTGGCTACAGAGAGACTAGAACAACAGACACCTGAATGGCACTTGCATCTGACCACCAAACTGACCCAAGAAAGACTGATGAACCCATCTCCCTTTCCCCAAACCATTAAAGCCCTTTTCTACCCCTGAAGTATCAGAGAAGGAACCCTGCTCCTTCTTAACAGAACCTGTCCTATATTTTAACCCCTCTGACCCTTCTGTGTTGCTATTCCCTGGGAGCTGTGCTCCTGAGCCCTTCCCAGGGCTCCCCTGGCCCCTTCTATCTTCCACCAACCCACAGACTCAACTTCCTACCACAGGCCAACAAGGCTCATTCCAGGTTATTATCACCCACAAGATGCCCATTACAAACTGCAGAGCCCCTAGGGCCAATACATCATGCCACACAGAATGAGGAACAACAACAAATCATCCCATAACTAAAAACTCCAGGCAAAGCACCCAGAAAAAAAACAAAGAAGGAAAACAAACCATTAAAACATCTTGCCCCCTCCAACACCCAATCAAAAATTACTGACAAAAAAGCCCCATAGTTACAGCTGTATGTACTGCTTTGCCTGGACTCTTCCAAAGCTCATACCTCCTCCAACAGATGCCTCTGCTTCTTTAGAGGATCAGAAAAAAAAAAAAAAATCAAAAAAAAAAGCCAAAAAACACCACTTACCCAACTAGCCTAAAATATATAATGAATTGAAACAGCAGCAAAACTCTAATCTCAAGGATAAACCACAACCTAAATGACCTCCAGAGGCAAGGCCTGTAGCTTATATACCCCCTGGCCCTTCCCACCCACCACCTGTGACTGGGGTGTGGTGAAGCCCTCACAGGTATAAAGAGTGCCTGGGGAGCAGCTGTGTTTTATTAACTCTGCCTTACATTCTCAGCTAGAACAACACTACTATGTGTCTGAAAGCATCCTTACAAGAAATAACAGTATGCGTGCTGTCACTGCAACATTGCTAGTTGTGACAGTGATGGAACTAGGTAACGAACATTTTAGACCTGGACTTTTTTGTTCCTTTCATTTATCGTGCTGCTACAATTACTGTTCCCAGGTATCCCTATACCCCTACTCTTTAATTTTTCTGTGCTCTTTTCTCTCTCTTTTTTCCCCCAGTCTTCAGTATCAGTTCTCGGTCCATACTTTTTTTCTCCTTTTCCATCTTTCTACCAATTTGCGTTCCTCATTCTGTTGATACTCCGCTTTGCTCCTCTTGCTGTTTCTGAATCTTTGTGATAGTCCCTCCCCTTTTTATAATCCTCTGTCTGTCTGTAGTGCTCCTAGTTCCTCTCAAAAAAGTCAGCGCTTTTTAATATACACACATGGCCTTATGAGAAACAGCTGAGAGGACTGGGGTTGTTTAGTCTGCAGAAAAGGAGGCTGAGGGGAGACTTCATTGCTCTCTACAATTACCTGAAAGGAGATTGTAGAGAGGAGGATGATGGCCATTTCTCCCAAGTGAAAGGGGACAGGACAAGAGGGAATGGCCTGAAGCTCCATCAGGGGAATCTGCAGCTTGCAGTGAAAGCGCTTCCAGAGGGAAGTCTAAAGAGGGCAAACACTTGATGGTAGCAGCTTCCCTGCGGGAGATACTCTCTTTTACAAAATCGCATTTTTAGGCGAAAGTAAGATACAATTCAGTACACTATCCTAAAGCTTGCTGTTAGGAGGGAATCTGCAGCTTGCAGTGAAAGTGCTTCCAGAGGGGTGTCTAACGAGGGCAAACATTTGATGGTAACATCTTCCCTGCGGGAGATATTCTCTTTGCCAAAATCGCATTATTAGGCAAAAGTAAGTTACAATTCAGTACCCTATCATAAAGCTTGCTGTTAGGAGGGAATCTGCAGCTTGCAGAGAAAGCGCTTCCAGAGGGGAGTCTAACGAGGGCAAACATTTGATGGTAGCAGCTTCCCTGCGGGAGATACTCTCTTTGCCAAAATCGCATTATTAGGCAAAAGTAAGTTACAATTAAGTACCCTATCCTAAAGCTTGCTGTTAGGAGGGAATCTGCAGCTTGCAGTGAAAGCGCTTCCAGAGGGGAGTCTAATGAGGGCAAACATTTGATGGTAGCAGCTTCCCTGCGGGAGATAGTCTCTTTTCCAAAATCGCATTATTAGGCGAAAGTAAGTTACAATTCAGTACCCTATCCTAAAGCTGCTGTTAGGAGGGAATCTGCAGCTTGCAGTGAAAGCGCTTCCAGAGGGGAGTCTAACGAGGGCAAACATTTGATGGTAGCAGCTTCCCTGCGGGAAGCAAGCTGCAGGTTCCCTCCTAACAGCAAGCTTTAGGATAGGGTACTGAATTGTAACTTAACTGCGTCTAATAAGGCGATTTTGGCAAAGAGAGTATCTCCCGCAGGGAAGCTGCTACCATCAAATGTTTGCCCTCATTAGACTCCCCTCTGGAAGCGCTTTCACTGCAAGCTGCAGATTCCCTCCTAACAGCAAGCTTTAGGATAGTGTACTGAATTGTAACTTACTTTCGCCTAATAATGCGATTTTGGCAAAGAGAGTATCTCCCGCAGGGAAGATGCTACCATCAAATATTTGCCCTCATTAGACTCCCCTCTGGAAGCGCTTTCACTGCAAGCTGCAGATTCCCTCCTAACAGCAAGCTTTAGGAAAGGGTCCTGAATTGTAACTTACTTTCGCCTAATAATGCGATTTTGGCAAAGAGACTATCTCCCGCAGGGAAGCTGCTACCATCAAATGTTTGCCCTCATTAGACTCCCCTCTGGAAGCGCTTTCACTGCAAGCTGCAGATTCCCTCCTAACAGCAAGCTTTAGGATAGGGTACTGAATTGTAACTTAACTGCGGCTCATAAGGAGATTATGGCAAAGAGAATATCTCCCGCAGGGAAGCTGCTACCATCAAATGTTTGCCCTCGTTAGACTCCCCTCTGGAAGCGCTTTCACTGCAAGCTGCAGATTCCCTCCTAACAGCAAGCTTTAGGATAGGTTACTGAATTGTAACTTAACTGCGGCTAATAAGGCGATTATGGCAAAGAGAATATCTCCCGCAGGGAAGCTGCTACCATCAAATATTTGCCCTCGTTAGACTCCCCTCTGGAAGCGCTTTCACTGCAAGCTGCAGATTCCCTCCTAACAACAAGCTTTAGGATAGGGTTCTTAATTGTATCTTACTTTCGCCTAATAATGCGATTTTGGCAAAGAGAATTTCTCCCGCAGGGAAGCTGCTACCATCAAATGTTTGCCCTCATTAGACTCCCCTCTGGAAGCGCTTTCACTGCAAGCTGCAGATTCCCTCCTAACAGCAAGCTTTAGGATAGGGTACTGAATTGTAACTTACTTTCGCCTAATAATGCGATTTTGGCAAAGAGAGTATCTCCCGCAGGGAAGCTGTTACCATCAAACGTTTGCCCTCATTAGACTCCCCTCTGGAAGCGCTTTCACTGCAAGCTGCAGATTCCCTCCTAACAGCAAGCTTTAGGATAGGGTACTGAATTGTAACTTACTTTCGACTAATAATGCGATTTTAGCAAAGAGAGTGTCTCCCACAGGGAAGCTGCTACCATCAAATGTTTGCCCTCATTAGACTCCCCTCTGGAAGCGCTTTCACTGCAAGCTGCAGTTTCCCTCCTAACAGCAAGCTTTAGGATAGGGTACTGAATTGTAACTTACTTTCGCCTAATAATGCGATTTTGGCAAAGAGAGTATCTCCCGCAGGGAAGCTGCTACCATCAAATCTTTGCACTCATTAGAATCCCCTCTGGAATTGCTTTCACTGCAAGCTGCAGATTCCCTCCTAACAGCAAGCTTTAGGATAGTGTACTGAATTGTATCTTAACTGCGGCTAATCAGGGAATTTTGGCAAAGAGACTATCTCGCAGGGAAGCTGCTACCATCAAATGTTTGCCCTCATTAGACTCCCCTCTGGAAGCGCTTTCACTGCAAGCTGCAGATTCCCTCCTAACAGCAAGCTTTAGGATAGGGTACTGAATTGTAACTTACTTTCGCCTAATAATGCGATTTTGGCAAAGAGACTATAACTCGCAGGGAAGCTGCTGCCACCAAGTGTTTGCCCTCATTAGACTCCCCTCTGGAAGCGCTTTCACTGCAAGCTGCAGATTCCCTCCTAACAGCAAGCTTTAGGATAGGGTACTGAATTGTAACTTACTTTCGACTAATAATGCGATTTTAGCAAAGAGAGTGTCTCCCACAGGGAAGCTGCTACCATCAAATGTTTGCCCTCATTAGACTCCCCTCTGGAAGCGCTTTCACTGCAAGCTGCAGATTCCCTCCTAACAGCAAGCTTTAGGATATGGTCCTGAATTGTAACTTACTTTCGCCTAATAATGCGATTTTGGCAAAGAGAATATCTCCCGCAGGGAAGCTGCTACCATCAAATATTTGCCCTCATTACACTCCCCTCTGGAAGCGCTTTCACTGCAAGCTGCAGATTACTTCCTAACAGCAAGCTTTAGGATAGGGTACTGAACTGTATCTTACTTTCGCCTAATAAAGCGATTTTGGCAAAGAGAATATCTCCCGCAGGGAAGCTGCTACCATCAAATGTTTGCCCTCATTAGACTCCCCTCTGGAAGCGCTTTCACTGCAAGCTGCAGATTCCCTCCTAACAGCAAGCTTTAGGATAGGGTACTGAATTGTAACTTACTTTCGCCTAATAATGCGATTATTGCAAAGAGAATATCTCCCGCAGGGAAGCTGCTACCATCAAATGTTTGCCCTCATTAGACTCCGCTCTGGAAGCGCTTTCACTGCAAGCTGCAGATTCCCTCCTAACAGCAAGCTTTAGGATAGGGTACTGAATTGTATCTTACTTTCGTTTAATAATGCGATTTTGGCAAAGAGAGTATCTCCCGCAGGGAAGCTTCTACCATCAAATATTTGCCCTCATTAGACTCCCCTCTGGAAGCGCTTTCACTGCAAGCTGCAGATTCCCTCCTAACAGCAAGCTTTAGGATAGGGTACTGAACTGTATCTTACTTTCGCCTAATAATGCGATTTTGGCAAAGAGAGTATCTCCCGCAGGGAAGCTGCTACCATCAAATATTTGCCCTCGTTAGACTCCCCTCTGGAAGCGCTTTCACTGCAAGCTGCAGATTCCCTCCTAACAGCAAGCTTTAGGACAGTGTACTGAATTGTAACTTAACTGCGGCTAATAAGGCGATTTTGGCAAAGAGAGTATCTCCCGCAGGCAAGCTGCTACCATCAAATGTTTGCCCTCATTAGACTCCCCTCTGGAAGCGCTTTCACTGCAAGCTGCAGATTCCCTCCTAACAGCAAGCTTTAGGATAGGGTACTGAATTGTAACTTACTTTCGCCTAATAATGCGATTTTGGCAAAGAGAGTATCACCCACAAGGAAGTTGCTAACATCAAATGTTTGCCCTCATTAGACTCCCGTCTGGAAGCGCTTTCACTGCAAGCTGAAGATTCCCTCCTAACAGCAAGCTGTAGGACAGTGTACTGAATTGTAACTTAACTGCGGCTAAAAAGGCGATTTTGGCAAAGAGAATATCTCCCGCAGGGAAGCTGCTACCATCAAATGTTTGCCCTCATTAGAATCCCCTCTGGAAGCGCTTTCACTGCAAGCTGCAGATTCCCTCCTAACAGCAAGCTTTAGGATAGGGTACTGAATTGTAACTTACTTTCGCCTAATAATGCGATTTTGGCAAAGAGAGTATCACCCACAAGGAAGTTGCTAACATCAAATGTTTGCCCTCATTAGACTCCCGTCTGGAAGCGCTTTCACTGCAAGCTGAAGATTCCCTCCTAACAGCAAGCTGTAGGACAGTGTACTGAATTGTAACTTAACTGCGGCTAAAAAGGCGATTTTGGCAAAGAGAATATCTCCCGCAGGGAAGCTGCTACCATCAAATGTTTGCCCTCATTAGACTCCCCTCTGGAAGCGCTTTCACTGCAAGCTGCAGATTCCCTCCTAACAACAAGCTTTAGGATAGGGTACTGAATTGTATCTTACTTTCGCCTAATAATGCGATTTTGGCAAAGAGACTATCTCCCGCAGGGAAGCTGCTACAATCAAATGTTTGCCCTCATTAGACTCCCCTCTGGAAGCGCTTTCACTGCAAGCTGCAGATTCCCTCCTAACAGCAAGCTTTAGGATAGTGTACTGAATTGTAACTTAACTGCGGCTAATAAGGGAATTTTGGCAAAGAGACTATCTCCCGCAGGGAAGCTGCTACCATCAAATGTTTGCCCTCATTAGACTCCCCTCTGGAAGCGCTTTCACTGCAAGCTGCAGATTCCCTCCTAACAGCAAGCTTTAGGATAGGGTACTGAATTGTAACTTAAGTGCGGCTAATAAGGCGATTTTAACAAAGAGAATATCTTCCGCAGGGAAGCTGTTACCATCAAATGTTTGCCCTCATTAGACTCCCCTCTGGAAGCGCTTTCACTGCAAGCTGCAGATTCCCTCCTAACAGCAAGCTTTAGGATAGGGTACTGAATTGTAACTTACTTTCGCGTAATAATGAGATTTGGCAAAGAGACTATCTCCCGCAGGGAAGCTGCTACCATCAAATATTTGCCCTCATTAGACTCTCCTCTGGAAGCGCTTTCACTGCAAGCTGCAGATTCCCTCCTAACAGCAAGCTTTAGGATAGGGTACTGAATTGTAACTTAACTGCGGCTAATAAGGGAATTTTGGCAAAGAGACTATCTCCCGCAGGGAAGCTGCTACCATCAAATGTTTGCCCTCATTAGACTCCCCTCTGGAAGCGCTTTCACTGCAAGCTGCAGATTCCCTCCTAACAGCAAGCTGTAGGACACTGTACTGAATTGTAACTTAACTGCGTCTAATAAGGCGATTTTGGCAAAGAGAGTATCTCCCGCAGGGAAGCTGCTACCATCAAATGTTTGCCCTCATTAGACTCCCCTCTGGAAGCGCTTTCACTGCAAGCTGCAGATTCCCTCCTAACAGCAAGCTTTAGGATAGGGTAGTGAATTGTAACTTACGTTCGCCTAATAATGCGATTTTGGCAAAGAGAGTATCTCCCGCAGGGAAGATGCTACCATCAAATATTTGCCCTCATTAGACTCCCCTCTGGAAGCGCTTTCACTGCAAGCTGCAGATTCCCTCCTAACAGCAAGCTTTAGGAAAGGGTCCTGAATTGTAACTTACTTTCGCCTAATAATGCGATTTTGGCAAAGAGACTTTCTCCCGCAGGGAAGCTGCTACCATCAAATGTTTGCCCTCATTAGACTCCCCTCTGGAAGCGCTTTCACTGCAAGCTGCAGATTCCCTCCTAACAGCAAGCTTTAGGATAGGGTACTGAATTGTAACTTAACTGCGGCTCATAAGGAGATTATGGCAAAGAGAATATCTCCCGCAGGGAAGCTGCTACCATCAAATGTTTGCCCTCGTTAGACTCCCCTCTGGAAGCGCTTTCACTGCAAGCTGCAGATTCCCTCCTAACAGCAAGCTTTAGGATAGGTTACTGAATTGTAACTTAACTGCGGCTAATGAGGCGATTATGGCAAAGAGAATATCTCCCGCAGGGAAGCTGCTACCATCAAATATTTGCCCTCGTTAGACTCCCCTCTGGAAGCGCTTTCACTGCAAGCTGCAGATTCCCTCCTAACAGCAAGCTTTAGGATAGGGTTCTTAATTGTATCTTACTTTCGCCTAATAATGCGATTTTGGCAAAGAGAATTTCTCCCGCAGGGAAGCTGCTACCATCAAATGTTTGCCCTCATTAGACTCCCCTCTGGAAGCGCTTTCACTGCAAGCTGCAGATTCCCTCCTAACAGCAAGCTTTAGGATAGGGTACTGAATTGTAACTTAACTGCGGCTAATAAGGCGATTTTGGCAAAGAGAATATCTCCCGCAGGGAAGCTGCTACCATCAAATGTTTGCCCTCATTAGACTCCCCTCTGGAAGCGCTTTCACTGCAAGCTGCAGATTCCCTCCTAACAGCAAGCTTTAGGATAGGGTACTGAATTGTAACTTACTTTCGACTAATAATGCGATTTTAGCAAAGAGAGTGTCTCCCACAGGGAAGCTGCTGCCATCAAATGTTTGCCCTCATTAGACTCCCCTCTGGAAGCGCTTTCACTGCAAGCTGCAGATTCCCTCCTAACAGCAAGCTTTAGGATAGGGTACTGAATTGTAACTTACTTTCGCCTAATAATGCGATTTTGGCAAAGAGAGTATCTCCCGCAGGGAAGCTGCTACCATCAAATATTTGCCCTCATTACACTCCCCTCTGGAAGCGCTTTCACTGCAAGCTGCAGATTCCCTCCTAACAGCAAGCTTTAGGATAGGGTACTGAATTGTAACTTAACTGCGGCTAATAAGGCGATTTTGGCAAAGAGACTATCTCCCGCAGGGATGCTGCTACCATCAAATGTTTGCCCTCATTAGACTCCCCTCTGGAATTGCTTTCACTGCAAGCTGCAGATTCCTACCTAACAGCAAGCTTTAGGATAGGGTACTGAATTGTAACTTACTATCGCCTAATAATGTGATTTTGGCAAAGAGAGTATCTCCCGCAGGGAAGCTGCTACCATCAAATGTTTGCCCTCATTAGACTCCCCTCTGGAAGCGCTTTCACTGCAAGCTGCAGATTCCCTCCTAACAGCAAGCTTTAGGATAGCGTACTGAATTGTAACTTAACTGCGGCTAATAAGGGAATTTTGGCAAATAGACTATCTCCCGCAGGGAAGCTGCTACCATCAAATGTTTGCCCTCATTAGACTCCCCTCTGGAAGCGCTTTCACTGCAAGCTGCAGACTCCTTCCTAACAGCAAGCTTTAGGATAGGGTACTGAATTGTAACTTAACTGCTGCTAATAAGGCGATTTTGGCAAAGAGAGTATCTCCCGCAGGGAAGCTGCTACCATCAAATGTTTGCCCTCATTAGACTCCCCTCTGGAAGCGCTTTCACTGCAAGCTGCAGATACCTTCCTAACAGCAAGCTTTAGGATAGGGTACTGAATTGTAACTTACTTTCGCCTAATAATGCGATCATTGCAAAGAGAATATCTCCCGCAGGGAAGCTGCTACCATCAAATGTTTGCCCTCATTAGACTCCCCTCTGGAAGCGCTTTCACTGCAAGCTGCAGATTCCCTCCTAACAGCAAGCTTTAGGATAGGGTACTGAATTGTAACTTAACTGCGGCTAATAATGCGATTTTGGCAAAGAGAGTATCTCCCGCAGGGAAGCTGCTACCATCAAATGTTTTCCCTCATTAGACTCCGCTCTGGAAGCGCTTTCACTGCAAGCTGCAGATTCCTATCTAACAGCAAGCTTTAGGATAGGGTCCTGAATTGTAACTTACTTTCGCCTAATAATGCGATTTTGGCAAAGAGAGTATCTCCCGCAGGGAAGCTGCTACCATCAAATATTTGCCCTCATTAGACTCCCCTCTGGAAGCACTTTCACTGCAAGCTGCAGATTCCCTCCTAACAGCAAGCTTTAGGATAGGGTACTGAATTGTATCTTACTTTCGCCTAATAATGCGATTTTGGCAAAGAGAGTATCTCCCGCAGGGAAGCTGCTACCATCAAATATTTGCCCTCGTTAGACTCCCCTCTGGAAGCGCTTTCACTGCAAGCTGCAGATTCCCTCCTAACAGCAAGCTTTAGGACAGTGTACTGAATTGTAACTTAACTGCGGCTAATAAGGCGATTTTGGCAAAGAGAGTATCTCCCGCAGGCAAGCTGCTACCATCAAATGTTTGCCCTCATTAGACTCCCCTCTGGAAGCGCTTTCACTGCAAGCTGCAGATTCCCTCCTAACAGCAAGCTTTAGGATAGGGTACTGAATTGTAACTTACTTTCGCCTAATAATGCGATTTTGGCAAAGAGAGTATCACCCACAAGGAAGTTGCTAACATCAAATGTTTGCCCTCATTAGACTCCCGTCTGGAAGCGCTTTCACTGCAAGCTGAAGATTCCCTCCTAACAGCAAGCTGTAGGACAGTGTACTGAATTGTAACTTAACTGCGGCTAAAAAGGAGATTTTGGCAAAGAGAATATCTCCCGCAGGGAAGCTGCTACCATCAAATGTTTGCCCTCATTAGACTCCCCTCTGGAAGCGCTTTCACTGCAAGCTGCAGATTCCCTCCTAACAGCAAGCTTTAGGATAGGGTACTGAATTGTAACTTACTTTCGCCTAATAATGCGATTTTGGCAAAGAGAGTATCACCCACAAGGAAGTTGCTAACATCAAATGTTTGCCCTCATTAGACTCCCGTCTGGAAGCGCTTTCACTGCAAGCTGAAGATTCCCTCCTAACAGCAAGCTGTAGGACAGTGTACTGAATTGTAACTTAACTGCGGCTAAAAAGGCGAAGGGCAAAGAGGGGCGGACAAGGGCTGAGAATATGCGGACAAGTGCAAAGAGGGGCGGACAAGTGCGCAAAGAGGGGTAGACAAGGGCAAAAAGGGTAGAAAAGGGCTAAGAGGGGCGGACAAGGGCAAAGAGGGGCGGATAAGGGGAAAGAGGGGCTGACAAGGGCAAAAAGGGTCGGACAAGGGCAAAGAGGGGGCGGACTACCATCAAATGTTTGCCCTCATTAGACTCCCCTCTGGAAGCGCTTTCACTGCAAGCTGCAGATTCCCTCCTAACAGCAAGCTTTAGGATAGGGTACTGAATTGTAACTTAACTGCGGCTAATAAGGCGATTATGGCAAAGAGAATATCTCCCGCAGGGAAGCTGCTACCATCAAATATTTGCCCTCATTAGACTCCCCTCTGGAAGCGCTTTCACTGCAAGCTGCAGATTCCCTCCTAACAGCAAGCTTTAGGATAGGGTTCTGAATTGTAACTTAACTGCGGCTAATAAGGCGATTTTGGCAAAGAGACTATCTCCCGCAGGGAAGCTGCTACCATCAAATGTTTGCCCTCATTAGACTCCCCTCTGGAAGCGCTTTCACTGCAAGCTGCAGATTCCCTCCTATCAGCAAGCTTTAGGATAAGGTACTGAATTGTAACTTACTTTCGCCTAATAATGCGATTTTGGCAAAGAGATTATCTCCCGCAGGGAAGCTGCTACCATCAAATGTTTGCCCTCATTAGACTCCCGTCTGGAAGTGCTTTCACTGCAAGCTGAAGATTCCCTCCTAACAGCAAGCTTTAGGATAGGGTACTGAATTGTAACTTAACTGCGGCTAATAAGGCGATAATGGCAAAGAGAATATCTCCCGCAGGGAAGCTGCTACCATCAAATATTTGCCCTCATTAGACTCCCCTCTGGAAGCGGTTTCACTGCAAGCTGCAGATTCCCTCCTAACAGCAAGCTTTAGGATAGGGTCCTGAATTGTAACTTACTTTGGCCTAATAATGCGATTTTGGAAAAGAGAATATCTCCCGCAGGGAAGCTGCTACCATCAAATGTTTGCCCTCATTAGACTCCCCTCTGGAAGCGCTTTCACTGCAAGCTGCAGATTCCCTCCTAACAGCAATCTTTAGGATAGGGTACTGAATTGTATCTTACTTTCGCCTAATAATGCGATTTTGGCAAAGAGACTATCTCCCGCAGGGAAGCTGCTACCATCAAATCTTTGCCCTCATTGGACTCCCCTCTGGAAGCGCTTTCACTGCAAGCTGCAGATTCCCTCCTAACAGCAAGCTTTAGGATAGGGTCCTGAATTGTAACTTAACTGCGGCTAATAAGGCGATTTTGGCAAAGAGAATATCTCCCGCAGGGAAGCTGCTACCATCAAATGTTTGCCCTCATTATACTCCCCTCTGGAAGCGCTTTCACTGCAAGCTGCAGATTCCCTCCTAACAGCAAGCTTTAGGATAAGGTACTGAATTGTAACTTACGTTCGCCTAATAATGCGATTTTGGCAAAGAGATTATCTCCCGCAGGGAAGCTGCTACCATCAAATGTTTGCCCTCATTAGACTCCCGTCTGGAAGTGCTTTCACTGCAAGCTGCAGATTCCCTCCTAACAGCAAGCTTTAGGATAGGGTACTGAATTGTAACTTACTTTCGCCTAATAATGCGATTTTGGCAAAGAGAGTATCTCCCGCAGGGAAGCTGCTACCATCAAATGTTTGCCCTCATTAGACTCCCCTCTGGAAGCGCTTTCACTGCAAGCTGCAGATTCCCTCCTAACAGCAAGCTTTAGGATAGGGTACTGAATTGTAACTTACTTTCGCCTAATAATGCGATTTTGGCAAAGAGACTATCTCCCGCAGGGAAGCTGCTACCATCAAATGTTTTCCCTCATTAGACTCCCCTCTGGAAGTGCTTTCACTGCAAGCTGCAGATTCCCTCCTAACAGCAAGCTTTAGGATAGGGTCCTGAATTGTAACTTACTTTCGCCTAATAATGCGATTTTGGCAAAGAGACTATCTCCCGCAGGGAAGCTGCTACCATCAAATGTTTGCCCTCATTAGACTACCCTGTGGAAGCGCTTTCACTGCAAGCTGCAGATTCCTTCCTAACAGCAAGCTTTAGGATAGGGTACTGAATTGTATCTTACTTTCGCCTAATAAAGCGATTTTGGCAAAGAGAGTATCTCCCGCACGGAAGCTGCTACCATCAAATGTTTGCCCTCATTAGACTACCCTGTGGAAGCGCTTTCACTGCAAGCTGCAGATTCCCTCCTAACAGCAAGCTTTAGGATAGGGTCCTGAATTGTAACTTACTTTCGCCTAATAAAGCGATTTTGGCAAAGAGAATATCTCCAGCAGGGAAGCTGCTACCATCAAATCTTTGCCCTCATTAGACTCCCCTCTGGAAGCGCTTTCACTGCAAGCTGCAGATTCCCTCCTAACAGCAAGCTTTAGGACAGTGTACAGAATTGTAACTTACTTTCACCTAATAATGCGATTTTGAAAAAGAGAGTATCTCCCGCAGGGAAGCTGCTACCATCAAATATTTGCCCTCATTAGACTCCCCTCGGGAAGCGCTTTCACTGCAAGCTGCAGATTCCCTCCTAACAGCAAGCTTTAGGATAGGGTACTGAATTGTAACTTACTTTCGCCTAATAATGCGATTTTGGCAAAGAGACTATCTCCCGCAGGGAAGCTGCTACCATCAAATGTTTTCCCTCATTAGACTCCCCTCTGGAAGCGCTTTCACTGCAAGCTGCAGATTCCCTCCTAACAGCAAGCTTTAGGATAGGGTACTGAATTATAACTTAACTGCGGCTAATAAGGCGATTTTGGCAAAGAGACTATCTCCCGCAGGGATGCTGCTACCATCAAATGTTTGCCCTCATTAGACTCCCCTCTGGAATTGCTTTCACTGCAAGCTGCAGATTCCTATCTAACAGCAAGCTTTAGGATAGGGTACTGAATTGTAACTTACTTTCGCCTAATAATGCGATTTTGGCAAAGAGAGTATCACCCACAAGGAAGTTGCTAACATCAAATGTTTGCCCTCATTAGACTCCCGTCTGGAAGCGCTTTCACTGCAAGCTGAAGATTCCCTCCTAACAGCAAGCTGTAGGACAGTGTACTGAATTGTAACTTAACTGCGGCTAAAAAGGCGATTTTGGCAAAGAGAATATCTCCCGCAGGGAAGCTGCTACCATCAAATATTTGCCCTCATTAGACTCCCCTCTGGAAGCGCTTTCACTGCAAGCTGCAGATTCCCTCCTAACAGCAAGCTTTAGGATAGGGTACTGAATTGTAACTTACTTTCGCCTAATAATGCGATTTTGTCAAAGAGAGTATCTCCCGCAGGGAAGCTGCTACCATCAAATGTTTGCCCTCATTAGACTCCCCTCTGGAAGCGCTTTCACTGCAAGCTGCAGATTCCCTCCTAACAGCAAGCTTTAGGATAGGGTACTGAATTGTAACTTAACTGCGGCTAATAAGGCGATTATGGCAAAGAGAATATCTCCCGCAGGGAAGCTGCTACCATCAAATATTTGCCCTCATTAGACTCCCCTCTGGAAGCGCTTTCACTGCAAGCTGCAGATTCCCTCCTAACAGCAAGCTTTAGGATAGGGTTCTGAATTGTAACTTAACTGCGGCTAATAAGGCGATTTTGGCAAAGAGACTATCTCCCGCAGGGAAGCTGCTACCATCAAATGTTTGCCCTCATTAGACTCCCCTCTGGAAGCGCTTTCACTGCAAGCTGCAGATTCCCTCCTATCAGCAAGCTTTAGGATAAGGTACTGAATTGTAACTTACTTTCGCCTAATAATGCGATTTTGGCAAAGAGATTATCTCCCGCAGGGAAGCTGCTACCATCAAATGTTTGCCCTCATTAGACTCCCGTCTGGAAGTGCTTTCACTGCAAGCTGAAGATTCCCTCCTAACAGCAAGCTTTAGGATAGGGTACTGAATTGTAACTTAACTGCGGCTAATAAGGCGATAATGGCAAAGAGAATATCTCCCGCAGGGAAGCTGCTACCATCAAATATTTGCCCTCATTAGACTCCCCTCTGGAAGCGGTTTCACTGCAAGCTGCAGATTCCCTCCTAACAGCAAGCTTTAGGATAGGGTCCTGAATTGTAACTTACTTTGGCCTAATAATGCGATTTTGGAAAAGAGAATATCTCCCGCAGGGAAGCTGCTACCATCAAATGTTTGCCCTCGTTAGACTCCCCTCTGGAAGCGCTTTCACTGCAAGCTGCAGATTCCCTCCTAACAGCAATCTTTAGGATAGGGTACTGAATTGTATCTTACTTTCGCCTAATAATGCGATTTTGGCAAAGAGACTATCTCCCGCAGGGAAGCTGCTACCATCAAATCTTTGCCCTCATTGGACTCCCCTCTGGAAGCGCTTTCACTGCAAGCTGCAGATTCCCTCCTAACAGCAAGCTTTAGGATAGGGTCCTGAATTGTAACTTAACTGCGGCTAATAAGGCGATTTTGGCAAAGAGAATATCTCCCGCAGGGAAGCTGCTACCATCAAATGTTTGCCCTCATTATACTCCCCTCTGGAAGCGCTTTCACTGCAAGCTGCAGATTCCCTCCTAACAGCAAGCTTTAGGATAAGGTACTGAATTGTAACTTACGTTCGCCTAATAATGCGATTTTGGCAAAGAGATTATCTCCCGCAGGGAAGCTGCTACCATCAAATGTTTGCCCTCATTAGACTCCCGTCTGGAAGTGCTTTCACTGCAAGCTGCAGATTCCCTCCTAACAGCAAGCTTTAGGATAGGGTACTGAATTGTAACTTACTTTCGCCTAATAATGCGATTTTGGCAAAGAGAGTATCTCCCGCAGGGAAGCTGCTACCATCAAATGTTTGCCCTCATTAGACTCCCCTCTGGAAGCGCTTTCACTGCAAGCTGCAGATTCCCTCCTAACAGCAAGCTTTAGGATAGGGTACTGAATTGTAACTTACTTTCGCCTAATAATGCGATTTTGGCAAAGAGACTATCTCCCGCAGGGAAGCTGCTACCATCAAATGTTTTCCCTCATTAGACTCCCCTCTGGAAGTGCTTTCACTGCAAGCTGCAGATTCCCTCCTAACAGCAAGCTTTAGGATAGGGTCCTGAATTGTAACTTACTTTCGCCTAATAATGCGATTTTGGCAAAGAGACTATCTCCCGCAGGGAAGCTGCTACCATCAAATGTTTGCCCTCATTAGACTACCCTGTGGAAGCGCTTTCACTGCAAGCTGCAGATTCCTTCCTAACAGCAAGCTTTAGGATAGGGTACTGAATTGTATCTTACTTTCGCCTAATAAAGCGATTTTGGCAAAGAGAGTATCTCCCGCACGGAAGCTGCTACCATCAAATGTTTGCCCTCATTAGACTACCCTGTGGAAGCGCTTTCACTGCAAGCTGCAGATTCCCTCCTAACAGCAAGCTTTAGGATAGGGTCCTGAATTGTAACTTACTTTCGCCTAATAAAGCGATTTTGGCAAAGAGAATATCTCCAGCAGGGAAGCTGCTACCATCAAATCTTTGCCCTCATTAGACTCCCCTCTGGAAGCGCTTTCACTGCAAGCTGCAGATTCCCTCCTAACAGCAAGCTTTAGGACAGTGTACAGAATTGTAACTTACTTTCACCTAATAATGCGATTTTGAAAAAGAGAGTATCTCCCGCAGGGAAGCTGCTACCATCAAATATTTGCCCTCATTAGACTCCCCTCGGGAAGCGCTTTCACTGCAAGCTGCAGATTCCCTCCTAACAGCAAGCTTTAGGATAGGGTACTGAATTGTAACTTACTTTCGCCTAATAATGCGATTTTGGCAAAGAGACTATCTCCCGCAGGGAAGCTGCTACCATCAAATGTTTGCCCTCATTAGACTCCCCTCTGGAAGCGCTTTCACTGCAAGCTGCAGATTCCCTCCTAACAGCAAGCTTTAGGATAGGGTACTGAATTATAACTTAACTGCGGCTAATAAGGCGATTTTGGCAAAGAGACTATCTCCCGCAGGGATGCTGCTACCATCAAATGTTTGCCCTCATTAGACTCCCCTCTGGAATTGCTTTCACTGCAAGCTGCAGATTCCTATCTAACAGCAAGCTTTAGGATAGGGTACTGAATTGTAACTTACTTTCGCCTAATAATGCGATTTTGGCAAAGAGAGTATCTCCCGCAGGGAAGCTGCTACCATTAAATGTTTGCCCTCGTTAGACTCCCCTCTGGAAGCGCTTTCACTGCAAGCTGCAGATTCCCTCCTAACAGCAAGCTTTAGGATAGGGTACTGAATTGTAACTTACTTTCGCCTAATAATGCGATTTTGGCAAAGAGAGTATCTCCTGCAGGGAAGCTGCTACCATCAAATATTTGCCCTCGTTAGACTCCCCTCTGGAAGCGCTTTCACTGCAAGCTGCAGATTCCCTCCTAACAGCAAGCTTTAGGATAGGGTACTGAATTGTAACTTACTTTCGCCTAATAGTGCGATTTTGGCAAAGAGAGTATCTCCCGCAGGGAAGCTGCTACCATCAAATGTTTGCCCTCATTAGACTCCCCTCTGGAAGCGCTTTCACTGCAAGCTGCAGATTCCCTCCTAACAGCAAGCTTTAGGATAGGGTACTGAATTATAACTTACTTTCGCCTAATAATGCGATTATGGCAAAGAGAATATCTCCCGCAGGGAAGCTGCTACCATCAAATGTTTGCCCTCGTTAGACTCCCCTCTGGAAGCGCTTTCACTGCAAGCTGCAGATTCCCTCCTAACAGCAAGCTTTAGGATAGGGTACTGAATTGTAACTTACTTTCGCCTAATATGCGATTTTGGCAAAGAGAGTATCTCCCGCAGGGAAGCTGCTACCATCAAATGTTTTCCCTCATTAGACTCCCCTCTGGAAGCGCTTTCACTGCAAGCTGCAGATTCCCTCCTAACAGCAAGCTTTAGGATAGGGTACTGAATTGAAACTTACTTACGCCTTATAAAGTGATTATGGCAAAGAGAATATCTCCCGCAGGGAAGCTGCTACCATCAAATGTTTGCCCTCATTAGCCTCCCCTCTGGAAGCGCTTTCACTGCAAGCTGCAGATTCCCTCCTAACAGAAAGCTTTAGGATAGGGTACTGAATTGTAACTTAATTTCGCCTAATAATGCGATTTTGGCAAAGAGAGTATCTCCCGCAGGGAAGCTGCTACCATCAAATCTTTGCCCTCATTAGACTCCCCTCTGGAAGCGCTTTCACTGCAAGCTGAAGATTCCCTCCTAACAGCAAGCTTTAGGATAAGGTACTGAATTGTAACTTAACTGCGGATAATAAGGCGATTTGGGCAAAGAGAATATCTCCCGCAGGGAAGCTGCTACCATCAAATGTTTGCCCTCATTAGACTCCCCTCTGGAAGCGCTTTCACTGCAAGCTGCAGATTCCCTCCTAACAGCAAGCTTTAGGATAGGGTACTGAATTGTAACTTACTTTCGCCTAATAAGGCGATTTTGGCAAAGAGACTATCTCCCGCAGGGAAGCTGCTACCATCAAATGTTTGCCCTCATTAGACTCCCCTCTGGAAGCGCTTTCACTGCAAGCTGCAGATTCCCTCCTAACAGCAAGCTTTAGGATAGGGTACTGAATTGTAACTTACTTTCGCCTAATAATGCGATTTTGGCAAAGAGAGTATCTCCCGCAGGGAAGCTGCTACCATCAAATCTTTGCCCTCATTAGACTCCCCTCTGGAAGCGCTTTCACTGCAAGCTGCAGATTCCCTCCTAACAGCAAGCTTTAGGATAGGGTACTGAATTGTAACTTAACTGCGGCTAATAATGCGATTTTGGCAAAGAGAGTATCTCCCGCAGGGAAGCTGCTACCATCAAATGTTTGCCCTCGTTAGACTCCCCTCTGGAAGCGCTTTCACTGCAAGCAGCATATTCCCTCCTAACAGCAAGCTTTAGGATAGGGTACTGAATTGTAACTTACTTTCGCCTAGTAATGCGATTTTGGCAAAGAGAGTATCTCCCGCAGGGAAGCTGCTACCATGAAATATTTGCCCTCATTAGACTACCCTGTTGAATCACTTTCACTGCAAGCTGCAGACTCCCTCCTAACAGCAAGCTTTAGGATAGGGTACTGAATTGTAGCTTAACTGCGGCTAATAAGGCGATTATGGCAAAGAGAGTATCTCCCGCAGCGAAGCTGCTACCAATAAATGTTTGCCCTCATTAGACTCCCCTCTGGAAGCGCTTTCACTGCAAGCTGCAGATTCCCTCCTAACAGCAAGCTTTAGGATAGGGTACTGAATTGTAACTTACTTTCGCCTAATAATGCGATTTTGGCAAAGAGACTATCTCCCGCAGGGAAGCTGCTACCATCAAATCTTTGCCCTCATTAGACTCCCCTCTGGAAGCGCTTTCACTGCAAGCTGCAGATTCCCTCCTAACAGCAAGCTTTAGGATAGGGTACTGAATTGTAACTTAACTGCTGCTAATAAGGCTATTTTGGCAAAGAGACTATCTCCCGCAGGGAAGCTGCTACCATCAAATATTTGCCCTCATTATACTCTCCTCTGGAAGCGCTTTCACTGCAAGCTGCAGATTCCTTCCTAACAGCAAGCTTTAGGATAGGGTACTGAATTGTAACTTAACTGCGTGTAATAATGCGATTTTGGCAAAGAGACTATCTCCCGCAGGGAAGCTGCTACCATCAAATGTTTGCCCTCATTAGACTCCCCTCTGGAAGCGCTTTCACTGCAAGCTGCAGATTCCCTCCTAACAGCAAGCTTTAGGATAGGGTACTGAATTGTAACTTACTTTCGCCTAATAATGCGATTTTGGCAAAGAGAATATCTCCCGCAGGGAAGCTGCTACCATCAAATGTTTGCCCTCATTAGACTCCCCTCTGGAAGCGCTTTCACTGCAAGCTGCAGATTCCCTCCTAACAGCAAGCTTTAGGATAGGGTCCTGAATTGTAACTTACTTTCGCCTAATAATGCGATTTTGGCAAATAGAGTATCTCCCGCAGGGAAGCTGTTACCATCAAATGTTTGCCCTCGTTAGACTCCCCTCTGGAAGCGCATTCACTGCAAGCTGCAGATTCCCTCCTAACAGCAAGCTTTAGGATAGGGTACTGAATTGTAACTTACTTTCGCCTAATAACGCGATATTGGCAATGAGAGTATCTCCCGCAGGGAAGCTGCTACCATCAAATGTTTGCCCTCATTAGACTACCCTGTGGAAGCGCTTTCACTGCAAGCTGCAGATTCCCTCCTAACAGCAAGCTTTAGGATAGGGTACTGAATTGTAACTTACTTTCGCGTAATAATGCGATTTTGGCAAAGAGAATATCTCCCGCAGGGAAGCTGCTACCATCAAATGTTTGCCCTCATTAGACTCCCCTCTGGAAGGGCTTTCACTGCAAGCTGCAGATTCCCTCCTAACAGCAAGCTTTAGGATAGGGTACTGAATTGTAACTTACTTTCGCCTAATAATGCGATTTTGGCAAAGAGAGTATCTCCCGCAGGGAAGCTGCTACCATCAAATGTTTGCCCTCATTAGACTCCCCTCTGGAAGCGCTTTCACTGCAAGCTGCAGATTCCCTCCTAACAGCAAGCTTTAGGATAGGGTACTGAATTGTAACTTAACTGTGGCTAATAAGGCGATTATGGCAAAGAGAATATCTCCCGCAGGGAAGCTGCTACCATCAAATATTTGCCCTCATTAGACTCCCCTCTGGAAGCGCTTTCACTGCAAGCTGCAGATTCCCTCCTAACAGCAAGCTTTAGGATAGGGTACTGAATTGTAACTTAACTGCGGCGAATAAGGCGATTTTGGCAAAGAGAGTATCTCCCGCAGCGAAGCTGCTACCATCAAATGTTTGCCCTCATTAGACTCCCCTCTGGAAGCGCTTTCACTGCAAGCTGCAGATTTCTTCCTAACAGCAAGCTTTAGGATAGGGTACTGAATTGTAACTTACTTTCGCCTAATAATGCGACTTTGGCAAAGAGAGTATCTCCCGCAGGGAAGCTGCTACCATCAAATGTTTGCCCTCATTAGACTCCCCTCTGGAAGCGCTTTCACTGCAAGCTGCAGATTCCCTCCTAACAGCAAGCTTTAGGATAGGGTACTGAATTGTAACTTACTTTCGCCTAGTAATGCGATTTTGGCAAAGAGAGTATCTCCCGTAGGGAAGCTGCTACCATCAAATGTTTGCCCTCATTAGACTCCCCTCTGGAAGCGCTTTCACTGCAAGCTGCAGATTCCCTCCTAACAGCAAGCTTTAGGATAGGGTACTGAATTGTAACTTACTTTCGCCTAATAATGCGATTTTGGCAAAGAGAGTATCTCCCGCAGGGAAGTTGCTACCATCAAATGTTTGCCCTCATTATAATCCCCTCTGGAAGCGCTTTCACTGCAAGCTGCAGATTCCCTCCTAACAGCAAGCTTTAGGATAGGGTACTGAATTGTAACTTACTTTCGCCTAGTAATGCGATTTTGGCAAAGAGAGTATCTCCCGTAGGGAAGCTGCTACCATCAAATGTTTGCCCTCGTTAGACTCCCCTCTGGAAGCGCTTTCACTGCAAGCTGCAGATTCCCTCCTAACAGCAAGCTTTAGGATAGGGTAATGAATTGTAACTTACTTTCGCCTAATAATGCGATTTTGGCAAAGAGAGTATCTCCCGCAGGGAAGCTGCTACCATCAAATGTTTGCCTTCATTAGACTCCCCTCTGGAAGCGCTTTCACTGCAAGCTGCAGATTCCCTCCTAACAGCAAGCTTTAGGATAGGGTCCTGAATTGTAACTTACTTTCGCCTAATAATGCAATTTTGGAAAAGAGAGTATCTCCCGCAGGGAAGCTGCTACCATCAAATATTTGCCCTCATTAGACTCCCCTCTGGAAGCGCTTTCACTGCAAGCTGCAGATTCCCTCCTAACAGCAAGCTTTAGGATAGGGTACTGAATTGTAACTTACTTTCGCCTAATAATGCGATTTTGGCAAAGAGACTATCTCCCGCAGGGAAGCTGCTACCATCAAATGTTTGCCCTCGTTAGACTCCCCTCTGGAAGCGCTTTCACTGCAAGCTGCAGATTCCCTCCTAACAGCAAGCTTTAGGATAGGGTACTGAATTGTAACTTACTTTCGCCTAATAATGCGATTTTGGCAAAGAGAGTATCTCCCGCAGGGAAGATTCTACCATCAAATGTTTGCCCTCATTAGACTCCCCTCTGGAAGCGCTTTCACTGCAAGCTGCAGATTCCCTCCTAACAGCAAGCTTTAGGATAGGGTACTGAATTGTAACTTACTTTCGCCTAATAATGCGATTTTGGCAAAGAGAGTATCTCCCACAGGGAAGCTGCTACCATCAAATGTTTGCCCTCATTAGACTCCCCTCTGGAAGCGCTTTCACTGCAAGCTACAGATTCCCTCCTAACAGCATCTTTAGGATAGGGTACTGAATTGTAACTTACTTTCGCCTAATAATGCGATTTTGGCAAAGAGAGTATCTCCCGCAGGGAAGCTGCTACCATCAAATGTTTGCCCTCATTAGACTCCCCTCTGGAAGCGCTTTCACTGCAAGCTGCAGATTCCCTCCTAACAGCAAGCTTTAGGATAGTGTACTGAATTGTAACTTACTTTCGCCTAATAATGCGATTTTGGCAAAGAGACTATCTCCCGCAGGGAAGCTGCTACCATCAAATGTTTGCCCTCATTAGACTCCCCTCTGGAAGCGCTTTCACTGCAAGCTGCAGATTCCCTCCTAACAGCAAGCTTTAGGATAGGGTACTGAATTGTAACTTATCTGCGGCGAATAAGGCGATTTTGGGAAAGAGAGTATCTCCCGCAGCGAAGCTGCTACCATCAAATGTTTGCCCTCGTTAGACTCCCCTCTGGAAGCGCTTTCACTGCAAGCTGCAGATTCCCTCCTAACAGCAAGCTTTAGGATAGGGTACTGAATTGTAACTTACTTTCGCCTAATAATGCGATTTTGGCAAAGAGAGTATCTCCCGCAGGGAAGCTGCTACCATCAAATGTTTGCCCTCGTTAGACTCCCCTCTGGAAGCGCTTTCACTGCAAGCTGCAGATTCCCTCCTAACAGCAAGCTTTAGGATAGGGTACTGAATTGTAACTTAACTGCGGCTAATAAGGCGATTTTGGCAAAGAGAATGTGTCCCGCAGGGAAGCTGCTACCATCAAATGTTTGCCCTCGTTAGACTCCCCTCTGGAAGCGCTTTCACTGCAAGCTGCAGATTCCTTCCTAACAGCAAGCTTTAGGATAGGGTACTGAATTGTAACTTACTTTCGCCTAAAAATGCGATTTTGGCAAAGAGAGTATCTCCCGCAGGGAAGCTGCTACCATCAAATGTTTCCCTCATTAGACTCCCCTCTGGAAGCGCTTTCACTGCAAGCTGCAGATTCCCTCCTAACAGCAAGCTTTAGGATAGGGTACTGAATTGTAACTTACTTTCGCCTAATAATGCGATTTTGGCAAAGAGAGTATCTCCCGCAGGGAAGCTGCTACCATCAAATGTTTGCCCTCGTTAGACTCCCCTCTGGAAGCGCTTTCACTGCAAGCTGCAGATTTCTTCCTAACAGCAAGCTTTAGGATAGGGTACTGAATTGTAACTTACTTTCGCCTAATAATGCGATTTTGGCAAAGAGAGTATCTCCCGCAGGGAAGCTGCTACCATCAAATGTTTCCCTCATTAGACTCCCCTCAGGAAGCGCTTTCACTGCAAGCTGCAGATTCCCTCCTAACAGCAAGCTTTAGGATAGGGTACTGAATTGTATCTTAACTGCGGCTAAAAAGGCGATTTTGGCAAAGAGAATATCTCCCGCAGGGAAGCTGCTACCATCAAATGTTTGCCCTCATTAGACTCCCCTCTGGAAGCGCTTTCACTGCAAGCTGCAGATTCCCTCCTAACAGCAAGCTTTAGGATAGGGTACTGAATTGTAACTTACTTTCGCCTAATAATGCGATTTTGGCAAAGAGAGTATCTCCCGCAGGGAAGCTGCTACCATCAAATGTTTGCCCTCATTAGACTCCCCTCTGGAAGCGCTTTCACTGCAAGCTGCAGATTCCCTCCTAACAGCAAGCTTTAGGATAGGGTACTGAATTGTAACTTAACTGCGACGAATAAGGCGATTTTGGCAAAGAGAGTATCTCCCGCAGGGAAGCTGCTACCATCAAATGTTTGCCCTCATTAGACTCCCCTCTGGAAGCGCTTTCACTGCAAGCTGCAGATTCCCTCCTAACAGCAAGCTTTAGGATAGGGTACTGAATTGTAACTTACTTTCGCCTAATAATGTGATTTTGGCAAAGAGAGTATCTCCCGCAGGGAAGCTTCTACCATCAAATGTTTGCCCTCATTAGACTCCCCTCTGGAAGCGCTTTCACTGCAAGCTGCAGATTCCCTCCTAACAGCAAGCTTTAGGATAGAGTATTGAATTGTAACTTAACTGCGGCTAATAAGGCGATTTTGGCAAAGAGAATGTGTCCCGCAGGGAAGCTGCTACCATCAAATATTTGCCCTCCTTAGACTCCCCTCTGGAAGCGCTTTCACTGCAAGCTGCAGATTCCCTCCTAACAGCAAGCTTTAGGATAGGGTACTGAATTGTAGCTTACTTTCGCCTAGTAATGCGATTTTGTCAAAGAGAGTATCTCCCACAGGGAAGCTGCTACCATCAAATGTTTGCCCTCGTTAGACTCCCCTCTGGAAGCGCTTTCACTGCAAGCTGCAGATTCCCTCCTAACAGCAAGCTTTAGGATAGGGTATTGAATTGTAACTTAACTGCGGCTAATAAGGCGATTTTTGCAAAGAGAATGTGTCCCGCAGGGAAGCTGCTACCATCAAATATTTGCCCTCATTAGACTCCCCTCTGGAAGCGCTTTCACTGCAAGCTGCAGATTCCCTCCTAACAGCAAGCTTTAGGATAGGGTACTGAATTGTAACTTACTTTCGCCTAATAATGCGATTTTGGCAAAGAGAGTATCTCCCGCAGGGAAGCTGCTACCATCAAATGTTTGCCCTCATTAGACTCCCCTCTGGAAGCGCTTTCACTGCAAGCTGCAGATTCCCTCCTAACAGCAAGCTTTAGGATAGGGTACTGAATTGTAACTTACTTTCGCCTAATAATGCGATTTTGGCAAAGAGAGTATCTCCCGCAGGGAAGCTGCTACCATCAAATGTTTGCCCTCATTAGACTCCCCTCTGGAAGCGCTTTCACTGCAAGCTGCAGATTCCCTTTTAACAGCAAGCTTTAGGATAGAGGATTGAATTGTAACTTAACTGCGGCTAATAAGGCGATTTTGGCAAAGAGAATATCTCCCGCAGGGAAGCTGCTACCATCAAATATTTGCCCTCCTTAGACTCCCCTCTGGAAGCGCTTTCACTGCAAGCTGCAGATTCCCTCCTAACAGCAAGCTTTAGGATAGGGTACTGAATTGTAGCTTACTTTCGCCTAGTAATGCGATTTTGTCAAAGAGAGTATCTCCCACAGGGAAGCTGCTACCATCAAATGTTTGCCCTCGTTAGACTCCCCTCTGGAAGCGCTTTCACTGCAAGCTGCAGATTCCCTCCTAACAGCAAGCTTTAGGATAGGGTGCTGAATTGTAACTTACTTTCGCCTAATAATGCGATTTTGGCAAAGAGACTATCTCCCGCAGGGAAGCTGCTACCATCAAATGTTTGCCCTCGTTAGACTCCCCTCTGGAAGCGCTTTCACTGCAAGCTGCAGATTCCCTCCTAACAGCAAGCTTTAGGATAGGGTACTGAATTGTAACTTACTTTCGCCTAGTAATGCGATTTTGGCAAAGAGAGTATCTCCCGCAGGGAAGCTGCTACCATCAAATGTTTGCCCTCCTTAGACTCCCCTCTGGAAGCGCTTTCACTGCAAGCTGCAGATTCCCTCCTAACAGCAAGCTTTAGGATAGGGTACTGAATTGAATCTTACTTTCGATTAATAATGTGATTTTGGCCAAGAGAGTATCTCCCGCAGGGAAGCTGCTACCATCAAATGTTTGCCCTCATTAGACTCCCCTCTGGAAGCGCTTTCACTGCAAGCTGCAGATTCCCTCCTAACAGCAAGCTTTAGGATAGGGTACTGAATTGTAACTTAACTGCAGATAATAAGGCGATTTTGGCAAAGAGACTATATCCCGCAGGGAAGCTGCTACCATCAAATGTTTGCCCTCATTAGACTCCCCTCTGGAAGCGCTTTCACTGCAAGCTGCAGATTCCCTCCTAACAGCAAGCTTTAGGATAGGGTACTGAATTGTAACTTAACTTCGGGGAATAATGCGATTTTGGCAAAGAGAGTATCTCCCGCAGGGAAGCTGCTACCATCAAATGTTTGCCCTCGTTAGACTCCCCTCTGGAAGCGCTTTCACTGCAAGCTGCAGATTCCCTCCTAACAGCAAGCTTTAGGATAGGGTACTGAATTGTAACTTACTTTCGCCTAATAATGCGATTTTGGCAAAGAGAGTATCTCCCGCAGGGAAGCTTCTACCATCAAATGTTTGCCCTCATTAGACTCCCCTCTGGAAGCGCTTTCACTGCAAGCTGCAGATTCCCTCCTAACAGCAAGCTTTAGTATAGGGTACTGAATTGTAACTTACTTTTGCCTAATAATGCGATTTTGGCAAAGAGAGTATCTCCCGCAGGGAAGCTGCTACCATCAAATGTTTGCCCTCGTTAGACTCCCCTCTGGAAGCGCTTTCACTGCAAGCTGCAGATTCCCTCCTAACAGCAAGCTTTAGGATAGGGTACTGAATTGTAACTTACTTTCGCCTAATAATGCGATTTTGGCAAAGAGAGTATCTCCCGCAGGGAAGCTTCTACCATCAAATGTTTGCCCTCATTAGACTCCCCTCTGGAAGCGCTTTCACTGCAAGCTGCAGATTCCCTCCTAACAGCAAGCTTTAGGATAGGGTACTGAATTGTAACTTAACTGCGGCTAATAAGGCGATTTTGGCAAAGAGAGTATCTCCCGCCGGGAAGCTGCCACCATCAAATGTTTTCCCTCATTAGACTCCCCTCTGGAAGCGCTTTCACTGCAAGCTGCAGATTCCCTCCTAACAGCAAGCTTTAGGATAGGGTACTGAATTGTAACTTACTTTCGACTAATAATGCGATTTTGGCAAAGAGACTATCTCCCGCAGGGAAGCTGCTACCATCAAATGCTTGCCCTCATTAGACTCCCCTCTGGAAGCGCTTTCACTGCAAGCTGCAGATTCCCTCCTAACAGCAAGCTTTAGGATAGGGTACTGAATTGTAACTTACTTTCGCCTAATAATGCGATTTTGGCAAAGAGAGTATCTCCCGCAGGGAAGCTGCTACCATCAAATGTTTGCCCTCATTAGACTCCCCTCTGGAAGCGCTTTCACTGCAAGCTGCAGATTCCCTCCTAACAGCAAGCTTTAGGATAGGGTACTGAATTGTATTTTAAGTGCGGCTAATAAGGCGATTTTGGCAAAGAGAATATCTCCCGCAGGGAAGCTGCTACCATCAAATGTTTGCCCTCATTAGACTCCCCTCTGGAAGCGCTTTCACTGCAAGCTGCAGATTCCCTCCTAACAGCAAGCTTTAGGATAGGGTACTGAATTGTATCTTACTTTCGCCTAATAATGCGATTTTGGCAAAGAGAGTATCTCCCGCAGGGAAGCTGCTACCATCAAATGTTTGCCCTCATTAGACTCCCCTCTGGAAGCGCTTTCACTGCAAGCTGCAGATTCCCTCCTAACAGCAAGCTTTAGGATAGTGTACTGAATTGTAACTTAACTGCGGCTAATAAGGCGATAATGGCAAAGAGAATATCTCCCGCAGGGAAGCTGCTACCATCAAATGTTTGCCCTCATTAGACTCCCCTCTGGAAGCGCTTTCACTGCAAGCTGCAGATTCCCTCCTAACAGCAAGCTTTAGGATAAGGTACTGGATTGTAACTTACTTTCGCCTAATAATGCGATTTTGGCAAAGAGAGTATCTCCCGCAGGGAAGCGGCTACCATCAAATGTTTGCGCTCATTAGACTCCCCTCTGGAAGTGCTTTCACTGCAAGCTGCAGATTCCCTCCTAACAGCAAGCTTTAGGATAGGGTACTGAATTGTAACTTACTTTCGCCTAATAATGCGATTTTGGCAAAGAGACTATCTACCGCAGGGAAGCTTCTACCATCAAATCTTTGCCCTCATTAGACTCCCCTCTGGAAGCGCTTTCACTGCAAGCTGCAGATTCCCTCCTAACAGCAAGCTTTAGGATAGGGTTCAGAATTGTAACTTACTTTCGCCAAATAATGCGATTTTGGAAAAGAGAATATCTCCCGCAGGGAAGCTGCTACCATCAAATGTTTGCCCTCATTAGACTCCCCTCTGGAAGCGCTTTCACTGCAAGCTGCAGATTCCCTCCTAACAGCAAGCTTTAGGATAGGGTACTGAATTGTAACTTACTTTCGCCTAATAATGCGATTTTGGCAAAGAGACTATCTCCCGCAGGGAAGCTGCTACCATCAAATCTTTGCCCTCATTAGACTCCCCTCTGGAAGCGCTTTCACTGCAAGCTGCAGATTCCCTCCTAACAGCAAGCTTTAGGATAGGGTACTGAATTGTAACTTAGCTGCGGCTAATAAGGTGATTATGGCAAAGAGAGTATCTCCCGCAGGGAAGCTGCTACCATCAAATGTTTGCCCTCATTAGACTCCCCTCTGGAAGCGCTTTCACTGCAAGCTGCAGATTCCCTCCTAACAGCAAGCTTTAGGATAAGGTACTGAATTGTAACTTACTTTCGCCTAATAATGCGATTTTGGCAAAGAGATTATCTCCCGCAGGGAAGCTGCTACCATCAAATGTTTGCCCTCATTAGACTCCCCTCTGGAAGCGCTTTCACTGCAAGCTGCAGATTCCCTCCTAACAGCAAGCTTTAGGATAGGGTACTGAATTGTAACTTACTTTCGCCTAATAATGCGATTTTGGCAAAGAGAGTATCTCCCGCAGGGAAGCTGCTACCATCAAATGTTTGCCCTCATTAGACTCCCCTCTGGAAGCGCTTTCACTGCAAGCTGCAGATTCCCTCCTAACAGCAAGCTTTAGGATAGGGTACTGAATTGTAACTTACTTTCGCCTAATAATGCGATTTTGGCAAAGAGAGTATCACCCGCAGGGAAGCTGCTACCATCAAATGTTTGCCCTCATTAGACTCCCCTCTGGAAGCGCTTTCACTGCAAGCTGCAGATACCCTCCTAACAGCAAGCTTTAGGACAGTGTACTGAATTGTAACTTAACTGCGGCTAATAAGGCGATTATGGCAAAGAGAATATCTCCCGCAGGGAAGCTGCTACCATCAAATGCTTGCCCTCATTAGACTCCCCTCTGGAAGCGCTTTCACTGCAAGCTGCAGATTCCCTCCTAACAGCAAGCTTTAGCATAGGGTACTGAATTGTAACTTACTTTCGCCTAATAAAGCGATTTTGGCAAAGAGAGTATCTCCCGCAGGGAAGCTGCTACCATCAAATGCTTGCCCTCATTAGACTCCCCTCAGGAAGCGCTTTCACTGCAAGCTGCAGATTCCCTCCTAACAGCAAGCTTTAAGATAAGGTACTGAATTGTAACTTAACTGCGGATAATAAGGAGATTTGGGCAAAGAGAATATCTCCCGCAGGGAAGCTGCTACCATCAAATGTTTGCCCTCATTAGACTCCCCTCTGGAAGCGCTTTCACTGCAAGCTGCAGATTCCCTCCTAACAGCAAGCTTTAGGATAGGGTTCAGAATTGTAACTTACTTTCGCCTAATAATGCGATTTTGGAAAAGAGAATATCTCCCGCAGGGAAGCTGCTACCATCAAATGTTTGCCCTCATTAGACTCCCCTCTGGAAGCGCTTTCACTGCAAGCTGCAGATTCCCTCCTAACAGCAAGCTTTAGGATAGAGTACTGAATTGTAACTTACTTTCGCCTAATAATGCGATTTTGGCAAAGAGAGTATCTCCCGCAGGGAAGCTGCTACCATCAAATCTTTGCCCTCATTAGACTCCCCTCTGGAAGCGCTTTCACTGCAAGCTGCAGATTCCCTCCTAACAGCAAGCTTTAGGATAGGGTACTGAATTGTAACTTACTTTCGCCTAATAATGCGATTTTGGCAAAGAGAGTATCTCCCGCAGGGAAGCTGCTACCATCAAATGTTTGCCCTCATTAGACTCCCCTCTGGAAGCGCTTTCACTGCAAGCTGCAGATTCCCTCCTAACAGCAAGCTTTAGGATAGGGTACTGAATTGTAACTTACTTTCGCCTAATAATGCGATTTTGGCAAAGAGACTATCTACCGCAGGGAAGCTGCTACCATCAAATGTTTGCCCTCATTAGACTCCCCTCTGGAAGCGCTTTCACTGCAAGCTGCAGATTCCCTCCTAACAGCAAGCTTTAGGATAGGGTACTGAATTGTAACTTAACTGCAGCTAATAAGGCGATTTTGGCAAAGAGAGTATCTCCCGCAGGGAAGCTGCTACCATCAAATGTTTGCCCTCATTAGACTCCCCTCTGGAAGCGCTTTCACTGCAAGCTGCAGATTCCCTCCTAACAGCAAGCTTTAGGATAGGGTACTGAATTGTAACTTAACTGCGGCTAATAAGGCGATAATGGCAAAGAGAATATCTCCCGCAGGGAAGCTGCTACCATCAAATATTTGCCCTCATTAGACTCCCCTCTGGAAGCGCTTTCACTGCAAGCTGCAGATTCCCTCCTAACAGCAAGCTTTAGCATAGGGTACTGAATTGTAACTTACTTTCGCCTAATAAAGCGATTTTGGCAAAGAGAGTATCTCCCGCAGGGAAGCTGCTACCATCAAATGCTTGCCCTCATTAGACTCCCCTCAGGAAGCGCTTTCACTGCAAGCTGCAGATTCCCTCCTAACAGCAAGCTTTAAGATAAGGTACTGAATTGTAACTTAACTGCGGATAATAAGGAGATTTGGGCAAAGAGAATATCTCCCGCAGGGAAGCTGCTACCATCAAATGTTTGCCCTCATTAGACTCCCCTCTGGAAGCGCTTTCACTGCAAGCTGCAGATTCCCTCCTAACAGCAAGCTTTAGGATAGGGTTCAGAATTGTAACTTACTTTCGCCTAATAATGCGATTTTGGAAAAGAGAATATCTCCCGCAGGGAAGCTGCTACCATCAAATCTTTGCCCTCATTAGACTCCCCTCTGGAAGCGCTTTCACTGCAAGCTGCAGATTCCCTCCTAACAGCAAGCTTTAGGATAGGGTACTGAATTGTAACTTACTTTCGCCTAATAATGCGATTTTGGCAAAGAGACTATCTCCCGCAGGGAAGCTGCTACCATCAAATCTTTGCCCTCATTAGACTCCCCTCTGGAAGCGCTTTCACTGCAAGCTGCAGATTCCCTCCTAACAGCAAGCTTTAGGATAGGGTACTGAATTGTAACTTAACTGCGGCTAATAAGGCGATTATGGCAAAGAGAATATCTCCCGCAGGGAAGCTGCTACCATCAAATATTTGCCCTCATTAGACTCCCCTCTGGAAGCGCTTTCACTGCAAGCTGCAGATTCCCTCCTAACAGCAAGCTTTAGGATAGGGTTCAGAATTGTAACTTACTTTCGCCTAATAATGCGATTTTGGAAAAGAGAATATCTCCCGCAGGGAAGCTGCTACCATCAAATCTTTGCCCTCATTAGACTCCCCTCTGGAAGCACTTTCACTGCAAGCTGAAGATTCCCTCCTAACAGCAAGCTTTAGGATAAGGTACTGAATTGTAACTTAACTGCGGATAATAAGGCGATTTGGGCAAAGAGAATATCTCCCGCAGGGAAGCTGCTACCATCAAATGTTTGCCCTCATTAGACTCCCCTCTGGAAGCGCTTTCACTGCAAGCTGCAGATTCCCTCCTAACAGCAAGCTTTAGGATAGGGTACTGAATTGTAACTTACTTTCGCCTAATAATGCGATTTTGGCAAAGAGAGTATCTCCCGCAGGGAAGCTGCTACCATCAAATGTTTGCCCTCATTAGACTCCCGTCTGGAAGTGCTTTCACTGCAAGCTGCAGATTCCCTCCTAACAGCAAGCTTTAGGATAGGGTACTGAATTGTAACTTACTTTCGCCTAATAATGCGATTTTGGCAAAGAGACTATCTACCGCAGGGAAGCTGCTACCATCAAATCTTTGCCCTCATTAGACTCCCCTCTGGATGCGCTTTCACTGCAAGCTGCAGATTCCCTCCTAACAGCAAGCTTTAGGATAGGGTACTGAATTGTAACTTAACTGCGGCTAATAAGGCGATTTTGGCAAAGAGAATATCTCCCGCAGGGAAGCTGCTACCATCAAATGTTTTCCCTCATTAGACTCCCCTCTGGAAGCGCTTTCACTGCAAGCTGCAGATTCCCTCCTAACAGCAAGCTTTAGGATAGGGTACTGAATTGTAACTTACTTTCGCCTAATAATGCGATTTTGGCAAAGAGAGTATCACCCGCAGGGAAGCTGCTACCATCAAATGTTTGCCCTCATTAGACTACCCTGTGGAAGCGCTTTCACTGCAAGCTGCAGATTCCCTCCTAACAGCAAGCTTTAGGATAGGGTACTGAATTGTAACTTACTTTCGCCTAATAAAGCGATTTTGGCAAAGAGAATACCTCCCGCAGGGAAGCTGCTACCATCAAATGTTTGCCCTCATTAGACTCCCCTCTGGAAGCGCTTTCACTGCAAGCTGCAGATACCCTCCTAACAGCAAGCTTTAGGACAGTGTACTGAATTGTAACTTAACTGCGGCTAATAAGGCGATTATGGCAAAGAGAATATCTCCCGCAGGGAAGCTGCTACCATCAAATGCTTGCCCTCATTAGACTCCCCTCTGGAAGCGCTTTCACTGCAAGCTGCAGATTCCCTCCTAACAGCAAGCTTTAGCATAGGGTACTGAATTGTAACTTACTTTCGCCTAATAAAGCGATTTTGGCAAAGAGAGTATCTCCCGCAGGGAAGCTGCTACCATCAAATGTTTGCCCTCATTAGACTCCCCTCTGGAAGCGCTTTCACTGCAAGCTGCAGATTCCCTCCTAACAGCAAGCTTTAGGATAAGGTACTGAATTGTAACTTAACTGCGGATAATAAGGCGATTTGGGCAAAGAGAATATCTCCCGCAGGGAAGCTGCTACCATCAAATTTTTGCCCTCATTAGACTCCCCTCTGGAAGCGCTTTCACTGCAAGCTGCAGATTCCCTCCTAACAGCAAGCTTTAGGATAGGGTACTGAATTGTAACTTACTTTCGCCTAATAATGCGATTTTGGCAAAGAGACTATCTACCGCAGGGAAGCTGCTACCATCAAATCTTTGCCCTCATTAGACTCCCCTCTGGATGCGCTTTCACTGCAAGCTGCAGATTCCCTCCTAACAGCAAGCTTTAGGATAGGGTTCAGAATTGTAACTTACTTTCGCCTAATAATGCGATTTTGGAAAAGAGAATATCTCCCGCAGGGAAGCTGCTACCATCAAATGTTTGCCCTCATTAGACTCCCCTCTGGAAGCGCTTTCACTGCAAGCTGCAGATTCCCTCCTAACAGCAAGCTTTAGGATAGGGTTCAGAATTGTAACTTACTTTCGCCTAATAATGCGATTTTGGAAAAGAGAATATCTCCCGCAGGGAAGCTGCTACCATCAAATGTTTGCCCTCATTAGACTCCCCTCTGGAAGCGCTTTCACTGCAAGCTGCAGATTCCCTCCTAACAGCAAGCTTTAGGATAGGGTCCCGAATTGTAACTTACTTTCGACTAATAAAGCGATTTTGGCAAAGAGAATACCTCCCGCAGGGAAGCTGCTACCATCAAATCTTTGCCCTCATTAGACTCCCCTCTGGAAGCGCTTTCACTGCAAGCTGCAGATTCCCTCCTAACAGCAAGCTTTAGGATAGGGTACTGAATTGTAACTTAACTGCGGCTAATAAGGCGATTTTGGCAAAGAGAATATCTCCCGCAGGGAAGCTGCTACCATCAAATGTTTGCCCTCATTATACTCCCCTCTGGAAGCGCTTTCACTGCAAGCTGCAGATTCCCTCCTAACAGCAAGCTTTAGGATAGGGTACTGAATTGTAACTTACTTTCGCCTAATAATGCGATTTTGGCAAAGAGACTATCTCCCGCAGGGAAGCTGCTACCATCAAATCTTTGCCCTCATTAGACTCCCCTCTGGAAGCGCTTTCACTGCAAGCTGCAGATTCCCTCCTAACAGCAAGCTTTAGGATAGGGTACTGAATTGTAACTTACTTTCGCCTAATAATGCGATTTTGGCAAAGAGACTATCTCCCGCAGGGAAGCTGCTACCATCAAATGTTTGCCCTCATTAGACTACCCTGTGGAAGCGCTTTCACTGCAAGCTGCAGATTCCCTCCTAACAGCAAGCTTTAGGATAGGGTCCCGAATTGTAACTTACTTTCGCCTAATAAAGCGATTTTGGCAAAGAGAATACCTCCCGCAGGGAAGCTGCTACCATCAAATATTTGCCCTCATTAGACTCCCGTCTGGAAGCGCTTTCTCTGCAAGCTGCAGATACCCTCCTAACAGCAAGCTTTAGGACAGTGTACTGAATTGTAACTTAACTGCGGCTAATAAGGCGATTATGGCAAAGAGAATATCTCCCGCAGGGAAGCTGCTACCATCAAATGCTTGCCCTCATTAGACTCCCCTCAGGAAGCGCTTTCACTGCAAGCTGCAGATTCCCTCCTAACAGCAAGCTTTAGGATAGGGTACTGAATTGTAACTTACTTTCGCCTAATAATGCGATTTTGGCAAAGAGACTATCTCCCGCAGGGAAGCTGCTACCATCAAATGTTTGCCCTCATTAGACTCCCCTCTGGAAGCGCTTTCACTGCAAGCTGCAGATTCCCTCCTAACAGCAAGCTTTAGGATAAGGTACTGAATTGTAACTTACTTTCGCCTAATAATGCGATTTTGGCAAAGAGATTATCTCCCGCAGGGAAGCGGCTACCATCAAATGTTTGCCCTCATTAGACTCCCCTCTGGAAGCGCTTTCACTGCAAGCTGCAGATTCCCTCCTAACAGCAAGCTTTAGGATAGGGTACTGAATTGTAACTTAACTGCGGCTAATAAGGCGATTTTGGCAATGAGAATATCTCCCGCAGGGAAGCTGCTACCATCAAATGTTTGCCCTCATTAGACTCCCCTCTGGAAGCGCTTTCACTGCAAGCTGCAGATTCCCTCCTAACAGCAAGCTTTAGGATAGGGTTCAGAATTGTAACTTACTTTCGCCTAATAATGCGATTTTGGCAAAGAGAATATCTCCCGCAGGGAAGCTGCTACCATCAAATGTTTGCCCTCATTAGACTCCCCTCTGGAAGCGCTTTCACTGCAAGCTGCAGATTCCCTCCTAACAGCAAACTTTAGGATAGGGTACTGAATTGTAACTTACTTTCGCCTAATAATGCGATTTTGGCAAAGAGACTATCTCCCGCAGGGAAGCTGCTACCATCAAATCTTTGCCCTCATTAGACTCCCCTCTGGAAGCGCTTTCACTGCAAGCTGCAGATTGCCTCCTAACAGCAAGCTTTAGGATAGGGTACTGAATTGTAACTTACTTTCGCCTAATAATGCGATTTTGGCAAAGAGATTATCTCCCGCAGGGAAGCTGCTACCATCAAATGTTTGCCCTCATTAGACTCCCGTCTGGAAGTGCTTTCACTGCAAGCTGCAGATTCCCTCCTAACAGCAAGCTTTAGGATAGGGTACTGAATTGTAACTTACTTTCGCCTAATAATGCGATTTTGGCAAAGAGACTATCTCCCGCAGGGAAGCTGCTACCATCAAATGTTTGCCCTCATTAGACTACCCTGTGGAAGCGCTTTCACTGCAAGCTGCAGATTCCCTCCTAACAGCAAGCTTTAGGATAGGGTCCTGAATTGTAACTTACTTTCGCCTAATAAAGCGATTTTGGCAAAGAGAATACCTCCCGCAGGGAAGCTGCTACCATCAAATGTTTGCCCTCATTAGACTCCCGTCTGGAAGCGCTTTCACTGCAAGCTGCAGATACCCTCCTAACAGCAAGCTTTAGGACAGTGTACTGAATTGTAATTTAACTGCGGCTAATAAGGCGATTATGGCAAAGAGAATATCTCCCGCAGGGAAGCTGCTACCATCAAATGTTTGCCCTCATTAGACTCCCGTCTGGAAGTGCTTTCACTGCAAGCTGAAGATTCCCTCCTAACAGAAAACTTTAGGATAGGGTCCTGAATTGTAACTTACTTTCGCCTAATAATGCGATTTTGGCAAAGAGACTATCTCCCGCAGGGAAGCTGCTACCATCAAATGTTTGCCCTCATTAGACTCCCCTCTGGAAGCGCTTTCACTGCAAGCTGCAGATTCCCTCCTAACAGCAAGCTTTAGGATAGGGTACTGAATTGTAACTTAACTGCGGCTAATAAGGCGATAATGGCAAAGAGAATGTGTCCCGCAGGGAAGCTGCTACCATCAAATATTTGCCCTCGTTAGACTCCCCTCTGGAAGCGCTTTCACTGCAAGCTGCAGATTCCCTCCTAACAGCAAGCTTTAGGATAGGGTTCTGAATTGTAACTTACTTTCGCCTAATAATGCGATTTTTGAAAAGAGAATATCTCCCGCAGGGAAGCTGCTACCATCAAACGTTTGCCCTCATTAGACTCCCCTCTGGAAGCGCTTTCACTGCAAGCTGCAGATTCCCTCCTAACAGCAAGCTTTAGGATAGGGTACTGAATTGTAACTTACTTTCGCCTAGTAATGCGATTTTGGCAAAGAGACTATCTCCCGCAGGGAAGCTGCTACCATCAAATGTTTTCCCTCATTAGACTCCCCTCTGGAAGCGCTTTCACTGCAAGCTGCAGATTCCCTCCTAACAGCAAGCTTTAGGATAGGGTACTGAATTGTAACTTACTTTCGCCTAATAATGCGATTTTGGCAAAGAGACTATCTCCCGCAGGGAAGCTGCTACCATCAAATGCTTGCCCACATTAGACTCCCCTCTGGAAGCGCTTTCACTGCAAGCTGCAGATTCCCTCCTAACAGCAAGCTTTAGGATAGTGTATTGAATTGTAACTTACTTTCGCCTAATAATGCGATTTTGGCAAAGAGAGTATCTCCCGCAGGGAAGCTGCTACCATCAAATGTTTGCCCTCATTAGACTACCCTCTGGAAGCGCTTTCACTGCAAGCTGCAGATTCCCTCCTAACAGCAAGCTTTAGGATAGGGTACTGAATTGTAACTTACTTTCGCCTAATAATGCGATTTTGGCAAAGAGAGTATCACCCGCAGGGAAGCTGCTACCATCAAATGTTTGCCCTCATTAGACTCCCCTCTGGAAGCGCTTTCACTGCAAGCTGCAGATTCCCTCCTAACAGCAAGCTTTAGGATAGGGTACTGAATTGTAACTTAACTGCGGCTAATAAGGTGATTATGGCAAAGAGAATATCTCCCGCAGGGAAGCTGCTACCATCAAATATTTGCCCTCGTTAGACTCCCCTCTGGAAGCGCTTTCACTGCAAGCTGCAGATTCCCTCCTAACAGCAAGCTTTAGGACAGTGTACTGAATTGTAACTTAACTGCGGATAATAAGGTGATTTTGGCAAAGAGAATATCTCCCGCAGGGAAGCTGCTACCATCAAATGTTTGCCCTCATTAGACTCCCCTATGGAAGCGCTTTCACTGCAAGCTGCAGATTCCCTCCTAACAGCAAGCTTTAGGATAGGGTACTGAATTGTAACTTAACTGCGGCTAATAAGGTGATTATGGCAAAGAGAGTATCTCCCGCAGGGAAGCTGCTACCATCAAATATTTGCCCTCGTTAGACTCCCCTCTGGAAGCGCTTTCACTGCAAGCTGCAGATTCCCTCCTAACAGCAAGCTTTAGGATAGGGTACTGAATTGTAACTTACTTTCGCCTAATAATGCGATTTTGGAAAAGAGACTATCTCCCGCAGGGAAGCTGCTACCATCAAATGTTTGCCCTCATTAGACTCCCCTCTGGAAGCGCTTTCACTGCAAGCTGCAGATTCCCTCCTAACAGCAAGCTTTAGGATAGGGTACTGAATTGTAACTTACTTTCGCCTAATAATGCGATTTTGGCAAAGAGAGTATCTCCCGCAGGGAAGCTGCTACCATCAAATGTTTGCCCTCATTAGACTCCCCTCTGGAAGTGCTTTCACTGCAAGCTGCAGATTCCCTCCTAACAGCAAGCTTTAGGATAGGGTACTGAATGGTATCTTACTTTCGCCTAATAATGCGATTTTGGCAAAGAGAGTATCTCCCGCAGGGAACCTGCTACCATCAAATGTTTGCCCTCATTAGACTACCCTGTGGAAGCGCTTTCACTGCAAGCTGCAGATTCCCTCCTAACAGCAAGCTTTAGGATAGGGTACTGAATTGTAACTTACTTTCGCCTAATAATGCGATTTTGGCAAAGAGAGTATCACCCGCAGGGAAGCTGCTAGCATCAAATGTTTGCCCTCATTAGACTCCCGTCTGGAAGCGCTTTCACTGCAAGCTGCAGATTCCCTCCTAACAGCAAGCTTTAGGACAGTGTACTGAATTGTAATTTAATTGCGGATAATAATGCGATTTTGGCAAAGAGAATATCTCCCGCAGGGAAGCTGCTACCATCAAATGTTTGCCCTCATTAGACTCCCCTCTGGAAGCGCTTTCACTGCAAGCTGCAGATTCCCTCCTAACAGCAAGCTTAAGGATAGTGTAATGAATTGTAACTTACTATCGCCTAATAATGCGATATTGGCAAAGAGAATATCTCCCGCAGGGAAGCTGCTACCATCAAATCTTTGCCCTCGTTAGACTACCCTATGGAAGCGCATTCACTTCAAGCTGCAGATTCCCTCCTAACAGCAAGCTTTAGGATAGGGTACTGAATTGTAACTTACTTTCGCCTAATAATGTGATTTTGGCAAAGAGAGTATCTCCCGCAGGGAAGCTGCTACCATCAAATGCTTGCCCTCATTAGACTCCCCTCTGGAAGCGCTTTCACTGCAAGCTGCAGATTCCCTCCTAACAGCAAGCTTTAGGATAGGGTACTGAATTGTAACTTACTTTCGCCTAATAATGCGATTTTGGCAAAGAGAGTATCTCCCTCAGGGAAGCTGCTACCATCAAATCTTTGCCCTCATTAGACTCCCCTCTGGAAGCGCTTTCACTGCAAGCTGCAGATTCCCTCCTAACAGCAAGCTTTAGGATAGGGTACTGAATGGTATCTTACTTTCGCCTAATAATGCGATTTTGGCAAAGAGAATATCTCCCGCAGGGAAGCTGCTACCATCAAATGTTTGCCCTCATTAGACTCCCCTCTGGAAGCGCTTTCACTGCAAGCTGCAGATTCCCTCCTAACAGCAAGCTTTAGGATAGGGTACTGAATTGTAACTTAACTGCGGCTAATAAGGCGATTTTAGCAAAGAGAATATCTCCCGCAGGGAAGCTGTTCCCATCAAATGTTGGCCCTCATTAGACTCCCCTCTGGAAGCGCTTTCACTGCAAGCTGCAGATTCCCTCCTAACAGCAAGCTTTAGGATAGGGTACTGAATTGTAACTTAACTGCGGCTAATAAGGCGATTTTGGCAAAGAGAATATCTCCCACAGGGAAGCTGCTACCATCAAATGTTTTCCCTCATTAGACTCCCCTCTGGAAGCGCTTTCACTGCAAGCTGCAGATTCCCTCCTAACAGCAAGCTTTAGGATAGGGTACTGAATTGTAACTTACTTTCGCCTAATAATGCGATTTTGGCAAAGAGAGTATCTCCCGCAGGGAAGCTGCTACCATCAAATGTTTGCCCTCATTAGACTCCCCTCTGGAAGCGCTTTCACTGCAAGCTGCAGATTCCCTCCTAACAGCAAGCTTTAGGATAGGGTACTGAATTGTAACTTACTTTCGCCTAATAAAGCGATTTTGGCAAAGAGAGTATCTCCCGCAGGGAAGCTGCTACCATCAAATGTTTGCCCTCATTAGACTCCCCTCTGGAAGCGCTTTCACTGCAAGCTGCAGATTCCCTCCTAACAGCAAGCTTTAGGATAGGGTACTGAATTTTAACTTACTTTCCCCTAATAAATCGATTTTGGCAAAGAGAGTATCTCCCGCAGGGAAGCTGCTACCATCAAATGTTTGCCCTCATTAGACTCCCCTCTGGAAGCGCTTCCACTGCTAGCTGCAGATTCCCTCCTAACAGCAAGCTTTAGGATAGGGTACTGAATTGTATCTTAACTGCGGCTAATAAGGCGATTTTAGCAAAGAGAATATCTCCCGCAAGGAAGCTGTTCCCATCAAATGTTGGCCCTCATTAGACTCCCCTCTGGAAGCGCTTTCACTGCAAGCTGCAGATTCCCTCCTAACAGCAAGCTTTAGGATAGGGTACTGAATTGTAACTTAACTGCGGCTAATAAGGCGATGTTGACAAAGAGAGTATCTCCCGCAGGGAAGCTGCTACCATCAAATGTTTGCCCTCATTAGACTCCCCTCTGGAAGCGCTTTCACTGCAAGCTGCAGATTCCCTCCTAACAGCAAGCTTTAGGATAGGGTACTGAATTGTAACTTACTTTCGCCTAATAATGCGATTTTGGCAAAGAGACTATCTCCCGCAGGGAAGCTGCTACCATCAAATGTTTGCCCTCATTAGACTCCCCTCTGGAAGCGCTTTCACTGCAAGCTGCAGATTCCCTCCTAACAGCAAGCTTTAGGATAGGGTACTGAATTGTAACTTAACTGCGGCTAATAAGGAGAATTCGGCGAAGAGAATATCTCCCGCAGGGAAGCTGCTACCATCAAAGGTTTGCCCTCATTAGACTCCCCTCTGGAAGCGCTTTCACTGCAAGCTGCAGATTCCCTCCTAACAGCAAGCTTTAGGGTAGGGTACTGAATTGTAACTTAACTGAGGCTAATAAGGCGATTTTGGCAAAGAGAATATCTCCCGCAGGAAAGCTGCTACCATAAAATGCTTGCCCTCATTAGACTCCCCTCTGGAAGCGCTTTCACTGCAAGCTGCAGATTCCCTCCTAAGAGCAAGCTTTAGGATAGGGTCCTGAATTGTAACTTACTTTCGCCTAATAATGCGATTTTGGCAAAGAGAGTATCTCCCGCAGGGAAGCTGCTACCATCAAATGTTTGCCCTCATTAGACTCCCCTCTGGAAGCGCTTTCACTGCAAGCTGCAGATTCCCTCCTAACAGCAAGCTTTAGGATAGGGTACTGAATTGTAACTTACTTTCGCCTAATAATGCGATTTTGGCAAAGAGAGTATCTCCCGCAGGGAAGCTGCTACCATCAAATGTTTGCCCTCATTAGACTCCCCTCTGGAAGCGCTTTCACTGCAAGCTGCAGATTCCCTCCTAACAGCAAGCTTTAGGATAGGGTACTGAATCGTAACTTACTTTCGCCTAATAATGCTATTTTGGCAAAGAGACTATCTCCCGCAGGGAAGATGCTACCATCAAATGTTTGCCCTCATTAGACTCCCCTCTGGAAGCGCTTTCACTGCAAGCTGCAGATTCCCTCCTAACAGCAAGCTTTAGGATAGTGTAATGAATTGTAACTTACTATCGCCTAATAATGCGATTTTGGCAAAGAGAGTATCTCCCGCAGGGAAGCTGCTACCATCAAATGTTTGCCCTCATTAGACTACCCTCTGGAAGCGCATTCACTGCAAGCTGCAGATTCCCTCCTAACAGCAAGCTTTAGGATAGGGTACTGAATTGTAACTTAATTTCGCCTAATAATGCGATTTTGGCAAAGAGAGTATCTCCCGCAGGAAAGCTGCTACCATCAAATGTTTGCCCTCATTAGACTCCCCTCTGGAAGCGCTTTCACTGCAAGCTGCAGATTCCCTCCTAACAGCAAGCTTTAGGATAGGGTACTGAATTGTAACTTAACTGCGGCTAATAAGGAGAATTTGGCGAAGAGAATATCTCCCGCAGGGAAGCTGCTACCATCAAATGTTTGCCCTCATTAGACTACCCTGTCGAATCGCTTTCACTGCAAGCTGCAGATTCCCTCCTAACAGCAAGCTTTAGGATAGGGTAGTGAATTATAACTTACTTTCGCCTAATAATGCGATTTTGGCAAAGAGAGTATCTCCCGCTGAGAAGCTGCTACCATCAAATATTTGCCCTCATTAGACTCCCCTCTGGAAGCGCTTTCACTGCAAGCTGCAGATTCCCTCCTAACAGCAAGCTGTAGGACAGTGTACTGAATTGTAACTTAACTGCGGCTAATAAGGCGATATTGGCAAAGAGAATATCTCCCGCAGGGAAGTTGCTACCATCAAATGCTTGCCCTCATTAGACTCCCCTCTGGAAGCGCTTTCACTGCAAGCTGCAGATTCCCTCCTAACAGCAAGCTTTAGGATAGTGTACTGAATTGTATCTTAAATGCGGCTAATAAGGCGATTTTAGCAAAGAGAATATCTCCCGCAAGGAAGCTGTTCCCATCAAATGTTGGCCCTCATTAGACTCCCCTCTGGAAGCGCTTTCACTGCAAGCTGCAGATTCCCTCCTAACAGCAAGCTTTAGGATAGGGTACTGAATTGTAACTTAACTGCGGCTAATAAGGCGATGTTGACAAAGAGAGTATCTCCCGCAGGGAAGCTGCTACCATCAAATGTTTGCCCTCATTAGACTCCCCTCTGGAAGTGTTTTCACTGCAAGCTGCAGATTCCCTCCTAACAGCAAGCTTTAGGATAGTGTACTGAATTGTATCTTAACTGCGGCTAATAAGGCGATTTTAGCAAAGAGAATATCTCCCGCAAGGAAGCTGTTCCCATCAAATGTTTGCCCTCATTAGACTCCCCTCTGGAAGCGCTTTCACTGCAAGCTGCAGATTCCCACCTAACAGCAAGCTTTAGGATAGGGTCCTGAATTGTAACTTACTTTCGCCTAATAATGCGATTTTGGCAAAGAGAGTATCTCCCGCAGGGAAGCTGCTACCATCAAATGTTTGCCCTCATTAGACTCCCCTCTGGAAGTGCTTTCACTGCAAGCTGCAGATTCCCTCCTAACAGCAAGCTTTAGGATAGGGTACTGAATTGTAACTTAACTGCGACTAATAAGGAGAATTTGGCGAAGAGAATATCTCCCGCAGGGAAGCTGCTACCATCAAATGTTTGCCCTCATTAGACTCCCCTCTGGAAGCGCTTTCACTGCAAGCTGCAGATTCCCTCCTAACAGCAAGCTTTAGGATAGGGTACTGAATTGTAACTTACTTTCGCCTAATAATGCGATTTTGGCAAAGAGAGTATCTCCCGCAGGGAAGCTGCTACCATCAAATGTTTGCCCTCATTAGACTACCCTGTCGAATCGCTTTCACTGCAAGCTGCAGATTCCCTCCTAACAGCAAGCTTTAGGATAGGGTACTGAATTGTAACTTACTTTCGCCTAATAATGCGATTTTGGCAAAGAGAGTATCTCCCGCAGGGAAGCTGCTACCATCAAATGTTTGCCCTCGTTAGACTCCCCTCTAGAAGCGCTTTCACTGCAAGCTGCAGATTCCCTCCTAACAGCAAGCTTTAGGATAGGGTACTGAATTGTAACTTAACTGCGGCTAATAAGGAGAATTCGGCGAAGAGAATATCTCCCGCAGGGAAGCTGCTACCATCAAAGGTTTGCTCTCATTAGACTCCCCTCTAGAAGCGCTTTCACTGCAAGCTGCAGATTCCCTCCTAACAGAAAGCTTTAGGATAGGGTACTGAATCGTAACTTACTTTCGCCTAAAAATGCGATTTTGGCAAAGAGAGTATCTCCCGCAGGGAAGCTGCTACCATCAAATGTTTGCCCTCATTAGACTCCCCTCTGGAAGCGCTTTCACTGCAAGCTGCAGATTCCCTCCTAACAGCAAGCTTTAGGATAGGGTACTGAATTGTAACTTAACTGCGGCTAATAAGGCGATTTTGGCAAAGAGAATATCTCCCGCAGGAAAGCTGCTACCATCAAATGCTTGCCCTCATTAGACTCCCCTCTGGAAGCGCTTTCACTGCAAGCTGCAGATTCCCTCCTAAGAGCAAGCTTTAGGATGGGGTCCTGAATTGTAACTTACTTTCGCCTAATAATGCGATTTTGGCAAAGAGAGTATCTCCCGCAGGGAAGCTGCTACCATCAAATGTTTGCCCTCATTAGACTCCCCTCTGGAAGCGCTTTCACTGCAAGCTGCAGATTCCCTCCTAACAGCAAGCTTTAGGATAGGGTACTGAATTGTAACTTACTTTCGCCTAATAATACGATTTTGGCAAAGAGACTATCTCCCGCAGGGAAGCTGCTACCATCAAATGTTTGCCCTCATTAGACTCCCCTCTGGAAGCGCTTTCACTGCAAGCTGCAGATTCCCTCCTAACAGCAAGCTTTAGGATAGGGTACTGAATCGTAACTTACTTTCGCCTAATAATGCTATTTTGGCAAAGAGAGTATCTCCCGCAGGGAAGCTGCTACCATCAAATGTTTGCCCTCATTAGACTACCCTGTCGAATCGCTTTCACTGCAAGCTGCAGATTCCCTCCTAACAGCAAGCTTTAGGATAGTGTAGTGAATTGTAACTTACTTTCGCCTAATAATGCTATTTTGGCAAAGAGACTATCTCCCGCTGAGAAGCTGCTACCATCAAATATTTGCCCTCATTAGACTCCCCTCTGGAAGCGCTTTCACTGCAAGCTGCAGATTCCCTCCTAACAGCAAGCTTTAGGATAGGGTACTGAATTGTAACTTACTTTCGCCTAATAATGCGATTTTGGCAAAGAGAGTATCTCCGGCAGGGAAGCTGCTGCCATCAAATGTTTGCCCTCATTAGACTCCCCTCTGGAAGCGCTTTCACTGCAAGCTGCAGATTCCCTCCTAACAGCAAGCTGTAGGACAGTGTACTGAATTGTAACTTAACTGCGGCTAATAAGGCGATATTGGCAAAGAGAATATCTCCCGCAAGGAAGCTGCTACCATCAAATGCTTGCCCTCATTAGACTCCCCTCTGGAAGCGCTTTCACTGCAAGCTGCAGATTCCCTCCTAACAGCAAGCTTTAGGATAGGGTACTGAATTGTGACTTAACTGCGGCTAATAAGTCGATTTTGGCAAAGAGAATATCTCCCGCAGGGAAGCTGCTACCATCAAATGTTTGCCCTCATTAGACTCCCCTCTGGAAGCGCTTTCACTGCAAGCTGCAGATTCCCTCCTAACAGCAAGCTTTAGGATAGGGTACTGAATTTTAACTTAACTGCGGCTAAAAAGGCGATGTTTCCAAAGAGAGTATCTCCCGCAGGGAAGCTGCTACCATCAAATGTTTGCCCTCATTAGACTCCCCTCTGGAAGCGCTTTCACTGCAAGCTGCAGATTCCCTCCTAACAGCAAGCTTTAGGATAGGGTACTGAATCGTAACTTACTTTCGCCTAATAATGCGATTTTGGCAAAGAGACTATCTCCCGCAGGGAAGCTGCTACCATCAAATGTTTGCCCTCATTAGACTACCCTGTCGAATCGCTTTCACTGCAAGCTGCAGATTCCCTCCTAACAGCAAGCTTTAGGATAGGGTCCTGAATTGTAACTTACTTTCGCCTAATAATGCGATTTTGGCAAAGAGAATATCTCCCGCATGGAAGATGCTACCATCAAATGTTTGCCCTCATTAGACTCCGCTCTGGAAGCGCTTTCACTGCAAGCTGCAGATTCCCTCCTAACAGCAAGCTTTAGGATAGGGTACTGAATTGTAACTTACTTTCGCCTAATAATGCGATTTTGGCAAAGAGAGTATCTCCCTCAGGGAAGCTGCTACCATCAAATCTTTGCCCTCATTAGACTCCCCTCTGGAAGCGCTTTCACTGCAAGCTGCAGATTCCCTCCTAACAGCAAGCTTTAGGATAGGGTACTGAATGGTATCTTACTTTCGCCTAATAATGCGATTTTGGCAAAGAGAATATCTCCCGCAGGGAAGCTGCTACCATCAAATGTTTGCCCTCATTAGACTCCCCTCTGGAAGCGCTTTCACTGCAAGCTGCAGATTCCCTCCTAACAGCAAGCTTTAGGATAGGGTACTGAATTGTAACTTAACTGCGGCTAATAAGGCGATTTTGGCAAAGAGAATATCTCCCACAGGGAAGCTGCTACCATCAAATGTTTTCCCTCATTAGACTCCCCTCTGGAAGCGCTTTCACTGCAAGCTGTAGATTCCCTCCTAACAGCAAGCTTTAGGATAGGGTACTGAATTGTAACTTACTTTCGCCTAATAATGCGATTTTGGCAAAGAGAGTATCTCCCGCAGGGAAGCTGCTACCATCAAATGTTTGCCCTCATTAGACTCCCCTCTGGAAGCGCTTTCACTGCAAGCTGCAGATTCCCTCCTAACAGCAAGCTTTAGGATAGGGTACTGAATTGTAACTTAACTGCGGCTAAAAGGGCGATGTTGGCAAAGAGAGTATCTCCCGCAGGGAAGCTGCTACCATCAAATGTTTGCCCTCATTAGACTCCCCTCTGGAAGCGCTTTCACTGCAAGCTGCAGATTCCCTCCTAACAGCAAGCTTTAGGATAGGGTACTGAATTTTAACTTACTTTCCCCTAATAAATCGATTTTGGCAAAGAGAGTATCTCCCGCAGGGAAGCTGCTACCATCAAATGTTTGCCCTCATTAGACTCCCCTCTGGAAGCGCTTCCACTGCAAGCTGCAGATTCCCTCCTAACAGCAAGCTTTAGGATAGGGTACTGAATTGTAACTTATCTGCGGCTAATAAGGCGATTATGGCAAAGAGAATATCTCCCGCAGGGAAGCTGCTACCATCAAATATTTGCCCTCATTAGACTCCCCTCTGGAAGCGCTTTCACTGCAAGCTGCAGATTCCCTCCTAACAGCAAGCTTTAGGATAGGATACTGAATTGTAACTTACTTTCGCCTAATAATGCGATTTTGGCAAAGAGAGTATCTCCCGCAGGGAAGCTGCTACCATCAAATGTTTGCCCTCATTAGACTCCCCTCTGGAAGCGCTTTCACTGCAAGCTGCAGATTCCCTCCTAACAGCAAGCTTTAGGATAGGGTACTGAATTGTAACTTACTATCTCCTAATAAAGCGATTTTCGCAAAGAGAGTATCTCCCGCAGGGAAGCTGCTACCATCAAATCTTTGCCCTCATTAGACTCTCCTCTGGAAGCGCTTTCACTGCAAGCTGCAGATTCCTTCGTAACAGCAAGCTTTAGGATAGGGTACTGAATTGTAACTTACTTTCGCCTAATAATGCGATTTTGGCAAAGAGAGTATCTCCCGCAGGGAAGCTGCTACCATCAAATCTTTGCCCTCATTAGACTCCCCTCTGGAAGCGCTTTCACTGCAAGCTGCAGATTCCCTCCTAACAGCAAGCTTTAGGATAGGGTACTGAATTGTAACTTACTTTCGCCTAATAATGCGATTTTGGCAAAGAGAGTATCACCCGCAGGGAAGCTGCTAACATGAAATGTTTGCCCTCATTAGACTCCCGTCTGGAAGCGCTTTCACTGCAAGCTGCAGATTCCCTACTAACAGCAAGCTGTAGGACAGTGTACTGAATTGTAACTTAACTGCGGCTAATAAGGCGATATTGGCAAAGAGAATATCTCCCGCAGGGAAGTTGCTACCATCAAATGCTTGCCCTCATTAGACTCCCCTCTGGAAGCGCTTTCACTGCAAGCTGCAGATTCCCTCCTAACAGCAAGCTTTAGGATAGGGTACTGAATTGTATCTTAACTGCGGCTAATAAGGCGATTTTAGCAAAGAGAATATCTCCCGCAAGGAAGCTGTTCCCATCAAATGTTGGCCCTCATTAGACTCCCCTCTGGAAGCGCTTTCACTGCAAGCTGCAGATTCCCTCCTAACAGCAAGCTTTAGGATAGGGTACTGAATTGTAACTTAACTGCGGCTAATAAGGCGATGTTGACAAAGAGAGTATCTCCCGCAGGGAAGCTGCTACCATCAAATGTTTGCCCTCATTAGACTCCCCTCTGGAAGCGCTTTCACTGCAAGCTGCAGATTCCCTCCTAACAGCAAGCTTTAGGATAGGGTACTGAATTGTAACTTACTTTCGCCTAATAATGCGATTTTGGCAAAGAGACTATCTCCCGCAGGGAAGCTGCTACCATCAAATGTTTGCCCTCATTAGACTCCCCTCTGGAAGCGCTTTCACTGCAAGCTGCAGATTCCCTCCTAACAGCAAGCTTTAGGATAGGGTACTGAATTGTAACTTACTTTCGCCTAATAATGCGATTTTGGCAAAGAGAATATCTCCCGCAGGGAAGCTGCTGCCATCAAATGTTTGCCCTCGTTAGACTCCCCTCTAGAAGCGCTTTCACTGCAAGCTGCAGATTCCCTCCTAACAGCAAGCTTTAGGATAGGGTACTGAATTGTAACTTAACTGCGGCTAATAAGGAGAATTCGGCGAAGAGAATATCTCCCGCAGGGAAGCTGCTACCATCAAAGGTTTGCCCTCATTAGACTCCCCTCTGGAAGCGCTTTCACTGCAAGCTGCAGATTCCCTCCTAACAGCAAGCTTTAGGATAGGGTACTGAATTGTAACTTACTTTCACCTAATAACGCGATTATGGCAAAGAGAATATCTCCCGCAGGGAAGCTGCTAACATCAAATGTTTGCCCTCATTAGACTCCCCTCTGGAAGCGCTTTCACTGCAAGCTGCAGATTCCCTCCTAACAGCAAGCTTTAGGGTAGTGTACTGAATTGTAACTTAACTGAGGCTAATAAGGCGATTTTGGCAAAGAGAATATCTCCCGCAGGAAAGCTGCTACCATAAAATGCTTGCCCTCATTAGACTCCCCTCTGGAAGCGCTTTCACTGCAAGCTGCAGATTCCCTCCTAAGAGCAAGCTTTAGGATAGGGTCCTGAATTGTAACTTACTTTCGCCTAATAATGCGATTTTGGCAAAGAGAGTATCTCCCGCAGGGAAGCTGCTACCATCAAATGTTTGCCCTCATTAGACTCCCCTCTGGAAGCGCTTTCACTGCAAGCTGCAGATTCCCTCCTAACAGCAAGCTTTAGGATAGGGTACTGAATTGTAACTTACTTTCGCCTAATAATGCAATTTTGGCAAAGAGACTATCTCCCGCAGGGAAGCTGCTACCATCAAATGTTTGCCCTCATTAGACTCCCCTCTGGAAGCGCTTTCACTGCAAGCTGCAGATTCCCTCCTAACAGCAAGCTTTAGGATAGGGTACTGAATCGTAACTTACTTTCGCCTAATAATGCTATTTTGGCAAAGAGACTATCTCCCGCAGGGAAGCTGCTACCATCAAATGTTTGCCCTCATTAGACTCCCCTCTGGAAGCGCTTTCACTGCAAGCTGCAGATTCCCTCCTAACAGCAAGCTTTAGGATAGTGTAATGAATTGTAACTTACTATCGCCTAATAATGCGATTTTGGCAAAGAGAGTATCTCCCGCAGGGAAGCTGCTACCATCAAATGTTTGCCCTCATTAGACTACCCTCTGGAAGCGCATTCACTGCAAGCTGCAGATTCCCTCCTAACAGCAAGCTTTAGGATAGGGTACTGAATTGTAACTTAATTTCGCCTAATAATGCGATTTTGGCAAAGAGACTATCTCCCGCAGGGAAGCTGCTACTATCAAATCTTTGCCCTCATTAGACTCCCCTCTGGAAGCGCTTTCACTGCAAGCTGCAGATTCCCTCCTAACAGCAAGCTTTAGGTTAGGGTACTGAATTGTAACTTACTTTCGCCTAATAATGCGATTTTGGCAAAGAGAGTATCTCCCGCAGGAAAGCTGCTACCATCAAATGTTTGCCCTCATTAGACTCCCCTCTGGAAGCGCTTTCACTGCAAGCTGCAGATTCCCTCCTAACAGCAAGCTTTAGGATAGGGTACTGAATTGTAACTTAACTGCGGCTAATAAGGAGAATTTGGCGAAGAGAATATCTCCCGCAGGGAAGCTGCTACCATCAAATGTTTGCCCTCATTAGACTCCCCTCTGAAAGCGCTTTCACTGCAAGCTGCAGATTCCCTCCTAACAGCAAGCTTTAGGATAGGGTACTGAATTGTAACTTACTTTCGCCTAATAATGCGATTTTGGCAAAGAGAGTATCCCCGCAGGGAAGCTGCTACCATCAAATGTTTGCCCTCATTAGACTACCCTGTCGAATCGCTTTCACTGCAAGCTGCAGATTCCCTCCTAACAGCAAGCTTTAGGATAGGGTAGTGAATTGTAACTTACTTTCGCCTAATAATGCGATTTTGGCAAAGAGAGTATCTCCCGCTGAGAAGCTGCTACCATCAAATATTTGCCCTCATTAGACTCCCCTCTGGAAGCGCTTTCACTGCAAGCTGCAGATTCCCTCCTAACAGCAAGCTGTAGGACAGTGTACTGAATTGTAACTTAACTGCGGCTAATAAGGCGATATTGGCAAAGAGAATATCTCCCGCAGGGAAGTTGCTACCATCAAATGCTTGCCCTCATTAGACTCCCCTCTGGAAGCGCTTTCACTGCAAGCTGCAGATTCCCTCCTAACAGCAAGCTTTAGGATAGTGTACTGAATTGTATCTTAAATGCGGCTAATAAGGCGATTTTAGCAAAGAGAATATCTCCCGCAAGGAAGCTGTTCCCATCAAATGTTGGCCCTCATTAGACTCCCCTCTGGAAGCGCTTTCACTGCAAGCTGCAGATTCCCTCCTAACAGCAAGCTTTAGGATAGGGTCCTGAATTGTAACTTACTTTCGCCTAATAATGCGATTTTGGCAAAGAGAGTATCTCCCGCAGGGAAGCTGCTACCATCAAATGTTTGCCCTCATTAGACTCCCCTCTGGAAGTGCTTTCACTGCAAGCTGCAGATTCCCTCCTAACAGCAAGCTTTAGGATAGGGTACTGAATTGTAACTTAACTGCGACTAATAAGGAGAATTTGGCGAAGAGAATATCTCCCGCAGGGAAGCTGCTACCATCAAATGTTTGCCCTCATTAGACTCCCCTCTGGAAGCGCTTTCACTGCAAGCTGCAGATTCCCTCCTAACAGCAAGCTTTAGGATAGGGTACTGAATTGTAACTTAACTGCGGCTAATAAGGAGAATTCGGCGAAGAGAATATCTCCCGCAGGGAAGCTGCTACCATCAAAGGTTTGCTCTCATTAGACTCCCCTCTAGAAGCGCTTTCACTGCAAGCTGCAGATTCCCTCCTAACAGAAAGCTTTAGGATAGGGTACTGAATCGTAACTTACTTTCGCCTAAAAATGCGATTTTGGCAAAGAGAGTATCTCCCGCAGGGAAGCTGCTACCATCAAATGTTTGCCCTCATTAGACTCCCCTCTGGAAGCGCTTTCACTGCAAGCTGCAGATTCCCTCCTAACAGCAAGCTTTAGGAAAGGGTTCTGAATTGTAGCTTACTTTCGCCTAATAATGCGATTTTGGCAAAGAGAGTATCTCCCGCAGGGAAGCTGCTACCATCAAATGCTTGCCCTCATTAGACTCCCCTCTGGAAGCGCTTTCACTGCAAGCTGCAGATTCCCTCCTAACAGCAAGCTGTAGGACAGTGTACTGAATTGTAACTTAACTGCGGCTAATAAGGCGATATTGGCAAAGAGAATATCTCCCGCAGGGAAGCTGCTACCATCAAATGCTTGCCCTCATTAGACTCCCCTCTGGAAGCGCTTTCACTGCAAGCTGCAGATTCCCTCCTAACAGCAAGCTTTAGGATAGGGTACTGAATTGTGACTTAACTGCGGCTAATAAGTCGATTTTGGCAAAGAGAATATCTCCCGCAGGGAAGCTGCTACCATCAAATGTTTGCCCTCATTAGACTCCCCTCTGGAAGCGCTTTCACTGCAAGCTGCAGATTCCCTCCTAACAGCAAGCTTTAGGATAGGGTACTGAATTTTAACTTAACTGCGGCTAAAAAGGCGATGTTTCCAAAGAGAGTATCTCCCGCAGGGAAGCTGCTACCATCAAATGTTTGCCCTCATTAGACTCCCCTCTGGAAGCGCTTTCACTGCAAGCTGCAGATTCCCTCCTAACAGCAAGCTTTAGGATAGGGTACTGAATTGTAACTTACTTTCGCCTAATAATGCGATTTTGGCAAAGAGACTATCTCCCGCAGGGAAGCTGCTACCATCAAATGTTTGCCCTCATTAGACTCCCCTCTGGAAGCGCTTTCACTGCAAGCTGCAGATTCCCTCCTAACAGCAAGCTTTAGGATAGTGTAATGAATTGTAACTTACTTTCGCCTAATAATGCGATTTTGGCAAAGAGAGTATCTCCCGCAGGGAAGCTGCTACCATCAAATCTTTGCCCTCGTTAGACTACCCTCTGGAAGCGCATTCACTTCAAGCTCCTGAATCCCTCCTAACAGCAAGCTTTAGGATAGGGTACTGAATTGTAACTTACTTTCGCCTAATAATGCGATTTTGGCATAGAGAACATCTCCCGCAGGGAAGCTGCTACCATCAAATGTTTGCCCTCATTAGACTCCCCTCTGGAAGCGCTTTCACTGCAAGCTGCAGATTCCCTCCTAACAGCAAGCTTTAGGATAGGGTACTGAATTGTATCTTAACTGCTACTAATAATGCGATTTTTGCAAAGAGAATATCTCCCGCAGGGAAGCTGCTACCATCAAATCTTTGCCCTCATTAGACTCCCCTCTGGAAGCGCTTTCACTGCAAGCTGCAGATTCCCTCCTAACAGCAAGCTTTAGGATAGGGTACTGAATTGTAACTTAACTGCGGATAATAAGGAGAATTTGGCGAAGAGAATACCTCTTGCAGGGAAGCTGCTACCATCAAATGTTTGCCCTCATTAGACTCCCCTCTGGAAGCGCTTTCACTGCAAGCTGCAGATTCCCTCCTAACAGAAAGCTTTAGGATATGGTACTGAATCGTAACTTACTTTCGCCTAATAATGCGATTATGGCAAAGAGAGTATCTCCCGCAGGGAAGCTGCTACCATCAAATGTTTGCCCTCATTAGACTCCCCTCTGGAAGCGCTTTCACTGCAAGCTGCAGATTCCCTCCTAACAGCAAGCTTTAGGATAGGGTACTGAATTGTAACTTAACTGCGGCTAATAAGGCGATTTTCGCAAAGAGAATATCTCCCGCAGGGAAGCTGCTACCATCAAATGTTTGCCCTCATTAGACTCCCCTCTGGAAGCGCTTTCACTGCAAGCTGCAGATTCCCTCCTAACAGCAAGCTTTAGGATAGGGTACTGAATTGTAACTTACTTTCGCCTAATAATGCGATTTTGGCAAAGAGAGTATCTCCCGCAGGGAAGCTGCTACCATCAAATCTTTGCCCTCGTTAGACTACCCTATGGAAGCGCATTCACCGCAAGCTGCAGATTCCCTCCTAACAGCAAGCTTTAGGATAGGGTACTGAATTGTAACTTACTTTCGCCTAATAATGCGATTTTGGCAAAGAGAGTATCTCCCGCAGGGAAGCTGCTACCATCAAATGTTTGCCCTCATTAGACTCCCCTCTGGAAGCGCTTTCACTGCAAGCTGCAGATTCCCTCCTAACAGCAAGCTTTAGGATAGGGTACTGAATTGTAACTTAACTGCGGCTAATAAGGCGATTTTAGCAAAGAGAATATCTCCCGCAGGGAAGCTGTTACCATCAAATGTTTGCCCTCATTAGACTCCCCTCTGGAAGCGCTTTCACTGCAAGCTGCAGATTCCCTCCTAACAGCAAGCTTTAGGATAGGGTACTGAATTGTAACTTACTTTCGCCTAATAAAGCGATTTTTGCAAAGAGAGTATCTCCCGCAGGGAAGCTGCTACCATCAAATGTTTGCCCTCATTAGACTCCCGTCTGGAAGCGCTTTCACTGCAAGCTGCAGATTCCCTCCTAACAGCAAGCTTTAGGATAGGGTACTGAATTGTAACTTAACTGCGGCTAATAAGGCGATATTGGCAAAGAGAATATCTCCCGCAGGGAAGCTGCTACCATAAAATGCTTGCCCTCATTAGACTCCCCTCTGGAAGCGCTTTCACTGCAAGCTGCAGATTCCTTCCTAACAGCAAGCTTTAGGATAGGGTACTGAATCGTAACTTACTTTCGCCTAATAATGCGATTTTGGCAAAGAGAGTATCTCCCGCAGGGAAGCTGCTACCATCAAATGTTTGCCCTCATTAGACTCCCCTCTGGAAGGGCTTTCACTGCAAGCTGCAGATTCCCTCCTAACAGCAATCTTTAGGATAGGGTACTGAATTGTAACCTAACTACAGCTAATAAGGCGATTTTGGCAAAGAGAGTATCTCCCGCAGGGAAGCTGCTACCATCAAATGTTTGCCCTCATTAGACTCCCCTCTGGAAGCGCTTTCACTGCAAGCTGCAGATTCCCTCCTAACAGCAAGCTTTAGGATAGGGTACTGAATTGTAACTTACTTTCGCCTAATAATGCGATTTTGGCAAAGAGAGTATCTCCCGCAGGGAAGCTGCTACCATCAAATGTTTGCCCTCATTAGACTCCCCTCTGGAAGCGCTTTCACTGCAAGCTGCAGATTCCCTCCTAACAGCAAGCTTTAGGATAGAGTACTGAATTGTAACTTACTTTCGCCTAATAAAGCGATTTTGGCAAAGAGAGTATCTCCCGCAGGGAAGCTGCTACCATCAAATGTTTGCCCTCATTAGACTCCCCTCTGGAAGCGCTTTCACTGCAAGCTGCAGATTCCCTCCTAACAGCAAGCTTTAGGATAGGGTACTGAATTGTATCTTACTTTCGCCTAATAATGCGATTTTGGCAAAGAGAATATCTCCCGCAGGGAAGCAGCTACCATCAAATGTTTGCCCTCATTAGACTCCCCTCTGGAAGGGCTTTCACTGCAAGCTGCAGATTCCCTCCTAACAGCAATCTTTAGGATAGGGTACTGAATTGTAACTTAACTGCAGCTAATAAGGCGATTTTGGCAAAGAGAGTATCTCCCGCAGGGAAGCTGCTACCATCAAATGTTTGCCCTCATTAGACTCCCCTCTGGAAGCGCTTTCACTGCAAGCTGCAGATTCCCTCCTAACAGCAAGCTTTAGGATAGGGTACTGAATTGTAACTTACTTTCGCCTAGTAATGCGATTTTGGCAAAGAGAGTATCTCCCACAGGGAAGCTGCTACCATCAAATGTTTGCCCTCGTTAGACTCCCCTCTGGAAGCGCTTTCACTGCAAGCTGCAGATTCCCTCCTAACAGCAAGCTTTAGGATAGGGTACTGAATTGTAACTTACTTTCGCCTAATAATGCGATTTTGGCAAAGAGAGTATCTCCCGCAGGGAAGCTGCTACCATCAAATGTTTGCCCTCATTAGACTCCCCTCTGGAAGCGCTTTCACTGCAAGCTGCAGATTCCCTCCTAACAGCAAGCTTTAGGAAAGGGTTCTGAATTGTAGCTTACTTTCGCCTAATAATGCGATTTTGGCAAAGAGAGTATCTCCCGCAGGGAAGCTGCTACCATCAAATGCTTGCCCTCATTAGACTCCCCTCTGGAAGCGCTTTCACTGCAAGCTGCAGATTCCCTCCTAACAGCAAGCTGTAGGACAGTGTACTGAATTGTAACTTAACTGCGGCTAATAAGGCGATATTGGCAAAGAGAATATCTCCCGCAGGGAAGCTGCTACCATCAAATGCTTGCCCTCATTAGACTCCCATCTGGAAGCGCTTTCACTGCAAGCTGCAGATTCCCTCCTAACAGCAAGCTTTAGGATAGGGTACTGAATTGTGACTTAACTGCGGCTAATAAGTCGATTTTGTCAAAGAGAATATCTCCCGCAGGGAAGCTGCTACCATCAAATGTTTGCCCTCATTTGACTCCCCTCTGGAAGCGCTTTCACTGCAAGCTGCAGATTCCCTCCTAACAGCAAGCTTTAGGATAGGGTACTGAATTTTAACTTAACTGCGGCTAAAAAGGCGATGTTTCCAAAGAGAGTATCTCCCGCAGGGAAGCTGCTACCATCAAATGTTTGCCCTCATTAGACTCCCCTCTGGAAGCGCTTTCACTGCAAGCTGCAGATTCCCTCCTAACAGCAAGCTTTAGGATAGGGTACTGAATTGTAACTTACTTTCGCCTAATAATGCGATTTTGGCAAAGAGAACATCTCCCGCAGGGAAGCTGCTACCATCAAATGTTTGCCCTCATTAGACTCCCCTCTGGAAGCGCTTTCACTGCAAGCTGCAGATTCCCTCCTAACAGCAAGCTTTAGGATAGGGTACTGAATTGTATCTTAACTGCTACTAATAATGCGATTTTTGCAAAGAGAATATCTCCCGCAGGGAAGCTGCTACCATCAAATCTTTGCCCTCATTAGACTCCCCTCTGGAAGCGCTTTCACTGCAAGCTGCAGATTCCCTCCTAACAGCAAGCTTTAGGATAGGGTACTGAATTGTAACTTAACTGCGGATAATAAGGAGAATTTGGCGAAGAGAATACCTCTTGCAGGGAAGCTGCTACCATCAAATGTTTGCCCTCATTAGACTCCCCTCTGGAAGCGCTTTCACTGCAAGCTGCAGATTCCCTCCTAACAGAAAGCTTTAGGATATGGTACTGAATCGTAACTTACTTTCGCCTAATAATGCGATTATGGCAAAGAGAGTATCTCCCGCAGGGAAGCTGCTACCATCAAATGTTTGCCCTCATTAGACTCCCCTCTGGAAGCGCTTTCACTGCAAGCTGCAGATTCCCTCCTAACAGCAAGCTTTAGGATAGGGTACTGAATTGTAACTTAACTGCGGCTAATAAGGCGATTTTCGCAAAGAGAATATCTCCCGCAGGGAAGCTGCTACCATCAAATGTTTGCCCTCATTAGACTCCCCTCTGGAAGCGCTTTCACTGCAAGCTGCAGATTCCCTCCTAACAGCAAGCTTTAGGATAGGGTACTGAATTGTAACTTACTTTCGCCTAATAATGCGATTTTGGCAAAGAGAGTATCTCCCGCAGGGAAGCTGCTACCATCAAATCTTTGCCCTCGTTACACTACCCTATGGAAGCGCATTCACCGCAAGCTGCAGATTCCCTCCTAACAGCAAGCTTTAGGATAGGGTACTGAATTGTATCTTACTTTCGCCTAATAAAGCGATTTTGGCAAAGAGAATATCTCCCGCAGGGAAGCTGCTACCATCAAATGTTTGCCCTCCTTAGACTCCCCTCTGGAAGCGCTTTCACTGCAAGCTGCAGATTCCCTCCTAACAGCAAGCTTTAGGATAGGGTACTGAATTGTAACTTACTTTCGCCTAATAATGCGATTTTGGCAAAGAGAGTATCTCCCGCAGGGAAGCTGCTACCATCAAATGTTTGCCCTCATTAGACTCCCCTCTGGAAGCGCTTTCACTGCAAGCTGCAGATTCCCTCCTAACAGCAAGCTTTAGGATAGGGTACTGAATTGTAACTTAACTGCGGCTAATAAGGCGATTTTAGCAAAGAGAATATCTCCCGCAGGGAAGCTGTTACCATCAAATGTTTGCCCTCATTAGACTCCCCTCTGGAAGCGCTTTCACTGCAAGCTGCAGATTCCCTCCTAACAGCAAGCTTTAGGATAGGGTACTGAATTGTAACTTACTTTCGCCTAATAAAGCGATTTTTGCAAAGAGAGTATCTCCCGCAGGGAAGCTGCTACCATCAAATGTTTGCCCTCATTAGACTCCCGTCTGGAAGCGCTTTCACTGCAAGCTGCAGATTCCCTCCTAACAGCAAGCTTTAGGAAAGGGTTCTGAATTGTAGCTTACTTTCGCCTAATAATGCGATTTTGGCAAAGAGAGTATCTCCCGCAGGGAAGCTGCTACCATCAAATGCTTGCCCTCATTAGACTCCCCTCTGGAAGCGCTTTCACTGCAAGCTGCAGATTCCCTCCTAACAGCAAGCTGTAGGACAGTGTACTGAATTGTAACTTAACTGCGGCTAATAAGGCGATATTGGCAAAGAGAATATCTCCCGCAGGGAATCTGCTACCATCAAATGCTTGCCCTCATTAGACTCCCCTCTGGAAGCGCTTTCACTGCAAGCTGCAGATTCCCTCCTAACAGCAAGCTTTAGGATAGGGTACTGAATTGTGACTTAACTGCGGCTAATAAGTCGATTTTGGCAAAGAGAATATCTCCCGCAGGGAAGCTGCTACCATCAAATGTTTGCCCTCATTAGACTCCCCTCTGGAAGCGCTTTCACTGCAAGCTGCAGATTCCCTCCTAACAGCAAGCTTTAGGATAGGGTACTGAATTTTAACTTAACTGCGGCTAAAAAGGCGATGTTTCCAAAGAGAGTATCTCCCGCAGGGAAGCTGCTACCATCAAATGTTTGCCCTCATTAGACTCCCCTCTGGAAGCGCTTTCACTGCAAGCTGCAGATTCCCTCCTAACAGCAAGCTTTAGGATAGGGTACTGAATTGTAACTTACTTTCGCCTAATAATGCGATTTTGGCAAAGAGACTATCTCCCGCAGGGAAGCTGCTACCATCAAATGTTTGCCCTCATTAGACTCCCCTCTGGAAGCGCTTTCACTGCAAGCTGCAGATTCCCTCCTAACAGCAAGCTTTAGGATAGTGTAATGAATTGTAACTTACTTTCGCCTAATAATGCGATTTTGGCAAAGAGAGTATCTCCCGCAGGGAAGCTGCTACCATCAAATCTTTGCCCTCGTTAGACTACCCTCTGGAAGCGCATTCACTTCAAGCTCCTGAATCCCTCCTAACAGCAAGCTTTAGGATAGGGTACTGAATTGTAACTTACTTTCGCCTAATAATGCGATTTTGGCAAAGAGAACATCTCCCGCAGGGAAGCTGCTACCATCAAATGTTTGCCCTCATTAGACTCCCCTCTGGAAGCGCTTTCACTGCAAGCTGCAGATTCCCTCCTAACAGCAAGCTTTAGGATAGGGTACTGAATTGTATCTTAACTGCTACTAATAATGCGATTTTTGCAAAGAGAATATCTCCCGCAGGGAAGCTGCTACCATCAAATCTTTGCCCTCATTAGACTCCCCTCTGGAAGCGCTTTCACTGCAAGCTGCAGATTCCCTCCTAACAGCAAGCTTTAGGATAGGGTACTGAATTGTAACTTAACTGCGGATAATAAGGAGAATTTGGCGAAGAGAATACCTCTTGCAGGGAAGCTGCTACCATCAAATGTTTGCCCTCATTAGACTCCCCTCTGGAAGCGCTTTCACTGCAAGCTGCAGATTCCCTCCTAACAGAAAGCTTTAGGATAGGGTACTGAATTGTAACTTAACTGCGGCTAATAAGGCGATTTTCGCAAAGAGAATATCTCCCGCAGGGAAGCTGCTACCATCAAATGTTTGCCCTCATTAGACTCCCCTCTGGAAGCGCTTTCACTGCAAGCTGCAGATTCCCTCCTAACAGCAAGCTTTAGGATAGGGTACTGAATTGTAACTTACTTTCGCCTAATAATGCGATTTTGGCAAAGAGAGTATCTCCCGCAGGGAAGCTGCTACCATCAAATCTTTGCCCTCGTTACACTACCCTATGGAAGCGCATTCACCGCAAGCTGCAGATTCCCTCCTAACAGCAAGCTTTAGGATAGGGTACTGAATTGTATCTTACTTTCGCCTAATAAAGCGATTTTGGCAAAGAGAATATCTCCCGCAGGGAAGCTGCTACCATCAAATGTTTGCCCTCCTTAGACTCCCCTCTGGAAGCGCTTTCACTGCAAGCTGCAGATTCCCTCCTAACAGCAAGCTTTAGGATAGGGTACTGAATTGTAACTTACTTTCGCCTAATAATGCGATTTTGGCAAAGAGAGTATCTCCCGCAGGGAAGCTGCTACCATCAAATGTTTGCCCTCATTAGACTCCCCTCTGGAAGCGCTTTCACTGCAAGCTGCAGATTCCCTCCTAACAGCAAGCTTTAGGATAGGGTACTGAATTGTAACTTAACTGCGGCTAATAAGGCGATTTTAGCAAAGAGAATATCTCCCGCAGGGAAGCTGTTACCATCAAATGTTTGCCCTCATTAGACTCCCCTCTGGAAGCGCTTTCACTGCAAGCTGCAGATTCCCTCCTAACAGCAAGCTTTAGGATAGGGTACTGAATTGTAACTTACTTTCGCCTAATAAAGCGATTTTTGCAAAGAGAGTATCTCCCGCAGGGAAGCTGCTACCATCAAATGTTTGCCCTCATTAGACTCCCGTCTGGAAGCGCTTTCACTGCAAGCTGCAGATTCCCTCCTAACAGCAAGCTTTAGGATAGGGTACTGAATTGTAACTTAACTGCGGCTAATAAGGCGATATTGGCAAAGAGAATATCTCCCGCAGGGAAGCTGCTACCATAAAATGCTTGCCCTCATTAGACTCCCCTCTGGAAGCGCTTTCACTGCAAGCTGCAGATTCCCTCCTAACAGCAAGCTTTAGGATAGGGTACTGAATTGTAACTTACTTTCGCCTAATAATGCGATTTTGGCAAAGAGAGTATCTCCCGCAGGGAAGCTGCTACCATCAAATGTTTGCCCTCATTAGACTCCCCTCTGGAAGCGCTTTCACTGCAAGCTGCAGATTCCTTCCTAACAGCAAGCTTTAGGATAGGGTACTGAATCGTAACTTACTTTCGCCTAATAATGCGATTTTGGCAAAGAGAGTATCTCCCGCAGGGAAGCTGCTACCATCAAATGTTTGCCCTCATTAGACTCCCCTCTGGAAGCGCTTTCACTGCAAGCTGCAGATTCCCTCCTAACAGCAAGCTTTAGGGTAGGGTACTGAATTGTAACTTAACTGCGGATAAAAAGGCGATTATGGCAAAGAGAATATCTCCCGCAGGGAAACTGCTACCATCAAATATTTGCCCTCGTTAGACTCCCCTCTGGAAGCGCTTTCACTGCAAGCTGCAGATTCCCTCCTAACAGCAAGCTTTAGGATAGGGTACTGAATTGTAATTTACCTTCGCCTAATAATGCGATTTTGGCAAAGAGAGTATCTCCCGCAGGGAAGCTGCTACCATCAAATGTTTGCCCTCGTTAGACTCCCCTCTGGAAGCGCTTTCACTGCAAGCTGCAGATTCCCTCCTAACAGCAAGCTTTAGGATAGGGTACTGAATCGTAACTTACTTTCGCCTAATAATGCGATTTTGGCAAAGAGAGTATCTCCCGCAGGGAAGCTGATACAATCAAATGCTTGCCCTCATTAGACTCCCCTCCGGAAGCGCTTTCACTGCAAGCTGCAGATTCCCTCCTAACAGCAAGCTTTAGGATAGGGTACTGAATTGTAACTTACTTTCGCCTAATAATGCGATTTTGGCAAAGAGAGTATCTCCCGCAGGGAAGCTGCTACCATCAAATCTTTGCCCTCATTAGACTCCCCTCTGGAAGCGCTTTCACTGCAAGCTGCAGATTCCCTCCTAACAGCAAGCTTTAGGATAGGGTACTGAATTGTAACTTACTTTCGCCTAATAATGCGATTTTGGCAAAGAGACTATCTCCCGCAGGGAAGCTGCTACCATCAAATATTTGCCCTCATTAGACTCTCCTCTGGAAGCGCTTTCACTGCAAGCTGCAGATTCCCTCCTAACAGCAAGCTTTAGGATAGGGTACTGAATTGTAACTTACTTTCGCCTAATAATGCGATTTTGGCAAAGAGAATATCTCCCGCAGGGAAGCTGCTACCATCAAATGTTTGCCCTCATTAGACTCCCCTCTGGAAGCGCTTTCACTGCAAGCTGCAGATTCTCTCCTAACAGCAAGCTTTAGGATAGGGTACTGAATTGTATCTTACTTTCGCCTAATAATGCGATTTTGGCAAAGAGAATATCTCCCGCAGGGAAGCAGCTACCATCAAATGTTTGCCCTCATTAGACTCCCCTCTGGAAGGGCTTTCACTGCAAGCTGCAGATTCCCTCCTAACAGCAATCTTTAGGATAGGGTACTGAATTGTAACTTAACTACAGCTAATAAGGCGATTTTGGCAAAGAGAGTATCTCCCGCAGGGAAGCTGCTACCATCAAATGTTTGCCCTCATTAGACTCCCCTCTGGAAGCGCTTTCACTGCAAGCTGCAGATTCCCTCCTAACAGCAAGCTTTAGGATAGGGTACTGAATTGTAACTTACTTTCGCCTAATAATGCGATTTTGGCAAAGAGAGTATCTCCCGCAGGGAAGCTGCTACCATCAAATGTTTGCCCTCATTAGACTCCCCTCTGGAAGCGCTTTCACTGCAAGCTGCAGATTCCCTCCTAACAGCAAGCTTTAGGATAGGGTACTGAATTGTAACTTACTTTCGCCTAATAAAGCGATTTTGGCAAAGAGAGTATCTCCCGCAGGGAAGCTGCTACCATCAAATGTTTGCCCTCATTAGACTCCCCTCTGGAAGCGCTTTCACTGCAAGCTGCAGATTCCCTCCTAACAGCAAGCTTTAGGATAGGGTACTGAATTGTATCTTACTTTCGCCTAATAATGCGATTTTGGCAAAGAGAATATCTCCCGCAGGGAAGCAGCTACCATCAAATGTTTGCCCTCATTAGACTCCCCTCTGGAAGGGCTTTCACTGCAAGCTGCAGATTCCCTCCTAACAGCAATCTTTAGGATAGGGTACTGAATTGTAACTTAACTGCAGCTAATAAGGCGATTTTGGCAAAGAGAGTATCTCCCGCAGGGAAGCTGCTACCATCAAATGTTTGCCCTCATTAGACTCCCCTCTGGAAGCGCTTTCACTGCAAGCTGCAGATTCCCTCCTAACAGCAAGCTTTAGGATACTGTGCTGAATTGTAACTTACTTTCGCCTAATAATGCGATTTTGGCAAAGAGACTATCTCCCGCAGGGAAGCTGCTACCATCAGATGTTTGCCCTCGTTAGACTCCCCTCTGGAAGCGCTTTCACTGCAAGCTGCAGATTCCCTCCTAACAGCAATCTTTAGGATAGGGTACTGAATTGTAACTTAACTGCGGCTACTAAGGCGATTTTGGCAAAGAGAATATCTCCCGCAGGGAAGCTGCTACCATCAAATGTTTGCCCTCATTAGACTCCCCTCTGGAAGCGCTTTCACTGCAAGCTGCAGATTCCTTCCTAACAGCAAGCTTTAGGATAGGGTACTGAATTGTAACTTACTTTCACCTAATAATGCGATTTTGGTAAAGAGAGTATCTCCCGCAGGGAAGCTGCTACCATCAAATTTTTGCCCTCATTAGACTCCCCTCTGGAAGCGCTTTCACTGCAAGCTGCAGATTCCCTCCTAACAGCAAGCTTTAGGATAGGGTACTGAATTGTAACTTACTTTCACCTAATAATGGGATTTTGGTAAAGAGATTATCTCCCGCAGGGAAGCTGCTACCATCAAATGTTTGCCCTCATTAGACTCCCCTCTGGAAGCGCCTTCACTGCAAGCTGCAGATTCCTTCCTAACAGCAAGCTTTAGGATAGTGTACTGAATTGTAACTTAACTGCGTGTAATAAGGCGATTTTGGCAAAGAGAATATCTCCCGCAGGGAAGCTGCTACCATCAAATGTTTGCCCTCATTAGACTCCCCTCTGGAAGCGCTTTCACTGCAAGCTGCAGATTCCCTCCTAACAGCAAGCTTTAGGATAGGGTACTGAATTGAATCTTACTTTCGCCTAATAATGCGATTATGGCAAAGAGACTATCTCCCACAGGGAAGCTGCTACCATCAAATGTTTGCCCTCATTAGACTCCCCTCTGGAAGCGCTTTCACTGCAAGCGGCAGATTTCCTCCTAACAGCAAGCTTTAGGATAGGGTACTGAATTGTAACTTACTTTCACCTAATAATGCGATTTTGGTAAAGAGAGTATCTCCCGCAGGGAAGCTGCTACCATCAAATGTTTGCCCTCATTAGACTCCCCTCTGGAAGCGCTTTCACTGCAAGCTGCAGATTCCCTCCTAACAGCAAGCTTTAGGATAGGGTACTGAATTGTAACTTACTTTCACCTAATAATGCGATTTTGGTAAAGAGAGTATCTCCCGCAGGGAAGCTGCTACCATCAAATGTTTGCCCTCATTAGACTCCCCTCTGGAAGCGCTTTCACTGCAAGCTGCAGATTCCTCCCTAACAGCAAGCTTTAGGATAGGGTACTGAATTGTAACTTAACTGCGTGTAATAAGGCGATTTTGGCAAAGAGAATATCTCCCGCAGGGAAGCTGCTACCATCAAATGTTTGCCCTCATTAGACTCCCCTCTGGAAGCGCTTTCACTGCAAGCTGCAGATTCCCTCCTAACAGCAAGCTTTAGGATAGGGTCCTGAATTGTAACTTACTTTCGCCTAATAATGCGATTTTGGCAAATAGAGTATCTCCCGCAGGGAAGCTGTTACCATCAAATGTTTGCCCTTGTTAGACTACCCTCGGGAACCGCATTCACTGCAAGCTGCAGATTCCCTCCTAACAGCAAGCTTTAGGATAGGGTACTGAATTGTAACTTAACTGCGGCGAATAAGGCGATTTTGGCAAAGAGAATGTGTCCCGCAGCGAAGCTGCTACCATCAAATGTTTGCCCTCGTTAGACTCCCCTCTGGAAGCGCTTTCACTGCAAGCTGCAGATTTCTTCCTAACAGCAAGCTTTAGGATAGGGTACTGAATTGTAACTTACTTTCGCCTAATAATGCGACTTTGGCAAAGAGAGTATCTCCCGCAGGCAAGCTGCTACCATCAAATGTTTGCCCTCATTAGACTCCCCTCTGGAAGCGCTTTCACTGCAAGCTGCAGATTCCCTCCTAACAGCAAGCTTTAGGATAGGGTACTGAATTGTAACTTACTTTCGCCTAGTAATGCGATTTTGGCAAAGAGAGTATCTCCCGTAGGGAAGCTGCTACCATCAAATGTTTGCCCTCATTAGACTCCCCTCTGGAAGCGCTTTCACTGCAAGCTGCAGATTTCTTCCTAACAGCAAGCTTTAGGATAGGGTACTGAATTGTAACTTAACTGCTGCTAATAAGGAGATTTTGGCAAAGAGAATATCTCCCGCAGGGAAGCTGCTACCATCAAATGTTTGCCCTCATTAGACTCCCCTCTGGAAGCGCTTTCACTGCAAGCTGCAGATTTCTTCCTAACAGCAAGCTTTAGGATAGGGTACTGAATTGTAACTTACTTTCGCTAAATAATGTGATTTTGGCAAAGAGAGTATCTCCCGCAGGGAAGCTGCTACCATCAAATGTTTGCCCTCATTAGACTCCCCTCTGGAAGCGCTTTCACTGCAAGCTGCAGATTCCCTCCTAACAGCAAGCTTTAGGATAGGGTACTGAATTGTAACTTACTTTCGCCTAATAATGCGATTTTGGCAAAGAGAGTATCTCCCGCAGGGAAGCTGCTACCATCAAATCTTTGCCCTCGTTAGACTCCCCTCTGGAAGCGCTTTCACTGCAAGCTGCAGATTCAGTCCTAACAGCAAGCTTTAGGATAGGGTACTGAATTGTAACTTACTTTCGCCTAATAATGCGACTTTGGCAAAGAGAGTATCTCCCGCAGGCAAGCTGCTACCATCAAATGTTTTCCCTCATTAGACTCCCCTCTGGAAGCGCTTTCACTGCAAGCTGCAGATTCCCTCCTAACAGCAAGCTTTAGGATAGGGTACTGAATTGTAACTTAACTGCGGCTAATAAGGCGATTTTGGCAAAGAGACTATCTCCAGCAGGGAAGCTGCTACCATCAAATGTTTGCCCTCATTAGACTCCCCTCTGGAAGCGCTTTCACTGCAAGCTGCAGATTCCCTCCTAACAGCAAGCTTTAGGATAGGGTACTGAATTGTAACTTACTTTCGCCTAATAATGCGATTTTGGCAAAGAGAGTATCTCCCGCAGGGAAGCTGCTACCATCAAATGTTTGCCCTCGTTAGACTCCCCTCTGGAAGCGCTTTCACTGCAAGCTGCAGATTCCTTCCTAACAGCAAGCTTTAGGATAGGGTACTGAATTGTAACTTACTTTCGCCTAATAATGCGATTTTGGCAAAGAGAGTATCTCCCGCAGGGAAGCTGCTACCATCAAATGTTTGCCCTCGTTAGACTCCCCTCTGGAAGCGCTTTCACTGCAAGCTGCAGATTCCCTCCTAACAGCAAGCTTTAGGATAGAGTACTGAATTGTAACTTAACTGCGGCTAATAAGGCGATTTTGGCAAAGAGAATGTGTCCCGCAGGGAAGCTGCTACCATCAAATGTTTGCCCTCGTTAGACTCCCCTCTGGAAGCGCTTTCACTGCAAGCTGCAGATTCCTTCCTAACAGCAAGCTTTAGGATAGGGTACTGAATTGTAACTTACTTTCGCCTAATAATGCGATTTTGGCAAAGAGAGTATCTCCCGCAGGGAAGCTGCTACCATCAAATGTTTCCCTCATTAGACTCCCCTCTGGAAGCGCTTTCACTGCAAGCTGCAGATTCCCTCCTAACAGCAAGCTTTAGGATAGGGTACTGAATTGTAACTTAACTGCAGCTAATAAGGCGATTTTGGCAAAGAGAGTATCTCCCGCAGGGAAGCTGCTACCATCAAATGTTTGCCCTCATTAGACTCCCCTCTGGAAGCGCTTTCACTGCAAGCTGCAGATTCCCTCCTAACAGCAAGCTTTAGGATAGGGTACTGAATTGTAACTTAACTGCGACGAATAAGGCGATTTTGGCAAAGAGAGTATCTCCCGCAGGGAAGCTGCTACCATCAAATGTTTGCCCTCGTTAGACTCCCCTCTGCAAGCGCTTTCACTGCAAGCTGCAGATTCCCTCCTAACAGCAAGCTTTAGGATAGGGTACTGAATTGTAACTTACTTTCGCCTAATAATGTGATTTTGGCAAAGAGAGTATCTCCCGCAGGGAAGCTTCTACCATCAAATGTTTGCCCTCATTAGACTCCCCTCTGGAAGCGCTTTCACTGCAAGCTGCAGATTCCCTCCTAACAGCAAGCTTTAGGATAGGGTACTGAATTGTAACTTAACTGCGGCTAATAAGGCGATTTTGGCAAAGAGAATGTGTCCCGCAGGGAAGCTGCTACCATCAAATATTTGCCCTCATTAGGCTCCCCTCTGGAAGCGCTTTCACTGCAAGCTGCAGATTCCCTCCTAACAGCAAGCTTTAGGATAGTGTACTGAATTGTAACTTACTTTCGCCTAATAATGCGATTTTGGCAAAGAGACTATCTCCCGCAGGGAAGCTGCTACCATCAAATGTTTGCCCTCATTAGACTCCCCTCTGGAAGCGCTTTCACTGCAAGCTGCAGATTCCCTCCTAACAGCAAGCTTTAGGATAGGGTACTGAATTGTAACTTACTTTCGCCTAATAATGCGATTTTGGCAAAAAGAGTATCTCCCGCAGGGTAGCTGCTACCATCAAATGTTTGCCCTCGTTAGACTCCCCTCTGGAAGCGCTTTCACTGCAAGCTGCAGATTCCCTCCTAACAGCAAGCTTTAGGATAGGGTACTGAATTGTAACTTATCTGCGGCGAATAAGGCGATTTTGGCAAAGAGAGTATCTCCCGCAGCGAAGCTGCTACCATCAAATGTTTGCCCTCGTTAGACTCCCCTCTGGAAGCGCTTTCACTGCAAGCTGCAGATTCCCTCCTAACAGCAAGCTTTAGGATAGGGTACTGAATTGTAACTTATCTGCGGCGAATAAGGCGATTTTGGCAAAGAGAGTATCTCCCGCAGCGAAGCTGCTACCATCAAATGTTTGCCCTCGTTAGACTCCCCTCTGGAAGCGCTTTCACTGCAAGCTGCAGATTTCTTCCTAACAGCAAGCTTTAGGATAGGGTACTGAATTGTAACTTACTTTCGCCTAATAATGCGATTTTGGCAAAGAGACTATCTCCCGCAGGGAAGCTGCTACCATCAAATGTTTGCCCTCGTTAGACTCCCCTCTGGAAGCGCTTTCACTGCAAGCTGCAGATTCCCTCCTAACAGCAAGCTTTAGGATAGGGTACTGAATTGTAACTTACTTTCGCCTAATAATGCGATTTTGGCAAAGAGAGTATCTCCCGCAGGGAAGCTGCTACCATCAAATGTTTGCCCTCATTAGACTCCCCTCTGGAAGCGCTTTCACTGCAAGCTGCAGATTCCCTCCTAACAGCAAGCTTTAGGATAGGGTACTGAATTGTAACTTACTTTCGCCTAATAATGCGATTTTGGCAAAGAGAGTATCTCCCGCAGGGAAGCTGCTACCATCAAATGTTTGCCCTCATTAGACTCCCCTCTGGAAGCGCTTTCACTGCAAGCTGCAGATTCCCTCCTAACAGCAAGCTTTAGGATAGGGTACTGAATTGTAACTTACTTTCGCCTAATAATGCGATATTGGCAAAGAGAGTATCTCCCGCAGGGAAGCTGCTACCATCAAATATTTGCCCTCATTAGACTCCCCTCTGGAAGCACTTTCACTGCAAGCTGCAGATTCCCTCCTAACAGCAAGCTTTAGGATAGGGTACTGAATTGTAACCTACTTTCGCCTAATAATGCGATTTTGGCAAAGAGACTATCTCCCGCAGGGAAGCTGCTACCATCCAATGTTTGCCCTCATTAGACTCCCCTCTGGAAGCGCTTTCACTGCAAGCTGCAGATTCCCTCCTAACAGCAAGCTTTAGGATATGGTACTGAATTGTATCTTACTTTCGCCTAATAAAGCGATTTTGGCAAAGAGAGTATCTCCCGCAGGGAAGCTGCTACCATCAAATGTTTGCCCTCATTAGACTCCCCTCTGGAAGCGCTTTCACTGCAAGCTGCAGATTCCCTCCTAACAGCAAGCTTTAGGATAGGGTACTGAATTGTAACTTACTTTCGCCTAATAATGCGATTTTGGCAAAGAGAGTATCTCCCGCAGGGAAGCTGCTACCATCAAATCTTTGCCCTCGTTAAACTCCCCTCTGGAAGCGCTTTCACTGCAAGCTGCAGATTCCCTCCTAACAGCAAGCTTTAGGATAGTGTACTGAATTGTAACTTACTTTCGCCTAATAATGCGATTTTGGCAAAGAGACTATCTCCCGCAGGGAAGCTGCTACCATCAAATGTCTGCGCTCATTAGACTCCCCTCTGGAAGCGCTTTCACTGCAAGCTGCAGATTCCCTCCTAACAGCAAGCTTTAGGATAGGGTACTGAATTGTAACTTACTTTCGCCTAATAATGCGATTTTGGCAAAGAGAGTATCTCCCGCAGGGAAGCTGCTACCATCAAATGTTTGCCCTCATTAGACTCCCCTCTGGAAGCGCTTTCACTGCAAGCTGCAGATTCCCTCCTAACAGCAAGCTTTAGGATAGGGTACTGAATTGTAACTTACTTTCGCCTAATAATGCGATTTTGGCAAAGAGAGTATCTCCCGCAGGGAAGCTGCTACCATCAAATGTTTGCCCTCATTAGACTCCCCTCTGGAAGCGCTTTCACTGCAAGCTGCAGATTCCCTCCTAACAGCAAGCTTTAGGATAGGGTACTGAATTGTAACTTACTTTCGCCTAATAATGCGATATTGGCAAAGAGAGTATCTCCCGCAGGGAAGCTGCTACCATCAAATATTTGCCCTCATTAGACTCCCCTCTGGAAGCGCTTTCACTGCAAGCTGCAGATTCCCTCCTAACAGCAAGCTTTAGGATAGGGTACTGAATTGTAACTTAACTGCGACGAATAAGGCGATTTTGGCAAAGAGAGTATCTCCCGCAGGGAAGCTGCTACCATCAAATGTTTGCCCTCATTAGACTCCCCTCTGGAAGCGCTTTCACTGCAAGCTGCAGATTCCCTCCTAACAGCAAGCTTTAGGATAGGGTACTGAATTGTAACTTACTTTCGCCTAATAATGTGATTTTGGCAAAGAGAGTATCTCCCGCAGGGAAGCTTCTACCATCAAATGTTTGCCCTCATTAGACTCCCCTCTGGAAGCGCTTTCACTGCAAGCTGCAGATTCCCTCCTAACAGCAAGCTTTAGGATAGGGTATTGAATTGTAACTTAACTGCGGCTAATAAGGCGATTTTGGCAAAGAGTATGTGTCCCGCAGGGAAGCTGCTACCATCAAATATTTGCCCTCATTAGACTCCCCTCTGGAAGCGCTTTCACTGCAAGCTGCAGATTCCCTCCTAACAGCAAGCTTTAGGATAGGGTACTGAATTGTAACTTACTTTCGCCTAATAATGCGATTTTGGCAAAGAGAGTATCTCCCGCAGGGAAGCTGCTACCATCAAATCTTTGCCCTCGTTAAACTCCCCTCTGGAAGCGCTTTCACTGCAAGCTGCAGATTCCCTCCTAACAGCAAGCTTTAGGATAGTGTACTGAATTGTAACTTACTTTCGCCTAATAATGCGATTTTGGCAAAGAGACTATCTCCCGCAGGGAAGCTGCTACCATCAAATGTCTGCGCTCATTAGACTCCCCTCTGGAAGCGCTTTCACTGCAAGCTGCAGATTCCCTCCTAACAGCAAGCTTTAGGATAGGGTACTGAATTGTAACTTACTTTCGCCTAATAATGCGATTTTGGCAAAGAGAGTATCTCCCGCAGGCAAGCTGCTACCATAAAATGTTTGCCCTCATTAGACTCTGGAAGCGCTTTCACTGCAAGCTGCAGATTCCCTCCTAACAGCAAGCTTTAGCATAGGGTACTGAATTGTAACTTAACTGCGGCTAATAATGAGATTTTGGCAAAGAGAGTATCTCCCGCAGGGAAGCTGCTACCATCAAATGTTTGCCCTCATTAGACTCCCCTCTGGAAGCGCTTTCACTGCAAGCTGCAGATTCCCTCCTAACAGCAAGCTTTAGGATAGGGTACTGAATTGTAACCTACTTTCGCATAATAATGCGATTTTGGCAAAGAGACTATCTCCCGCAGGGAAGCTGCTACCATCAAATGTTTGCCCTCATTAGACTCCCCTCTGGAAGCGCTTTCACTGCAAGCTGCAGATTCCCTCCTAACAGCAAGCTTTAGGATAGGGTCCTGAATTGTAACTTACTTTCGCCTAATAACGCGATTTTGGCAAAGAGAGTATCTCCCGCAGGGAAGCTGCTACCATCAAATGTTTGCCCTCATTAGACTCCCCTCTGGAAGCGCTTTCACTGCAAGCTGCAGATTCCTTCCTAACAGCAAGCTTTAGGATAGGGTACTGAATTGTAACTTACTTTCGCCTAATAATGCGATTTTGGCAAAGAGAGTATCTCCCGCAGGGAAGCTGCTACCATCAAATGTTTGCCCTCGTTAGACTCCCCTCTGGAAGCGCTTTCACTGCAAGCTGCAGATTCCCTCCTAACAGCAAGCTTTAGGATAGGGTACTGAATTGTAACTTAACTGCGGCTAATAAAGCGATTTTTGCAAAGAGAATGTGTCCCGCAGGGAAGCTGCTACCATCAAATATTTGCCCTCGTTAGACTCCCCTCTGGAAGCGCTTTCACTGCAAGCTGCAGATTCCTTCCTAACAGCAAGCTTTAGGATAGGGTACTGAATTGTAACTTACTTTCGCCTAATAATGCGATTTTGGCAAAGAGAGTATCTCCCGCAGGGAAGCTGCTACCATCAAATGTTTCCCTCATTAGACTCCCCTCAGGAAGCGCTTTCACTGCAAGCTGCAGATTCCCTCCTAACAGCAAGCTTTAGGATAGGGTACTGAATTGTAACTTACTTTCACCTAATAATGTGACTTTGGCAAAGAGAGTACCTCCCGCAGGGAAGCTGCTACCATCAAATGTTTGCCATCATTAGACTCCCCTCTGGAAGCGCTTTCACTGCAAGCTGCAGATTCCCTCCTAACAGCAAGCTTTAGGATAGGGTACTGAATTGTATCTTAACTGCGGCTAATAAGGCGATTTTGGCAAAGAGAGTATCTCCCGCAGGGAAGCTGCTACCATCAAATGTTTGCCCTCATTAGACTCCCCTCTGGAAGCGCTTTCACTGCAAGCTGCAGATTCCCTCCTAACAGCAAGCTTTAGGATAGGGTACTGAATTGTAACTTACTTTCGCCTAATAATGCGATTTTGGCAAAGAGAGTATCTCCCGCAGGGAAGCTGCTACCATCAAATGTTTGCCCTCATTAGACTCCCCTCTGGAAGCGCTTTCACTGCAAGCTGCAGATTCCCTCCTAACAGCAAGCTTTAGGATAGGGTACTGAATTGTAACTTACTTTCGCCTAATAATGCGATTTTGGCAAAGAGAGTATCTCCCGCAGGGAAGCTGCTACCATCAAATGTTTGCCCTCATTAGACTCCCCTCTGGAAGCGCTTTCACTGCAAGCTGCAGATTCCTTCCTAACAGCAAGCTTTAGGATAGGGTACTGAATTGTAACTTACTTTCGCCTAATAATGCGATATTGGCAAAGAGAGTATCTCCCGCAGGGAAGCTGCTACCATCAAATATTTGCCCTCATTAGACTCCCCTCTGGAAGCGCTTTCACTGCAAGCTGCAGATTCCCTCCTAACAGCAAGCTTTAGGATAGGGTACTGAATTGTAACTTAACTGCGGATAATAATGCGATTTTGGCAAAGAGAGTATCTCCCGCAGGGAAGCTGCTACCATCAAATGTTTGCCCTCATTAGACTCCCCTCTGGAAGCGCTTTCACTGCAAGCTGCAGATTCCCTCCTAACAGCAAGCTTTAGGATAGAGTATTGAATTGTAACTTAACTGCGGCTAATAAAGCGATTTTGGCAAAGAGAATGTGTCCCGCAGGGAAGCTGCTACCATCAAATATTTGCCCTCATTAGACTCCCCTCTGGAAGCACTTTCACTGCAAGCTGCAGATTCCCTCCTAACAGCAAGCTTTAGGATAGGGTACTGAATTGTAACCTACTTTCGCCTAATAATGCGATTTTGGCAAAGAGACTATCTCCCGCAGGGAAGCTGCTACCATCAAATGTTTGCCCTCATTAGACTCCCCTCTGGAAGCGCTTTCACTGCAAGCTGCAGATTCCCTCCTAACAGCAAGCTGTAGGACAGTGTATTGAATTGTATCTTAACTGCGTCTAATAAGGCGATTTTGTCAAAGAGAATATCTCCCGCAGGGAAGCTGCTACCATCCAATGTTTGCCCTCATTAGACTCCCCTCTGGAAGCGCTTTCACTGCAAGCTGCAGATTCCCTCCTAACAGCAAGCTTTAGGATATGGTACTGAATTGTATCTTACTTTCGCCTAATAAAGCGATTTTGGCAAAGAGAGTATCTCCCGCAGGGAAGCTGCTACCATCAAATGTTTGCCCTCATTAGACTCCCCTCTGGAAGCGCTTTCACTGCAAGCTGCAGATTCCCTCCTAACAGCAAGCTTTAGGATAGGGTATTGAATTGTAACTTACCTGCGGCTAATAAAGCGATTTTGGCAAAGAGAATGTGTCCCGCAGGGAAGCTGCTACCATCAAATATTTGCCCTCATTAGACTCCCCTCTGGAAGCGCTTTCACTGCAAGCTGCAGATTTCTTCCTAACAGCAAGCTTTAGGATAGGGTACTGAATTGTACTTACTTTCGCCTAATAATGCGATTTTGGGAAAGAGAGTATCTCCCGCAGGGAAGGTGCTACCATCAAATGTTTGCCCTCATTAGACTCCCCTCTGGAAGCGCTTTCACTGCAAGCTGCAGATTCCCTCCTAACAGCAAGCTTTAGGATAGGGTACTGAATTGTAACTTACTTTCGCCTAATAATGCGATTTTGGCAAGGAGAGTATCTCCCGCAGGGAAGCTGCTACCATCAAATCTTTGCCCTCGTTAAACTCCCCTCTGGAAGCGCTTTCACTGCAAGCTGCAGATTCCCTCCTAACAGCAAGCTTTAGGATAGGGTACTGAATTGTAACTTACTTTCGCCTAATAATGCGACTTTGGCAAAGAGAGTATCTCCCGCAGGCAAGCTGCTACCATCAAATGTTTGCCCTCATTAGACTCCCCTCTGGAAGCGCTTTCACTGCAAGCTGCAGATTCCCTCCTAACAGCAAGCTTTAGGATAGGGTACTGAATTGTAACTTACTTTCGCCTAATAATGCGATTTTGGCAAAGAGAGTATCTCCCGCAGGGAAGCTGCTACCATCAAATGTTTGCCCTCATTAGACTCCCCTCTGGAAGCGCTTTCACTGCAAGCTGCAGATTCCCTCCTAACAGCAAGCTTTAGGATAGGGTATTGAATTGTAACTTAACTGCGGCTAATAAGGCGATTTTGGCAAAGAGAATGTATCCCGCAGGGAAGCTGGTACCATCAAATGTTTGCCCTCATTAGACTCCCCTCTGGAAGCGCTTTCACTGCAAGCTGCAGATTCCCTCCTAACAGCAAGCTTTAGGATAGGGTACTGAATTGTAACTTACTTTCGCCTAATAATGCGATTTTGGCAAAGAGAGTATCTCCCGCAGGGAAGCTGCTACCATCAAATATTTGCCCTCATTAGACTCCCCTCTGGAAGCGCTTTCACTGCAAGCTGCAGATTCCCTCCTAACAGCAAGCTTTAGGATAGGGTACTGAATTGTAACTTACTTTCGCCTAATAATGCGATTTTGGCAAAGAGACTATCTCCCGCAGGGAAGCTGCTACCATCAAATGTTTGCCCTCATTAGACTCCCCTCTGGAAGCGCTTTCACTGCAAGCTGCAGATTCCCTCCTAACAGCAAGCTTTAGGATAGTGTACTGAATTGTAACTTAACTGCTGCTAATAAGGCGATTTTGGCAAAGAGACTATCTCCAGCAGGGAAGCTGCTACCATCAAATGTTTGCCCTCATTAGACTCCCCTCTGGAAGCGCTTTCACTGCAAGCTGCAGATTCCCTCCTAACAGCAAGCTTTAGGATAGGGTACTGAATTGTAACTTACTTTCGCCTAATAATGCGATTTTGGCAAAGAGAGTATCTCCCGCAGGGAAGCTGCTACCATCAAATGTTTGCCCTCGTTAGACTCCCCTCTGGAAGCGCTTTCACTGCAAGCTGCAGATTCCCTCCTAACAGCAAGCTTTAGGATAATGTACTGAATTGTAACTTACTTTCGCCTAATAATGCGATTTTGGCAAAGAGACTATCTCCCGCAGGGAAGCTGCTACCATCAAATGTTTGCCCTCATTAGACTCCCCTCTGGAAGCGCTTTCACTGCAAGCTGTAGATTCCCTCCTAACAGCAAGCTTTAGGATAGGGTACTGAATTGTATCTTACTTTCGCCTAATAAAGTGATTTTGGCAAAGAGAGTATCTCCCGCAGGGAAGCTGCTACCATCAAATGTTTGCCCTCGTTAGACTCCCCTCTGGAAGCGCTTTCACTGCAAGCTGCAGATTCCTTCCTAACAGCAAGCTTTAGGATAGGGTACTGAATTGTAACTTACTTTCGCCTAATAACGCGATTTTGGCAAAGAGAGTATCTCCCGCAGGGAAGCTGCTACCATCAAATGTTTGCCCTCATTAGACTACCCTGTGGAAGCGCTTTCACTGCAAGCTGCAGATTCCCTCCTAACAGCAAGCTTTAGGATAGGGTACTGAATTGTATCTTACTTTCGCCTAATAATGCGATTTTGGCAAAGAGAGTATCTCCCGCAGGGAAGCTGCTACCATCAAATGTTTGCCCTCATTAGACTCCCCTCTGGAAGCGCTTTCACTGCAAGCTGCAGATTCCCTCCTAACAGCAAGCTTTAGGATAGGGTACTGAATTGTAACTTAACTGCGGCTAATAAGGCGATTATGGCAAAGAAAATATCTCCCGCAGGGAAGCTTCTACCATCAAATATTTGCCCTCATTAGACTCCCCTCTGGAAGCGCTTTCACTGCAAGCTGCAGATTCCCTCCTAACAGCAAGCTTTAGGATAGGGTCCTGAATTGTAACTTACTTTCGCCTAATAATGCGATTATGGCAAAGAGAATATCTCCCGCAGGGAAGCTGCTACCATCAAATGTTTGCCCTCATTAGACTCCCCTCTGGAAGCGCTTTCACTGCAAGCTGCAGATTCCCTCCTAACAGCAAGCTTTAGGATAGGGTACTGAATTGTAACTTACTTTCGCCTAATAATGCGATTTTGGCAAAGAGAGTATCTCCTGCAGGGAAGCTGCTACCATCAAATGTTTGCCCTCATTAGACTCCCCTCTGGAAGCGCTTTCACTGCAAGCTGCAGATTCCCTCCTAACAGCAAGCTTTAGGATAGGGTACTGAATTGTAACTTACTTTCGCCTAATAATGCGATTTTGGCAAAGAGAGTATCTCCCGCAGGGAAGCTGCTACCATCAAATGTTTGCCCTCGTTAGACTCCCCTCTGGAAGCGCTTTCACTGCAAGCTGCAGATTCCCTCCTAACAGCAAGCTTTAGGATAGTTTACTGAATTGTAATTTAACTGCGGCTAATAAGGCGATTTTGGCAAAGAGAGTATCTCCCGCAGGGAAGCTGCTACCATCAAATGTTTGCCCTCATTAGACTCCCCTCTGGAAGAGCTTTCACTGCAAGCTGCAGATTCCCTCCTAACAGCAAGCTTTAGGATAGGGTACTGAATTGTAACTTAACTTCGGGGAATAATGCGATTTTGGCAAAGAGAGTATCTCCCGCAGGGAAGCTGCTACCATCAAATGTTTGCCCTCATTAGACTCCCCTCTGGAAGCGCTTTCACTGCAAGCTGCAGATTCCCTCCTAACAGCAAGCTTTAGGATAGGGTACTGAATTGTAACTTACTTTCGCCTAATAATGCGATTTTGGCAAAGAGACCATCTCCCGCAGGGAAGCTGCTACCATCAAATGTTTGCCCTCGTTAGACTCCCCTCTGGAAGTGCTTTCACTGCAAGCTGCAGATTCCCTCCTAACAGCAAGCTTTAGGATAGGGTACTGAATTGTAACTTACTTTCGCCTATTAATGCGTTTTTGGGAAAGAGAGTATCTCCCGCAGGGAAGCTGCTACCATCTAATGTTTGCCCTCATTAGACTCCCCTCTGGAAGCGCTTTCACTGCAAGCTGCAGATTCCCTCCTAACAGCAAGCTGTAGGACAGTGTACTGAATTGTAACTTAACTGCGTCTAATAAGGCGATTTTGTCAAAGAGAATATCTCCCGCAGGGAAGCTGCTACCATCAAATGTTTGCCCTCATTAGACTCCCCTCTGGAAGCGCTTTCACTGCAAGCTGCAGATTTCTTCCTAACAGCAAGCTTTAGGATAGGGTACTGAATTGTAACTTACTTTCGCCTAATAATGCGATTTTGGCAAAGAGAGTATCTCCCGCAGGGAAGCTGCTACCATCAAATGTTTGCCCTCATTAGACTCCCCTCTGGAAGCGCTTTCACTGCAAGCTGCAGATTCCCTCCTAACAGCAAGCTTTAGGATAGGGTACTGAATTGTAACTTACTTTCGCCTAATAATGCGATTTTGGCAAAGAGAGTATCTCCCGCAGGGAAGCTGCTACCATCAAATGTTTGCCCTCGTTAGACTCCCCTCTGGAAGCGCTTTCACTGCAAGCTGCAGATTCCTACCTAACAGCAAGCTTTGGGATAGGGTACTGAATTGAATCTTACTTTCGATTAATAATGCGATTTTGGCCAAGAGAGTATCTCCCGCAGGGATGCGGCTACCATTAAATGTTTGCCCTCATTAGACTCCCCTCTGGAAGCGCTTTCACTGCAAGCTGCAGATTCCCTCCTAACAGCAAGCTTTAGGATAGGGTACTGAATTTTAACTTAACTTCGGGGAATAATGCGATTTTGGCAAAGAGAGTATCTCCCGCAGGGAAGCTGCTACCATCCAATGTTTGCCCTCGTTAGACTCCCCTCTGGAAGCGCTTTCACTGCAAGCTGCAGATTCCCTCCTAACAGCAAGCTTTAGGATAGGGTACTGAATTGTAACTTACTTTCGCCTAATAATGCGATTTTGGCAAAGAGAGTATCTCCCGCAGGGAAGCTTCTACCATCAAATGTTTGCCCTCATTAGACTCCCCTCTGGAAGCGCTTTCACTGCAAGCTGCAGATTCCCTCCTAACAGCAAGCTTTAGGATAGGGTACTGAATTGTATCTTAACTGCGGTTAATAAGGCGATTTTGGCAAAGAGAGTATCTCCCGCAGGGAAGCTTCTACCATCAAATGTTTGCCCTCGATAGACTGCCCTCTGGAAGCGCTTTCACTGCAAGCTGCAGATTCCCTCCTAACAGCAAGCTTTAGGATATGGTACTGAATTGTAACTTACTTTCGCCTAATAATGCGATTAAGGCAAAGAGAGTATCTCCCGCAGGGAAGCTGCTACCATCAAATGTTTGCCCTCATTAGACTCCCCTCTGGAAGCGCTTTCACTGCAAGCAGCATATTCCCTCCTAACAGCAAGCTTTAGGATAGGGTACTGAATTGTAACTTACTTTTGCCTAATAATGCGATTTTGGCAAAGAGAGTATCTCCTGCAGGGAAGCTGCTACCATCAAATGTTTGCCCTCATTAGACTCCCCTCTGGAAGCGCTTTCACTGCAAGCTGCAGATTCCCTCCTAACAGCAAGCTTTAGGATAGGGTACTGAATTGTAACTTACTTTCGCCTAATAATGCGATTTTGGCAAAGAGACCATCTCCCGCAGGGAAGCTGCTACCATCAAATGTTTGCCCTCGTTAGACTCCCCTCTGGAAGTGCTTTCACTGCAAGTGGCAGATTCCCTCCTAACAGCAAGCTTTAGGATAGGGTACTGAATTGTAACTTACTTTCGCCTATTAATGCGTTTTCGGGAAAGAGAGTATCTCCCGCAGGGAAGCTGCTACCATCAAATGTTTGCCCTCATTAGACTCCCCTCTGGAAGCGCTTTCACTGCAAGCTGCAGATTCCCTCCTAACAGCAAGCTTTAGGATAGGGTACTGAATTGTAACTTAACTGCGGCTAATAAGGCGATTTTGGCAAAGAGAGTATCTCCCGCAGGGAAGCTGCTACCATCAAATGTTTGCCCTCATTAGACTCCCCTCTGGAAGCGCTTTCACTGCAAGCTGCAGATTCCCTCCTAACAGCAAGCTTTAGTATAGGGTACTGAATTGTAACTTACTTTCGCCTAATAATGCGATTTTGGCAAAGAGAGTATCTCCCGCAGGGAAGCTGCTACCATCAAATGTTTGCCCTCATTAGACTCCCCTCTGGAAGCGCTTTCACTGCAAGCTGCAGATACCTTCCTAACAGCAAGCTTTAGGATAGGGTACTGAATTGTAACTTAACTGCTGCTAATAAGGCGATTTTGGCAAAGAGAGTATCTCCCGCAGGGAAGCTGCTACCATCAAATGTTTGCCCTCGTTAGACTCCCCTCTGGAAGCGCTTTCACTGCAAGCTGCAGATTCCCTCCTAACAGCAAGCTTTAGGATAGGGTACGGAATTGTAACTTACTTCCGCATAATAATGCGATTTTGGCAAAGAGAGTATCTCCCACAGGGAAGCTGCTACCATCAAATGTTTGCCCTCATTAGACTCCCCTCTGGAAGCGCTTTCACTGCAAGCTGCAGATTCCCTCCTAACAGCAAGCTTTAGGATAGGGTACTGAATTGTATCTTACTTTCGCCTAGTAATGCGATTTTGGCAAAGAGAGTATCTCCCGCAGGGAAGCTGCTACCATCAAATGTTTGCCCTCATTAGACTCCCCTCTGGAAGCGCTTTCACTGCAAGCTGCAGATTCCCTCCTAACAGCAAGCTTTAGGATAGGGTACTGAATTGTAACTTACTTTCGCCTAATAATGCGATTATGGAAAAGAGACTATCTCCCGCAGGGAAGCTGCTACCATCAAATGTTTGCCCTCATTAGACTCCCCTCTGGAAGCGCTTTCACTGCAAGCTGCAGATTCCCTCCTAACAGCAAGCTTTAGGATAGGGTACTGAATTGTAACTTAACTGCGGCTAATAAGGGAATTTTGGCAAAGAGACTATCTCCCGCAGGGAAGCTGCTACCATCAAATGTTTGCCCTCATTAGACTCCCCTCTGGAAGCGCTTTCACTGCAAGCTGCAGACTCCTTCCTAACAGCAAGCTTTAGGATAGGGTACTGAATTGTAACTTAACTGCTGCTAATAAGGCGATTTTGGCAAAGAGAGTATCTCCCGCAGGGAAGCTGCTACCATCAAATGTTTGCCCTCATTAGACTCCCCTCTGGAAGCGCTTTCACTGCAAGCTGCAGATACCTTCCTAACAGCAAGCTTTAGGATAGGGTACTGAATTGTAACTTACTTTCGCCTAATAATGCGATTTTGGCAAAGAGAGTATCTCCCGCAGGGAAGCTGCTACCATCAAATGTTTGCCCTCGTTAGACTCCCCTCTGGAAGCGCTTTCACTGCAAGCTGCAGATTCCCTCCTAACAGCAAGCTTTAGGATAGGGTACGGAATTGTAACTTACTTTCGCCTAATAATGCGATTTTGGCAAAGAGAGTATCTCCCGCAGGGAAGCTGCTACCATCAAATGTTTGCCCTCATTAGACTCCCCTCTGGAAGCGCTTTCACTGCAAGCTGCAGATTCCCTCCTAACAGCAAGCTTTAGGATAGGGTACTGAATTGTAACTTACTTTCGCCTAATAATGCGATTTTGGAAAATAGACTATCTCCCGCAGGGAAGCTGCTACCATCAAATGTTTGCCCTCATTAGACTCCCCTCTGGAAGCGCTTTCACTGCAAGCTGCAGATTCACTCCTAACAGCAAGCTGTAGGACAGTGTACTGAATTGTAACTTAACTGCGTCTAATAAGGCGATTTGGCAAAGAGAATATCTCCCGCAGGGAAGCTGTTACCATCAAATGTTTGCCCTCATTAGACTCCCCTCTGGAAGCGCTTTCACTGCAAGCTGCAGATTCCCTCCTAACAGCAAGCTTTAGGATAGGGTACTGAATTGTAACTTACTTTCGCCTAATAATGCGATTGTTGCTAAGAGAGTATCTCCCGCAGGGAAGCTGCTACCATCAAATGTTTGCCCTCATTAGACTCCCCTCTGGAAGCGCTTTCACTGCAAGCTGCAGACTCCTTCCTAACAGCAAGCTTTAGGACAGGGTACTGAATTGTAACTTAACTGCGGCTAATAAGGCGATTTTGGCAAAGAGAGTATCTCCCGCAGGGAAGCTGCTACCATCAAATGTTTGCCCTCATTAGACTCCCCTCTGGAAGCGCTTTCACTGCAAGCTGCAGATTCCCTCCTAACAGCAAGCTTTAGGATAGGGTACTGAATTGTAACTTACTTTCGCCTAATAATGCGATTTTGGCAAAGAGAATATCTCCCGCAGGGAAGCTGCTACCATCAAATGTTTGCCCTCATTAGACTCCCGTCTGGAAGCGCTTTCACTGCAAGCTGCAGATTCCCTCCTAACAGCAAGCTTTAGGATAGGGTACTGAATTGTAACTTAACTGCGGCTAATAAAGGAATTTTGGCAAAGAGAGAATCTCCCGCAGGGAAGCTGCTACCATCAAATGTTTGCCCTCATTAGACTCCCGTCTGGAAGCGCTTTCACTGCAAGCTGCAGACTCCTTCCTAACAGCAAGCTTTAGGATAGGGTACTGAATTGTAACTTACTTTCGTCTAATAATGCGATTTTGGCAAAGAGAGTATCTCCCGCAGGGAAGCTGCTACCATCAAATGTTTGCCCTCGTTAGACTCCCCTCTGGAAGCGCTTTCACTGCAAGCTGCAGATTCCCTCCTAACAGCAAGCTTTAGGATAGGGTACGGAATTGTAACTTACTTTCGCCTAATAATGCGATTTTGGCAAAGGGAGTATCTCCCGCAGGGAAGCAGCTACCATCAAATGTTTGCCCTCATTAGACTCCCCTCTGGAAGCGCTTTCACTGCAAGCTGCAGATTCCCTCCTAACAGCAAGCTTTAGGATAGGGTACTGAATTGTAACTTACTTTCGCCTAATAATGCGATTTTGGAAAATAGACTATCTCCCGCAGGGAAGCTGCTACCATCAAATGTTTGCCCTCATTAGACTCCCCTCTGGAAGCGCTTTCACTGCAAGCTGCAGACTCCCTCCTAACAGCAAGCTTTAGGATAGGGTACTGAATTGTAACTTAACTGCTGCTAATAAGGCGATTTTGGCAAAGAGAGTATCTCCCGCAGGGAAGCTGCTACCATCAAATGTTTGCCCTCATTAGACTCCCCTCTGGAAGCGCTTTCACTGCAAGCTGCAGATACCTTCCTAACAGCAAGCTTTAGGATAGGGTACTGAATTGTAACTTACTTTCGCCTAATAATGCGATTTTGGCAAAGAGAGTATCTCCCGCAGGGAAGCTGCTACCATCAAATGTTTGCCCTCGTTAGACTCCCCTCTGGATGTGCTTTCACTGCAAGCTGCAGATTCCCTCCTAACAGCAAGCTTTAGGATAGGGTACTGAATTGTATCTTACTTTCGCCTAATAATGCGATTTTGGCAAAGAGAATATCTCCCGCAGGGAAGCTGCTACCATCAAATGTTTGCCCTCATTAGACTCCCCTCTGGAAGCGCTTTCACTGCAAGCTGCAGATTCCCTCCTAACAGCAAGCTTTAGGATAGTGTACTGAATTGTATCTTACTTTCGCCTAATAATGCGATTTTGGCAAAGAGAGTATCTCCCACAGGGAAGCTGCTACCATCAAATGTTTGCCCTCGTTAGACTCCCCTCTGGAAGCGCTTTCACTGCAAGCTGCAGATTCCCTCCTAACAGCAAGCTTTAGGATAGGGTACTGAATTGTAACTTAATTTCGCCTAATAAAGCGATTTTGGCAAAGAGAGTATCTCCCGCAGGGAAGCTGCTACCATCAAATGTTTGCCCTCATTAGACTCCCCTCTGGAAGCGCTTTCACTGCAAGCTGCAGATACCTTCCTAACAGCAAGCTTTAGGATAGGGTACTGAATTGTAACTTACTTTCGCCTAATAATGCGATTTTGGCAAAGAGAGTATCTCCCGCAGGGAAGCTGCTACCATCAAATGTTTGCCCTCGTTAGACTCCCCTCTGGAAGCGCTTTCACTGCAAGCTGCAGATTCCCTCCTAACAGCAAGCTTTAGGATAGGGTACGGAATTGTAACTTACTTCCGCATAATAATGCGATTTTGGCAAAGAGAGTATCTCCCGCAGGGAAGCTGCTACCATCAAATGTTTGCCCTCATTAGACTCCCCTCTGGAAGCGCTTTCACTGCAAGCTGCAGATTCCCTCCTAACAGCAAGCTTTAGGATAGGGTACTGAATTGTATCTTACTTTCGCCTAGTAATGCGATTTTGGCAAAGAGAGTATCTCCCGCAGGGAAGCTGCTACCATCAAATGTTTGCCCTCATTAGACTCCCCTCTGGAAGCGCTTTCACTGCAAGCTGCAGATTCCCTCCTAACAGCAAGCTTTAGGATAGGGTACTGAATTGTAACTTACTTTCGCCTAATAATGCGATTTTGGAAAAGAGACTATCTCCCGCAGGGAAGCTGCTACCATCAAATGTTTGCCCTCGTTAGACTCCCCTCTGGAAGCGCTTTCACTGCAAGCTGCAGATTCCCTCCTAACAGCAAGCTTTAGGATAGGGTACGGAATTGTAACTTACTTTCGCCTAATAATGCGATTTTGGCAAAGAGACTATCTCCCGCAGGGAAGCTGCTACCATCAAATGTTTGCCCTCATTAGACTCCCCTCTGGAAGCGCTTTCACTGCAAGCTGCAGATTCCCTCCTAACAGCAAGCTTTAGGATAGGGTACTGAATTGTATCTTACTTTCGCCTAATAATGCGATTTTGGCAAAGAGAGTATCTCCCGCAGGGAAGCTGCTACCATCAAATGTTTGCCCTCATTAGACTCCCCTCTGGAAGCGCTTTCACTGCAAGCTGCAGATTCCCTCCTAACAGCAAGCTGTAGGACACTGTACTGAATTGTAACTTAACTGCGGCTAATAATGCGATATTGGCAAAGAGAGTATCTCCCGCAGGGAAGCTGCTACCATCAAATGTTTGCCCTCATTAGACTCCCCTCTGGAAGCGCTTTCACTGCAAGCTGCAGATTCCCTCCTAACAGCAAGCTTTAGGATAGGGTACTGAATTGTAACTTACTTTCGCCTAATAAGGCGATATTGGCAAAGAGAATATCTCCCGCAGGGAAGCTGTTACCATCAAATGTTTGCCCTCATTAGACTCCCCTCTGGAAGCGCTTTCACTGCAAGCTGCAGATTCCCTCCTAACAGCAAGCTTTAGGATAGGGTACTGAATTGTAACTTACTTTCGCCTAATAATGCGGTTTTGGCAAAGAGAGTATCTCCCGCAGAGAAGCTGCTACCATCAAATGTTTGCCCTCATTAGACTCCCCTCTGGAAGCGCTTTCACTGCAAGCTGCAGATTCCCTCCTAACAGCAATCTTTAGGAGAGGGTACTGAATTGTAACTTACTTTCGCATAATAATGCGATTTTGGCAAAGAGAGTATCTCCTGCAGGGAAGCTGCTACCATCAAATGTTTGCCCTCATTAGACTCCCCTCTGGAAGCGCTTTCACTGCAAGCTGCAGATTCCCTCCTAACAGCAAGCTTTAGGAAAGGGTTCTGAATTGTAACTTACTTTCGCCTAATAATGCGATTTTGGCAAAGAGAGTATCTCCCGCAGGGAAGCTGCTACCATCAAATGTTTGCCCTCATTAGACTCCCCTCTGGAAGCGCTTTCACTGCAAGCTGCAGATTCCCTCCTAACAGCAAGCTTTAGGAAATGGTACTGAATTGTAACTTACTTTCGCCTAAAAATGCGATTTTGGCAAAGAGAGTATCTCCCGCAGGGAAGCTGCTACCATCAAATGTTTGCCCTCATTAGACTCCCCTCTGGAAGCGCTTTCACTGCAAGCTGCAGATTCCCTCCTAACAGCAAGCTTTAGGATAGGGTACTGAATTGTAACTTAACTGCGGCTAATAAGGCGATTTTGGCAATGAGAATATCTCCCGCAGGGAAGGTGCTACCATCAAATGTTTGCCCTCATTAGACTCCCCTCTGGAAGCGCTTTCACTGCAAGCTGCAGATTCCCTCCTAACAGCAAGCTTTAGGATAGGGTACTGAATTGTAACTTTCTTTCGCCTAATAATGCGATTTTGGCAAAGAGAGTATCTCCGGCAGGGAAGCTGCTACCATCAAATGTTTGCCCTCATTAGACTCCCCTCTGGAAGCGCTTTCACTGCAAGCTGCAGATTCCCTCCTAACAGCAAGCTTTAGGATAGCGTACTGAATTGTAACTTACTTTCGCCTAAAAATGCGATATTGGCAAAGAGAGTATCTCCCGCAGGGAAGCTGCTACCATCAAATGTTTGCCCTCATTAGACTCCCCTCTTGAAGCGCTTTCACTGCAAGCTGCAGATTCCCTCCTAACAGCAAGCTGTAGGACACTGTACTGAATTGTAACTTAACTGCGTCTAATAAGGCGATTTTGGCAAAGAGAATATCTCCCGCAGGGAAGCTGTTACCATCAAATGTTTGCCCTCATTAGACTCCCCTCTGGAAGCGCTTTCACTGCAAGCTGCAGATTCCCTCCTAACAGCAAGCTTTAGGATAGGGTACTGAATTGTAACTTACTTTCGCCTGGTAATGCGATATTGGCAAAGTGAGTATCTCCCGCAGGGAAGCTGCTACCATCAAATGTTTGCCCTCATTAGACTCCCCTCTGGAAGCGCTTTCACTGCAAGCTGCAGATTCCCTCCTAACAGCAAGCTTTAGGATAGGGTACTGAATTGTATCTTACTTTCGCCTAATAATGCGATTTTGGCAAAGAGAGAATCTCCCGCAGGGAAGCTGCTACCATCAAATGTTTGCCCTCATTAGACTCCCCTCTGGAAGCGCTTTCACTGCAAGCTGCAGATTCCCTCCTAACAGCAAGCTTTAGGATAGGGTACTGAATTGTAACTTACTTTCGCCTAATAATGCGATTTTGGCAAAGAGAGTATCTCCCGCAGGGAAGCTGCTACCATCAAATGTTTGCCCTCATTAGACTCCCCTCTGGAAGCGCTTTCACTGCAAGCTGCAGATTCCCTCCTAACAGCAAGCTTTAGGATAGGGTACTGAATTGTAACTTACTTTCGCCTAATAATGCGATTTTGGCAAAGAGACTATCTCCCGCAGGGAAGCTGCTACCATCAAATGTTTGCCCTCATTAGACTCCCCTCTGGAATCGCTTTCACTGCAAGCTGCAGATTCCCTCCTAACAGCAAGCTTTAGGAAAATGTACTGAATTGTAACTTACTTTCGCCTAAAAATGCGATTTTGGCAAAGAGAGTATCTCCCGCAGGGAAGCTGCTACCATCAAATGTTTGCCCTCATTAGACTCCCCTCTGGAAGCACTTTCACTGCAAGCTGCAGATTCCCTCCTAACAGCAAGCTTTAGGATAGGGTACTGAATTGTAACTTACTTTCGCCTAATAATGCGATCTTGGCAAAGAGAGTATCTCCCGCAGGGAAGCTGCTACCATCAAATGTTTGCCCTCATTAGACTCCCCTCTGGAAGCGCTTTCACTGCAAGCTGCAGATTCCCTCCTAACAGCAAGCTTTAGGATAGGGTACTGAACTGTATCTTAACTGTGGCTAATAATGCGATTATGGCAATGAGAATATCTCCCGCAGGGAAGCTGCTACCATCAAATGTTTGCCCTCATTAGACTCCCCTCTGGAAGCGCTTTCACTGCAAGCTGCAGATTCCCTCCTAACAGCAAGCTTTAGGATAGGGTACTGAATTGTAACTTACTTTCGCCTAATAATGCGATTTTGGCAAAGAGAGAATCTCCCGCAGGGAAGCTGCTACCATCAAATGTTTGCCCTCATTAGACTCCCCTCTGGAAGCCCTTTCACTGCAAGCTGCAGATTCCCTCCTAACAGCAAGCTTTAGGATAGGGTACTGAATTGTAACTTACTTTCGCCTAATAATGCGATTTTGGCAAAGAGAGTATCTCCCGCAGGGAAGCTGCTACCATCAAATGTTTGCCCTCATTAGACTCCCCTCTGGAAGCGCTTTCACTGCAAGCTGCAGATTCCCTCCTAACAGCAAGCTTTAGGATAGGGTACTGAATTGTAACTTACTTTCGCCTAATAATGCGATTATGGCAAAGAGAGTATCTCCCGCAGGGAAGCTGCTACCATCAAATGTTTGCCCTCATTAGACTCCCCTCTGGAAGCGCTTTCACTGCAAGCTGCAGATTCCCTCCTAGCAGCAAGCTTTAGGATAGGGTACTGAATTGTAACTTACTTTTGCCTAATAATGCGATTTTGGCAAAGAGAGTATCTCCGGCAGGAAAGCTGCTACCATCAAATGTTTGCCCTCATTAGACTCCCCTCTGGAATCGCTTTCACTGCAAGCTGCAGATTCCCTCCTAACAGCAAGCTTTAGGATAGGGTACTGAATTGTAACTTAACTGCGGCTAATAAGGCGAATTTGACAAAGAGAATATCTCCCGCAGGGAAGCTGCTACCATCAAATGTTTGCCCTCATTAGATTCCCCTCTGGAAGCGCTTTCACTGCAAGCTGCAGATTCCCTCCTAACAGCAAGCTTTAGGATAGGGGTACTGAATTGTAACTTACTTTCGCCTAATAATGCGATTTTGGCAAAGAGAGTATCTCCCGCAGGGAAGCTGCTACCATCAAATGTTTGCCCTCATTAGACACCCCTCTGGAAGCGCTTTCACTGCAAGCTGCAGATTCCCTCCTAACAGCAAGCTTTAGGATAGGGTACTGAATTGTAACTTACTTTCGCCTAATAATGCGATTTTGGCAAAGAGAGAATCTCCCGCAGGGAAGCTGCTACCATCAAATGTTTGCCCTCATTAGACTCCCCTCTGGAAGCGCTTTCACTGCAAGCTGCAGATTCCCTCCTAACAGCAAGCTTTAGGATAGGGTACTGAATTGTAACTTACTTTCGCCTAATAATGCGATTTTGGCAAAGAGAGAATCTCCCGCAGGGAAGCTGCTACCATCAAATGTTTGCCCTCATTAGACTCCCCTCGTGGAAGCGCTTTCACTGCAAGCTGCAGATTCCCTCCTAACAGCAAGCTTTAGGATAGGGTACTGAATTGTAACTTAACTGCGGCTAGTAAGGCGTTAATGGCAAAGAGAATATCTCCCGCAGGGAAGCTGCTACCATCCAATATTTGCCCTCATTAGACTCCCCTCTGGAAGCGCTTTCACTGCAAGCTGCAGATTCCCTCCTAACAGCAAGGTTTAGGATAGGGTACTGAATTGTAACTTACTTTAGCCTAAT